>NW_015150483.1:1711993-1724345 GCF_000732505.1 Cyprinodon variegatus
TTTATTCTCTCTTAACTTTAATAATTTCTGAATACCAGATATATCTGTATCAAATGAAATATATAACATCTGCATTTGGTTTTTATCTTTGAAAGTTACTGTATCTAGGATCGCACTTCTATTTCTTAGATTAAGAACAGATAGAGCTGCTGCCCCTATTTTTTATATTTACCAAATCACATATTGTTCACAATTTTTGTAAGACATTTTGTTAACTTCTGTTTGTATATTAAAGCTATGCAGTGGAGCAGTTGTTAGAATTATTACTTCACATGAAGAAGGGCCTGGATTTGAATTTCATCCAAGGGCTTTTCGTATCATGTTTGCATATATTTTTTTTCATATTCAAGCAGTTTTTTCTTTTCTCTATTGTTTATGATCTGACCAAATCAGATCTTCAGAGGCAAATATGAACAGTAGAGTAACTGTGTCATTATTGTGACTTTATTTTCTTTACTTTTTGCTCTTGATCATTTGTAGCACAGAAACTCAAATGTTTGAATTAAACAGTTTTAATCCACATTCCCTTCACAGCCTTCAAAAGCAACGTCAGAGCTTTTCAAATGTTGTCATATTTGTTTTTCTTCCTTAGATATATTATAGAAGTTCAATTACTTCTGAAAACATTATTATTGACACTTTGTCATGTTACTGTATTTTAGTTTAGTTTAACTCTGATTTGTAAACCCATCCACGGCCAAGTGCTGCAAATTAGCTTCTGCTATAAGCTCTATGCTGCAGACATCAGACATCTGCACAACAGATTGTCTTTGTTGTTGTATGAGTTCCTATCAAATAAACCAAATAAATAGATGTAATTATCCAAATCGAACTAAATCACATTTATAATAGCGCTGATGGCTTTAAAACATTTTGATAAATAAAAATCTGACAACTTTAAATAATATCCGTTGAAATATCACTAGGAACTGGAGTTTACTTGGTTTGGTTACCATATAAGTTTTCAAACATTGGTTAACAAGCATTATTGCGAAGAATACGGTTTTTTTTATATACTATATAGGTTTTTTATATACTCTGTGATTGTAGAAGAAAAACCCAAGCGTGGATTGAAGACATTTGCATAATGAAAATATGATGTTATAAATGAATTCATTTTACAAGGGATAAAAACACAATGGATACAATCATACAGTGACTGGGATACAGCAGCTGGTAGGAATGAAAGAAATAGGATCTGAAAGTTGTGAAGGATGCTACCTGGCTTATAACTGTCATGTAGATAATCCCAATCAATGTCATGCAACTAACTGCTTCACGAATAGTGCTGGCAAGGAGATATGAAGAGGAGGCAGGATGTTTCCTATGAAGAGTTCATTTAGTCCAGGGACCTGCAGACATTACTCTTTGCTGCTAGGAGTTATACAGTTGCCCACAATCCTTTGCGAGATTTACTGTGTATGACACAATGGCATAAACATCTGTAAGCCGAGACTGCAGTTGCTTAGGGGCCCTGGACCTCTTAGGGGCCCCATCACTGACACCTGGTAGGCCCTCTACGCAATAGTGGACTAGGACATCTCTCCTGCGGTTATAGGGGGGCTGTGAAACTCAAGTTAGCCCGATAAGACTCATTTTACAGCAGATTAAAGTATATCCATCCATGGGGTTGGGTTTGGGTGTTGTACTTCATATGGGGCCCAATGAGATTCCGTTGCTTACGGGCCTAATGTTGTGTCTTTACGCCATATTGGTATGACACATGGAAACGTATGCATATTCATATGTTTCAGGTTTTATAATGGACCACTTATGCCGTTCGCTACACTTGTGTAACCTTTGTTTTTGTTGTTCAGTCTAGGAAGACTGTACGCTCAATTTGACAACCCTCATCCATGTGTCGTCTCCAGTCTCCCCGCAACATTCGACCCGTCCCAGTTTGCCTACAGATGGAACCACTCTACTGAAGAGGACATCTTCTCTGCTCTCCACCTGAGCCTAGCACACCTGGAGTGCCTCAGGGCTGCATCCTGAGCCCCATGCTGTTCACTCTGATGACACAGGGCTGCGTCCCCAGGTTCACCACCAATCACATCATGGAGTCTGCAGACAACACTACTGTGGTGCAGTAGAACAACCGGGACTACAGAGAGGAGGTGGAGCAACTGGTGGACTGGTGCAGATAAAACAGCCTGATCCTGAATGTGGAGAAAACGAAAGAGATCATCGTCGACTTCAGGAAAAATCGGCCTAAGAAGATCAGAGAAAATCATCGGGGCTCCTCTA
This sequence comes from Cyprinodon variegatus, assembly GCF_000732505.1. Lineage (NCBI taxonomy): Eukaryota > Metazoa > Chordata > Actinopteri > Cyprinodontiformes > Cyprinodontidae > Cyprinodon > Cyprinodon variegatus. The sequence goes on from NW_015150483.1 coordinate 1,714,241, forward strand.
CCCTCCATAAAAGACATTTCAGCCCTGCGGGTCCCTAGCCCGTAACATTATCAATGACCCCTTACACGCCTACCATAGACTGCTCTCGCTGCTGCCTTCTGGGAAGAGGCTTCACAGCTTCTTCTCTACCACCATCAGACAGCTGAATGTTGAAAAAACCCTAAATCATGTCACAGATCCTGCTTCAAACTGACCATATTAATGGCCATGTTTTTTCTCCCATAATGTTTACATCTACTCACTGCTGCACTTAAAAAAAATGGAAATGTCATAAGAGCTGTACAAAACGAAATTTTGCTTTGTATATACTCTGTGTATGCAAAATGTGTTGTCTAAGTCTAGGTGTTGGTTCATGGAGTATCATGACCGAGGATTGTCCAGATTCAGCACATCAGTCCAGATATTCCCATTCCTACCCTGGTTAGAGTTCTTACTGTGTTTACCTAGTGAAAAGTGAAGTAAATGCTGTATGGAATGTGGAATTTGATGTATTTGGAAGCAGCATAACACAGAGAGATTTCATTTACAATACCAAAACAGCTGTCTACCTAAACTAATAATGACCATTAATCAGAGAGGTAACTGGGGCTCATGGTAACTCTAAAGAAAAAAAAAACAACTATTAGTCTTTCATTTCACAACTATGGCCTTTATTGAAGAGTAGAAGGAAGATATATACCATCATTGAAACAAATCAATAATTAATCCTTATTAAAGTTTGCCACAAGCCATAAGATGGAGAGCTAAATCACAGAAGTAAGCACAGTGTAAAATGTTTATGGTACCGTTGTGGTGTGGCCATCTTTTTCTTTAGCGGTGTACCCGGACCAACGTGCAGCAGGCAATAGCTTGCTGATAGTTCAACGTGAGGTGCATAAGAAAACAATAGTATGCCTACAGTTGTAGACAATGGCAGCAAAGGCAAAACTATGCACTGAGGGGTGGACAAGAACCGATTGACACCAGAACCAGTTCACTGTTAATCCACACTAATCTCAATGTAACATCAGAAAAAAGTAAAACATCCAATATTTTTCAAATTAATCAGCAAGGACAGACACATTTTAAAAAATTCTCGCTAATAAAGCTAGACACATAGTTATACATTTATGCTGTCTAAATGAAAACATTTATGGTATGCATAACTTCCCCCTTTCCCCCAGAATTAGCTATTTTTAAAGATAAAAAAAGAATCAATTCAGTATTTGTCACCTAAAGTTTTAAGATTTTGATGTGAATCAGTATTTACTGTACTTCTTTTGTCAGGTTATGTTTAATAAACACAACATTTAAATATGAAATTATTCAGGACATGAACAAGAGTGGATGTCTTCAACAGGGGGTCCATGGAGGTACTGAATGGTTGATTAGACTTTTTTTTTTATATTCCCCCCTGCAATTTTTTCCACTAATTGAAATTTCTTTAAATACTCATTAACATGAATTCAACACACTGAAGTAAACAGATAAATGGAGGCAGAAGATGTCTTTCAGTCCTCAATGCACACATTTAGCGACACAAAGGAGCTCTTTCAAGCTGGGCACCGTTTCATTCACAACACCTGTCCCATCAACCAGGAATCAGAATCAGAAGTATTTTAATAATCCCAGGAAGAAATTACTTTCATTACATCACTCCATCTGTAATAGAGGGACTATAGGAACAAAATTTCATACAATATATATAATTAGGGGGTCCCCGCTCCATCCGTTTGGGGATCCTCGGCCTGGAAAAACGTTGAAGACCCCTGAACTAGAGGGTATCACTGCTGCCCCCTCTGGTGTAGAGGTGAATTACGTCCTCATAGGAACCACAAATCACCTGGTAGGCATGGCCACAGAGAAGGCCAATGACACTTCCTTACTTTGCCCCTGGTCTTAGAGCTGTAAAACATGGAAATATAAATACATTTAAATAACAACAGTTTGTCAAGCTCAGCTTGACAGTGAGGGAGTGGGCTTTATTTAAGAATTATTTTATTTTCAATCATACAACATAACCATACGCTGCAAGTGTGTTTTTAATAAAAATATGAGTCATTAAAAACAGTTTGCTTCTTATAACCTTGTCGATATCTACATCTCAGTCCATCTCACTGTGTCTCAGGGTTGTGGTTGGAAGCCCCCCCTCTCTCCTTCACAGCGGACTCAAAGCAGCCAGCTCTGTGTCCTCCTACTGTTTCAGTTTGAGTTTTCCTAAGCAGGAAAGAATCTGTGCCATCTGTGCCATCTGTGCCACCCCCTTCTTCAGTAGCTCTAGCATCTTTTAGCTTATACAAAATAATAAGATCTTTTATGCAAACATTAGTAAAATTGTCACTGAATGAAATCGGAATTATAAAAGAAATATTAAATTAAATCCACACTAAAAATGTTACATATCCCTCCAGTCAGAAAAATATCCTTATTAACCCATATTAGGTGCTGCCAGCAAAATGCAGAAGGACATGCTGATCAATGTCAGCAATGCCCAGCTGTTTCAGCTCACGATGGAGAAAATATGTGGGCCAACATGGGGGAGAGTTCAAACCTTTAAAAACACACCTGTACTCCTATTTTTGTTTTTGAACAGAAATACTTTTCTCTTGGAACAAAATGGCAGCACTCCGTCAGGAGATGTGAGTTTGTCAAAGTGTCTGGCTGTTCATGCCCAGTGGAGTGGCTGTGTGGGCGTGAGCAAGTGCATTACGGATGTTAAGAGGGCCATTTTCCCAGGTGAGTTTTTATAACTGTGCCATGTGTGAGTAGGAGGCTTGGAGTGACAGGTTGAATAGATGCTGACATCAGCTCCTTCTTGAGAACAGTGCAGATATTAATCGCAAAGTTTCCTTACCATTTCTTTCTATGCAAATTCTATGTGTTGTTTTGCACTTTATTCTGCATATGTTATGGTTGTTCTGTGTGCAAATGATAGCAGGAGTAGGTGGCCGTGACCAATCAATAAGACTGGTAATGAGATCTGAGGGATGTCGTTACAGTGGCCCCTTGGCGACAACAATGACTCGTCGTCCGTAACGATCATGTTGTCGCCTTTGCTTTAAGCCAACATACACCTTGTTAACCTCTGCAACATAAACAAATCCAACTGCATGCCAATAATGTTTATGAAGATTTTCTCTAGTTCTAAAGACACACTGATTGAAGTCCAAACTCTTTATCATCACAGTAAATAATTAACACGGTTACTCATGTTTGAATCAATGACCTTATTTTGGCTGGTTGTCTCATCTCTTTTATGTCATTGAAATTAGGCCCCGTTTATTCCTCTATCCTAAAACACACATTTATCTCTAAAAATAACAAAAGCTCAGTATAGGTGCTCCTGAGCTATAAACACAGCTTGCATTTTTTATTTTTGTACTTGTTTGAATTGAAAAGTCCCCAATAACCATAGCAGATAATGCAAACAAACTGCAAACCCAGTCCTACTTAAAATGAGCTAAATATTCTCAATTATGGCAAAAGTTTCTTATTTTGCTTGGCTAGAATTCTTAAAACTAGAAAATTAATCTAACTGCTAGTAAGGAAAATGTCCTTAGAATGAGTATTCTGCGTCCTTCATGTTTTCTTGCTTGATTTAAACAATGTATTCTTGTTACAGGGAAAGAGAATTTGGTATTTGATTTATTCAGCTGATTTCAAGATCATTTTGATAATTTTAAGAATGTATACCTTGATTTTAGATTTTCATTTTAACCAAAAAAGACAACTTTCTTAAAACCGGATTTATTCTTTCTTGATAAAAACTAAAATATTAAGAAAAAATGTCTAACAGGAGGTGAAACATGCTTCCAACTTTTGTGTGCAAATAAAACTTAATGCATAATATTATTTTGCTGTATTCAGTTTTTTCCACCATCATAGTTTTTGAACCTCTTTTATGACTCCTTACTCTTTCTACCGATGCTAACTGAGAAGGTATTGCCTGCTGAATCTTCTTTCCAGTCTGACTGTAACCTGCCATGTTTATAGTGCTTTGATCCCCCAGATGGTTATTTATGTAATATAGAGCTAAATATTTCTTTTGTCCACAGACAACTAACTAAACCTTGATCCAAATCACTCCTGCAAGCCTGCGTCAGAATGGAGAAATAAGGTTTTGGAGGAGCTTAGCCAAAGTCTGGACCAGAATCTGATCCTAGTTTATAATATTTAATACATTAGGTTTTTAGACCTCTACATCATCAGTGTGATACTTTTATTGAAAACCCTGATGTATATAAAAAGTCACACATAGTAAACAGAAAATGCATAGCGAATTTCATGGAAACACATAATTTAGCAAAAATGATTGATTGATGACAAATTAATACTTCAATTTACAGACTGATATTTTGCTTTTGAATATCAAGTTGTTTGTCAGAATGTTCAATGACTCAAAAAAATAGAAACAAAAAAAATAGATTTTTTCTGACAATTATTTCATGGTTCACTGAACTGAAATAAAATATGAAAATGAAATGTGGGCCAAAATCCCTCTGCACTTATGAGAATAGTTGCCATAACAGGGTTGCTCAAAATAACACATTTTAATTACTGTGAGGATTTCCTTTATTTTCTTTTTTTACTTTTTTAATAAATTAATAAATTTATTTTAGATGGAGCCTAATTGGTGTTGTTACAAATTCAATAGTTAAATACATTTCAAAGTTACTCTGGTTCCGTTTTTCTGATATGTAAAATTGTTTGATGATGTAAAATATGTGTGACAAAAAAACGGTCTCAAGTGAAGGAGTTCAAGAATCTCGGGGTCTTGTTCATGAGTAAGGGACAGATGGATCGATAGATCGATCAGTGCGATGTCGGCAGTGATGCGGTCGCTGTATTTGACTGTCTTGGTGAAGAGGGAGCTGGGGGGAAATCTCTCAATTTACCGATCGATCGTGTTTTTCACCCTCACCAATGGTCATGAGATCTTGGTAATGACCGAAAGGACAAGATTGCAAATAGCCGCAAAAAAATTAGTTTCCTTCGCAGGGTGGCTGGGTGCACCCTTCAAGATCGGGTGAGGAGCTCAGTTACCCGGGAGGAGCAGAGTCATTGCTCCTCCACAATGAAAGGAGCTAGCCTAGGTAGCTGGTATCTATTCAGGATGCCTCCTGGTCGCCTCCCTTTGGAGGTGTTCCAGGTATGTCCTAATTGGAGGAGGCCTTGTGGAAGGCCTAGGACACGCTAGAGGGACTATGTCTCTTAGCTGGCCTGGTATTCCCCTGGGGTCCCTCCAGAGCAGCTGGAGAAAGTGTGTGTGGATCGGGAAGTCTGGGCATCTCCACTTAGACTGCTGCCTCCGCAACCTGGCCCCGGATAAAGTGGAAGAAAATGGATGGATGACAAAAAATAGCAGAAATCTGTAAAGTTGTAAAACACATTTTTACTGTATGATCGACATTGTAATGCCATAGTTAAAATGTCCACTTCCTCCTTAAGGTCTATTATCCCTCATGGCAGCAATCCCTTCTGTGCTGCATAGCAGCACATGGATCACCATAATAATTTGTGAAAAAAAGAACATGGTCTCTCAAAGTCATTAAAACTGCAGGGAATCAAAGCTGCATTGTAGCTGTTTGACCTCCAGAGCCCCTTGAGACCCTGTGTGCTATGCTACACTGCTTGAGTGTGTGTACTGTTGCTATACTGTACAAACATGACTGCATGAGTGCTTTAAATGACGGCTGCTGCTCCTTGCTTATAATTAGAAGAATCTAGCCACAAATTACTTTAATATAAATGCTCAAATATAAAATTAAGAGTTAAGAATGCTTTTTTGACAAAAACAAACTGCATCATCGGTGTATTTTACATATATATATATATATATACATTTTTTTTTTTTTTTTTTTTGTGGAGCAAAATGTTGATTTAATCAATATCAACCTGGAATTTATGCAAATTCAGCAAAAGTGCATCCTTCACAAACCGTTGTATAATTAACATTTTATTTTCAATTGATTTGCTTATATTTCGGAAAGTGACTGTGTGTGAGAATATTCAGCATGTGTGCATCTGTGTGTATGTTTGACCTCTGCTGTCAAAGGTGCTGATAGTTGAGCTTGTGTTTCCATGGTTGTTTCCTTCAGGCTCCACAGCAGTTGATTGGTGGACATAGTTTAATCGTTCCCCTTCAGCTCTTGTTATGGAGCAACATTCATCACACAGCTTCACAACTCCACCCTGAATTGTCACAGTGCCAGCAATATGGAGCCGGACATACACAAACACACAATACCATGCATAAACATCGTCACCACAAGGTTCTCCTTGCTCATCCGCTCTTCATGGACCATTTTATATTCTGTCCTTGTTTAAATACTCTTAAGTGTCTGACAAGGTAAAGTCAAGGTTTCTCTCTGTCTCCTACTCATTGTGTGTGTTTTCATAATGGATCACACATGGTATGACATTCTATAAGTAGGACACCTGAGGAGAAACATCCCAGTATCCCAGTAATATAACAACAGATAATAAGAAAAGTGTATAGCATGATTTAGAATTAGAATGGAATAAAATTTACCTAAAAATGGCCACAGATCTTTCATTTAAAAAAAGGAAACTGTGCAATAAATGTAAATGTAAACTATTTATTACATAGTGGTGGTTAGAAAACAGCTCGGAGGACTGATATGTGATAACGCCCAATAGTGCACTTAGGGTGTTGCAGACTTAAAGTGAAGGAGCGCTCCATTTCTGCATCAGCTTAATTAATGGGGTGGGATACTTTGTCAGGGTTGGGTGGAAATTGATTGAGTAACCAATTGCAGAGATGAGGAGGCAGAGATGAGTTCTTGCAGATTTAATTGATGTAGATGGCAACAGAAACACAAATCCAGGAACAATAAACAACTAATGAAAACCAGGAGAGGCCAGGGAGAAACACACATGAGGATCAAAGCAATGATTAGAAACCAGCACTGAGGAACTGCACAGGAAGAGTACATATGGGAGACAGAACAAAGAGTGGGGTAATCAGCTGATAGGGAGCAGGTGTGCATCGAAGTAACTAGAAGCTTGGGGAAAGGAGACTGGCACAAGGGAGCAACAGAGAACAACACAAAAACACAATACTGCTTAAATATAACAAGAAAACAACTACAATAACATACAATGGAAAAGATAAAATAACCAAGAAAACACAGAATGACATAATTAAAAATGCAAAAAGAAACTCAAACATAACCAAAAAGTCCACAAAGGGCAAGATCATCACACACTTAGCTTTTAGAAGAAGTTGTCATTATTCCTACTGCCAATACAAATATTGTTTTCTATATTTTTTCTTGATTTTCATTATGATCTTGAATCTCAGACCAGCAAATATATAAAAACATAAACACCTGCTAAATGATTAATAAACCTACAGTCCATTAATTGAAGTAACTTTAAAACTTCCTATGAGTTGCTGTGCTTTTTAATTAAATATTAGGATTAATAAAGTATTTTTTCAATTGAAACAAAATACTTGTTGCCTGTCTAATTGCTAACAAACAAACAAAACAAAAAATCCAGCAATCCTAGAATCTACTGAGTTAAACACATATAAAAGACAACACTAGATGGATTCAAAGGCTTCTAGAGGCTTGCGCTTGGCTGCTGGTTGGTTGTCGGAAGGAGATGGGGCTCAGGTTATTATTTCATGTTTAATTTCCTGGCCAGTCAATCTGCTCTAAGGACAAAATATAGCTTATTTATTAAAAGAGACACTCTGAGCTTCAACACAATTTACTTGTGCATTATTCTGCAGAATATCATCCCTTTTTAGAGTCTGTTCTTACAAAGCTATACCAGGTTGGTTGTAGTGTGTTAATAAATCTGCTCTGATAGTTCATAGTCTGCTGCTGAATAGTCTTACTGGGGATTTCAAACAGGGTTACTTGATAAGATTATGGTTGGTATTTCTTCAGTCTCTACACTATGATTTCCCATTTCTTTTTCAGCAATTTAATATTTTTAAACAGCTGATTTTTTAAATTGAAGGCAGGTTTCTTTAAGCTATATTATTGAGAGTGCCAAACAGCAGGTAGTAAGGAGGAGTGTGGGACTCTAAGATTGAAAAAGACGGAGAGAAGTTTGCTCACTACAATACTTTCTCTTATCAAATTGAAGGAGTGGTACAACTGAAAATTTAGATGTAAGTTGTTGTTTTTTTTAAAACTTTGGTTACCTTCAAAGAGTTGTAACCTGACTACGCCTTATATAAAGCTTAGATATATATGCAGCTTATAGGGGTTCACCCTTTTTAATTGCATACAGCTGCATAAATCCGTTTTTTTGTTTTTTTTACCTGTGTGCCCTACAATATTTTTCATTGCTGGTTTCCAGTTTGCTGTGCTTTCACAGGAGACTCTAATACATGCTGTTAATCTCTAGTAAATTGACTATATATTTATACCTTCCCAGGTGTCATCAGACAAGACAACAGTGTTTGGTTTCTTTTACTAAATAGAATTGCCTGTTATATAAAAATCTCTCATTAAAACTTATGCAGATTCAACGCAAGGCTGCGTACAGCATTAATCCTAAAGACCTGTAAACATAAAATAATCAGACTGAGTTCACTTTAACGCTGGCTGTCTCTGCAAATGTATCCCTGAAATCATTTCTGGGAAATTGGCTTTTAATGGCCCATTCCCTCAAATACTGATCTTGGTTTGAAAGAAAAAAAGTAAAACATTTTGAAGATTAGATTCTGTATTCATAAGCTTTAATTATGTGTACAGTAACAAACAATCACTGGAAAAGTGAGCAAGCTCATATGAAAACTTTCAAGTATGTATTCATATTAAGCTTACAGGGAAATTATTAATGACAGAGAAAATTTTGCATTGAAAATTAGATCTTTAATCCCTTAGACCAATAAAATAATCTGGTCCTAAAGTGCATGGAGTGATTTTACTTCCCCGATAAGAAGAAAAAATCACTGGGCAGGTGGGAGTGATGGACTAATTTAAATTTAGATCAACAGGACAGTTGACACAGTCTGAAGGAACCAGCTGACTGATGATAGAATAGAACAGAACAGAATAGACTAGAATAGACTAGGATATAATATAATATAATATAATATAATATAATATAATAATAGAATAGAATAGAATAGAATAGAATAGAATAGAATAGAATGGAAAATCCATTTATTGTCCCACAATGGGGAAATTCTGGTGTTTACAACAGCAAAAAGATTATCGAAAAAATGGTCACACAACTGTCGACCTTAGAAAAATGCATAAGAATAACATACTAGTGAAGAGTTAAAAGATAAAACAATAAAATACTGTACTGTAAAGTCTTTTAACAATATAAAACTGTGCACCTGGTGAATAAAAAAACAAAACAATATACAGCTATGGACATTTTTACAGTAATGGATATTTGAAAATAGCAGCAACATTAGAGGTGTGCAAAATGACAGCAGCATATTATTTAGAAATTGTCCAAAATCAGCATGAATGTAACAACTTATTTAGGTTGTTGGGAACAGTGATGTTATAAATTCTTACAGCTGCTGGGAGGAAGGATCTGTGATAACGCTCCCTGGTGCATTTAGGGGGCACCAGTCTGTCACTGAAGGAGCTCTTCAGTTCTGCAACAGCTTCATGCATGATGTGGGAGACATTATCGAACAGAGATGTTAGTTTAGTTAGGATCCTTTTGTTTTCCACCGTCTGCACTGAGTCCAGAGGGCAGCCAATCACAGAGCTGGCCTTCATGGTCAGCTTATCCAATCACTTTCTTTCAGCTACAGATAAGCCACTGCTTCAACAGACCACTCCATAGAAGATGGCTGATGCCACAACAGAGTCATAGAAGGTCTTTAGGAGCGCCCCCTGCAATCCAAAAGACCTCAGTGTCCTCTGCAGGAAGAGTCTACTCTAACTTTTCTTAATACAGAACCTCAGTGTGAGTCCAGTCCAGTTTGTTATTTAGATGATCACCTAGGTACTTATAAGTCTACTTATAAGTACTTATATGAGTCTACTATCCGAATGTCCATTCCCTAGATGTTCACCTGTGTCAGTGTGGTGGATCTGCTTCTGCAAAAGTCCACCACTAGCTCCTTGGTTTTCCCTGCATTAATTAGAAGGTGGTTCTGCTGGCACCAGACCCTGAA
>NW_015150483.1:1724883-1737840 GCF_000732505.1 Cyprinodon variegatus
CTGTACTGCAAACCAACCTGAGACACAGCCCTGTGCCCATTGTATGATGCAGACTTTTGCATTTTCTACACAAGCTTAATCACGACAGGGGGATTGATTTGGGTTGCTTTTAAACTGATCATATGTATGGATAAATAAGATGGGAAAAAAATCCAAATGTATATAAGCCAATAAAAATGTTAAGTGTGTTTTTAGACAGAGTATGATAATATCTTGTTCTCCTCTTTAAAGACAATGAATCAATAAGCTATTCTGACCTGTACATACAAAATATGAAGAGGGGGCAGCTTCCTCTAATTCATGATATTGAAGAAGGGACTCCATCCTAAACTGTGTCGTATCGTCGACTTATTGATTCATGGGGGTTAAAGTGAACTTCTACATTCTTAAACATTAGTATAGGATTCCTCTGTAGCAACAAAATACCTATCCAACCTACATGGACTGCAACATTGTTCAACACTAAGAGAAAATTAGCATCAACACAATTAAAACCTGATTAATAGACTAAACTTGACAGGTGGTTAATGGGAATGGAAATGCCATTGTATTAAATTAAGTAATGTCCCAGGGAGCATTAATAGTTAATAATAGCTATGTTTTTTTTCTGAGGTAATAATGAAATTCATCATTTATGCATGGGTTCTTTTTCAAATATCAATCAACATTTTTTGTAAAAGTATATTTCAAATATCTTGTGGGATTTTATTAAAAATATGTGACCATAGTTTCCAAAGTACCTTTCAAAGTCTAACTCTGTGAGCCTAATTTGTACTTGAGTCATTTCATGAGGAAGCCTTAAAGGTTCTCTGACAGTGACTCACCAGGAAAGGGACTGAAATGTGTGTACACATGGAAGAAAATCATGGAGCCTGAAGTTATTTTGTGTTAAACAGTAACTCCATATTTTGTAACAGTCTTCTATCTGAAAAAGACCATTGAAATTTCTAACTTACGGACTGTTTTATTAAACAAAGCATACTTACACACATGATAAAGAAAAATGGAGTATAGGTATCAAGCAACCAATATTCTAACAATGTGGATCTCATATGTGCTCTTTAAATAGTCATGTTGCAAGATGTTGGTTTTACAAAGCTTAGATTCATTTTTGTTTATAGGGTTAGTTTAGTAAAAGATCAAATGTGTTTTTATTCTTTTTGAAGTAACAAATGCATGGACTAGTGTCTCAGCATCACCCTTGGATAAGATATTATTAGTTTTTGTAATATTTCACAGATGAAAGAAGGAAATTACATGTCCTGGTCAAAATAACAAGATTTTTTACTTTATCTGAGATCATTTTATAAACCGGCAGATGAAGTGACGCTGATAGAGCAGTGTGTTTTTGAAATTGTTTTTTATAATAGCTTTAACCTACTCAGAGTTTACAGTAGAGGAGTCCATTCACCCGAGGACAGACAGAGCATGTGTCATTACAGGCAGTCTCTCAGAGATGGACAGGTGATTGCAGCATCTGAAGGCTGCCTTTGGGAGAACACCTGAGCTGTGTGAAGTGAAGCAGAAGCACAGGAACCTTTCTGCTCAGACTACAGGCCACACAAAGACCGGACAATAAATTGAGGCCCAAAGGGGATTTATTAAAAATTGAAAACTGCCTCTCCTCTTTTCATCAGTCACCAGAAAAAGGAGGAGGTAGAGGAGCAAGGAGGGGAGCAGCTTTGATATTTTTATCTTGGATTTAATTTCATCTCTTTTCCATATTTTATCAAAAGCTCCCTCTCAAACTTCCTGAATCCCAACCCACCTTCCTCCAAATCTTCCTTCCCTCCAGTCTTCCACCTCATATTTATCATGCAATCTGACTTTAATATGGTTTGTGGATGACCATAAGCCGTTCATCACATTACAGCTGAGCCCAAGCCGTTGCTGTGCTGCACAGTTTATAGACCAGTAAGCCTCAGCAGGAGCATGTCCATTCCTAGAGTTGCAAATGCCTCCATTTATTCCGGCAGGAGGGGCGGGACAATCCGTCACTCCGAACTGAACACTTATTCTGTGGCAGGGCGTTTAGGGAGGCACAGGCTGCTCCTTCGTAAGTATCTCTTGGGCTACCTGATTGGCCCTTTGTGAAGATAAATTGATTGTATGATGAAAACAGAAAGAAGGAAAATACATCTAGGGATAGAGTGAAAAATGTTTAGAGTAGAGAATTAAAATAAAGAGAAATCAGGAAAAGTAGCTTTTGAAATGGCTGTAAATATGTCAGACTGGACCATTAAGTATTTTTGTTTATAAATTCTCATTTGGCTAATACAAATTCACACATAATCTATCTTACATAGTGAGTTTTTTTTCTCTCTAAATACATTTCTAAATGATTTGATTTTTTGCCATTGATAGAATTCTACAGAGTTAGGTCATCTGAAAAGATTGTGCACCTACACAAGGACATAGGGAAAACCAGATGTTTTCATACACCCCATAAATCCTTCCTTTTTATAATAAGTTAGGACTACCATACAATAATTATTTACATTTGCTAAAGGCTATAATAATGAGCTTAATGAGATTTTTTTTTTCTTTTGGAGAAAAGTACATTACTCAAAATCAGAGGTTTGCATACACAAATATGTCCTTAAATAATTTTGGAAAGCCTGTCATGATGTTACAAAGTTCAGACCCAAACGCAGAAAACCGAACAGAGAGACCAGGGAAAAGGTTTAACTGGTTTTATTGAAGAAGTTTAGCAGAGGGAGAAGTGTTGCTCTGAACACTGCTCAACCGGAACTGTAAAGTGAGGGGAAGACACAGCGGTTAGTTCAGGCTCAGTGGGGAATTTGAATCGAGAACTTGGGGAAGAGGATTGGGTTGCCGACCCACGTTTCTAGAGAAGTTGTTGGATGCTGACTCCTGTCTTTGTGCCGTGGTTACAGTGTTTGTCTGATTCGGTGGAGGGCGGAACAGGGTTTACCCAGAATGCGGTTGTTAGTTGGTGAACGGAGAAACTAACTGCCACTCAGATTTCCTGCGGTACTTGAATGGGTCATAGTGGAGAGTATCCCTTTCTCAGTGAGAAGCTCAAACGATCTCTTGGGAAAGTGGATCCAAACCTCCTGTTTGAATCCCAGCTCAGTTTGAAGCTCAGTTGATCCTTCCAGGGAGTGAAGGTCCGAGAAATCCAGTTTGCAGGAGGACTTCCTGCAGAGAGGCAAAGACAAAAAGAAAGTTAAACTCAGGTAGAAAAAAAGCTCAGCTTGACTCAGCAAAAAACTCAGCTTGGCTAAAGTACCCTAAACTGGCAAACACTCTGGCGTCGAAGTAGTGGCAGTCAGCAGCTTAAGAACACTCCCTTTAACGAGGAAACCATCAGCAGGTGTTTGAGGAGGCGGACCAAAACCAGGCGCCTCCTGGTGGATGAACGGAGACAAACACAGAAACACAAAAACAGGAGTCCTGACAAAACCCAGATGAAAGCCGGGGTGCTGGAGAGGAGCGAACCTCTGCTTCAGGAGGAGCAGTGGGGTTGTTCATCCTGGCTGTGGAACTGTGGGCCAGCTCTACACTCTCTGCAGGGTGCTCCAGGGTTCTTGGGAGTTTTCCCAACTGGTCCACATGTGCTTTGTGGACCTGGAGAAGACATTCAACCATGTCCCCTGGTGCGCCCTGTATAGATTATGGTGTTGGGCCCCTTTACTAGGGGCCAACCAGTCTGTGTACAGGTGAAGCAGGAGTTTGGTCCATATTGTTGGTAACAGGTGTTATGACAAAATTTGTGACAGAGTCTCCTTACCAGTCTGCTATCTACTAACCCACACTTCACAAAATTAATACCTACACCTAAAGAATTCTATTGATAAATAAATGTAAGTGCCCCCTTGGGTCACAATATATGATCGATCACAGGTTTTGTCGTAACACCAGGATGCGAAGCCGAAGCCATGATTCTCAACCGGGAAAAGGAGGCTTGCCACTTTTAGGTTGGAGGAGAGTTCCAGTCTCAAGTGGAGGAGTTTAAGTATTTTGGGGTCCTGTTCATGAGGAGAGGATGGTGCAGGAGATCAATAGACAAATCAGTGAGGCTGCTGCAATAATGAAGAATCTGCATTGGTCTTTCTGGTGAAGAGAGAGCTGAACGAAAAGGCAAAGCTCTTAATTTACTGGTCCGTCTATGTTCCTAACCTCACCTATGATTATGAAATATGGATCATGACCGAAAGAAGGAGTTACTGGATTGAACAAGTGGAAAGGAGCTCTGTCTGCAGGGTGGCAGGGCTCTCCTTTAACAAGAGGGTGAGGAGCTCGGCCATCAGGGGGAGGCTCAAAGTAGCACCACTTCTCCTTACTACATCTGTACAGTGAATATAAGATGTTCGGAAAACAAATAGTACAGCAGAACTTTGTTTTAGTTGAGTCAGATTATCTGCTATTGAGGCCAGGCGTTAATTTAAGCAGATGGAAATTAAAAAGTTTTCCAACAAAGTATTAGTTAAAGCTTTTGTGCATGTATTCAACCAGGTTCTTGTTATAATATCTATTTCCTTTTAAGATGACTTTGTTTCACTTAAATTGAAAAGTATCTCCAAGATTTACCTTCTAACATAACAAAACCCTGACATATCTAGCAAGGTACGGGCACTTCTGGGAGCAACTGTTCCTCTGAATAAAACTAAATAACATTTGTGAATTTAGTGGCATTGTTTTTGCTGATACTCTCAGCCTATTGAACATTTAGCTCATAAACATGTAGCTCATAATAACATAACCCTCCACTGCTGAATAACGTTTGAAAAAACATGGGTTTCCTTGTAAGCGAGACATATAAGGAAATGGTTCTTATCCTAAAGTGGTATAAAGCAATAAGCAGACTCTACATGGTCCCTGCCTCTGGTGTGAAAAATGTGGATTACTGCAAAATATTGAACTGCAGGGACAATGATTATCAAACACCATTCAAGCATTGCTTTTAAATGACTGCAATTATTCTTAGATGCATGATTAGCCCATGGCAGATTCCCATGAGAATAGTGTAGTGGATTAAATACGTCGGCCTGACACTGGAGTTATTTGCCAGGGGAGGCTGAGGGAGAATCCTTCAAACTCTGGAACATACGAGTGTATTAGTGTGACTTATGTTATGTGAAGTTGAGTGAGACAATCATAACGTTTAATCAATGGACTGTGTAATTAAAGTTAATTTCAAAATCGCATTTTAAAAAAAGGACGAGCGTGGACTAATTAGCAGTGCTGAACCTCGCCTTATCACGGGTCATCCATTTCCCAAATCCACACATAAGGGAGCAATAATCCTTTATGAGCAGACTTTTGCTGTTTAGTTATTGCTGGTAATTTATGCAATTTAGACATGCTGAACATCCCTGACTAGCAGACTTTAGATTATCCAAACTTTTAGTCTCTTTCTCTTTGAAATTGCCTGAGCAATTAAGTCAGGTGCAAACCTTAAGATTTCTAACAGAGACAATGGAGGACTCAAAATGAGTGTATGCAATGCAGACAAGATAGGTGACGTTGGCTACAACTTTAATCTAAACAAAAAGCAAACCCATGAGTAAAGGGATTAGTATAATAAAAAAAAGTTAAACTTGTACAAAGCACCATTAGGTGTGTCAAAAAGCACAACTGTGAATGACCAATGAAAAAATCAAAGAGAGACGCAAAATCAAAAAATGTCTTTCATTAGTATTTTATGAGACAGAAATATGAAGTGGGAAGAAAACTCGGCAAATGTCTTTTTTTTATACTAAGTGAAAATGAAAAAAAGTTTGGGTGGATAGACATTCAGTCCTCAAAGCATATTCATTAAACATGACCCAGATCTTAATGAAAAAGTTAATCTGTAGAAGAAACTTTAAACTAATATTCCCAACCAGTCAATCATTACTTATTTTACAATGAATAACAAAGGTTTCTCTCTCTGATTGTAAAGATAGTGGAGTTATCATCCAGAATAAGGTATGATAAAAAACAAACATACACCAAACTAAAAAATAACAAACTACAACATATTTCAATCTTCAGACGTCTACAATTAGTGTTTGTGTCGTTAGGTTCTAGAACCAGCCTGAAGGATCTAAACATTTTGATCTCTAAAGGAGAATTTTAAACATACCTTCACCTTTTTCTAAATTCATTGGTTTTGCCTCCAACCTTCTAACTACAGTTAATAATCTTAACTCTCTGGTTCTTCTGTGCTTATCTTGATGAAAGGATAAACTTCATTATTTTTCAAATCCTCATCTAGCTGCTGTAATTAAGGGAAGCACAAAGCAGCCAGTGCACCGATGCTTTTCAAAACCCACATCATAAGTTTATAGTTTGAGTGAAATAAGTCAAACCCTGTCAGCCAGAGTTGGACTGACTTTGGATGTCTGTAAGTGCTTGTAGCTCTGCCCAGCTATCCTCTGACCTCTGACCCTGGTCTGATTCACTCATCTGCAGCTTGAAGTGATGCAATATGACACTGCCCACTGGCCAACATTAAGGGAATAAAGTAGAAGACATGACTCACAGTGAACTCCATATTAAAAATGAATCGCTTTGTTCTGCTGAGCTCTTCTAGGCTTCTCATTATTTGCTGATCTATTCCCTGCTTGCACAGTATTTAATTATGATATAGTCTGGTGTCCCCCTCAAAGGTCCAGCACACAGGCCGCTCACTCTGATATTTATTTTTTGGAAAGTGAGGCTTTTTGGTGGTTGTCCTCACTGTTTGATTATGTGTGATTGCTTCCCCAGACAACCTTTGAACCTCATCACATCTCTTTGAGGTAGCAGACTGAATTTACAGCCACTCTTTGCCACCCAACTATAAAAAAAATGTAAATGCTTTTTTTGGGGGGGACAGAAGCTAATATGAGCATCCGAGCCACTAAATCTTATGACACCTCACATTTCCAAACAGAAACACTCAGCACAGACAGCTAGAGGGAGGGACAGAGAACAGAGACGCTGGCTGATCAATAGAAACAGCATTTACAGCCATTTATTTTTCCTCTTCTCAGCAGATTCTCAGTTTCTCCTAAAGAATTTGCTCCCTGTAATTAGAGTGGGCTGGCTGATGATTTCCTGGGTGGACACTGGATTCGATTTAGAAAGAGGCTGAGGAAGGAGAAGGGGGAAGGAGGGAGGTGGTTTGAAGGGAGGCAACAATTGAACTGAAATAGTTTCAAAATTAAAAATACTGCAGAGAAGAAAAAAAATCAAAAAAACATTTATTTCACTTAATTTGCCCACATTTTAACCAGGTAAAATTCCAACAACTCTGAAAAAAATATATAATGTAAAATATATGATTTTTTTATTTCCAGTTCTCCTTTTAAAAAATATGATAAATGAAAACCGCTGACATACAAAATATAACTAATAGCAGTCAAATAAACAGGACATCATTAAATTTAAAAGTGACATACCAAACACAAGTACATCAAGTGGAATCATTAGGAAACCTCGCCCTTGCTTAAGTCATTTAACAATTTATATTTTAAGGGACAAATAATCATGCAAGCAGAGTAGCCATTAATCATTTGCAAGGATATACTTAAAAATATGCTATTGAATACATTAAAAGAAAAGCTCTTTATGTTATTGTCACAAAAATCTCAATGACTCAATAAATGTATTCTTATTTCTTTTGAATAGATGTAGGTAGATGGATTCTTAGACATTTTTAGGAAAGTCAGAAAGACATTTTTTGCTCTCAGTCCTTGAGGAAGGCTCCCACTGGTTGCTTTTTATGGGCAATACTCTGCTCTGCTGGCGTCTTCAAGTCGTGACCTTCAGCGTGCAGTGGAGTGGTTCATAGTGGAATGATGGGATGAGATTCACCTCTTTAAATCTGATTTTACTGTTTCCAAAGAGAGAAAGGGAGACTTTTTTTTTTGCTTCTAACTTGGGTTCAGTCTTCGTCGCAGCTGGAGGATGTTACATTTATTAATGTTTCAATAAAGAATAATTGTAGACTGGTGTGCCTCAGTCTGCAGAAGCAGAAGATCTCCTCCACATCAGAAGAACTCAGCCAAGTCGTTTGAGGCCTCTGATCAGCTCCTAAAGCTCTAGTTTCTCAGGATATTGTCCATCTGGAAAAAAAAATAATAATAATAATAATCTCGGTTTGATTTAAAAAGGGAGGGATGGATATTTGGATGCTTTTCACTTTTTGTCTTCAACTTGGCTCCGTTGTCAACTTGAAAGATTAGATTACTATTAATATGTTATATTTGTGTGTGGAAATTGAGTCAAGAAAGACATCAAAGTAAATGGGATGGTTGAAACACATGTTATAGTAAATATAGAGCACATGCAAAAACAGATTTTATTTTTTTTTACATTGTTTCTGCATGCAAGTAAAAGAAAATACTCCATAAGGAAAAAAAAAACAAAAAAAACTCCCAAAACAACATACTGCCTGATCAAAAATGGGAAAAAGAAGAAAAAAAAGCAGCTTCATGGAATGTTTTTGTATTGGAATGATTACAAGCTGCAGATTTAAGTTTTACTAAGTGATTACAGTCAAGCCCAAAATAATTTGTAACCATTACAGTTAGCGGTCCACTTTTCATTTCACTAAAGTGTGTCTTCTGACTGGAGGTAATGTTCATGCCCTGCCAGAGTCCAGTCTTAGAAAAACTGTGGAGGATAGGAGAGCTTAACCCTTGCAGAACTGGTCAGCCATTGTTAGAAGGGTTTCATTGCTGTTAGAAAGATAACATTTTTATCCACTTATCATTGGGAAGAGCTTTATGCAGTTTTCGGGTGAAATGTAAAAACATACATAACAGTCTCTCTTAACCCAAAAACAAACTTTTGAACAGAAATTGTTTCAAATCAAATTATCTCATTTTTATTTCCTTGTGAGATAAAGGAAAGCTTTCCTTCCAAAACTCAATTTTATTTAATCACTTTTAAACTGACAATGGCAAAACAAAAGGCAATTGCATCTACAAAAGAAATGTTCATTTTGTCAGCACCATCTTTGTAAATTTGATTTGCTGTATAAACTTTAGACTTCAAAAATACTTATTTGCATATAGCACCACATTAAACTGTAAGTCACAAAGAAAAGTGAGACAAAGTAAAGCAGAAATTGCACTGTACATTGCATCGAATTAAAAGCATGTGTAATAAAATATTTCTGTTTGATGACCTTAGGAGACCTGTCTGTGCATACACTTAGATTGATCCTGTCTGAGAGCATTAATCAGTGATACTGCATGCAGAAACACAAAGCTCTGCGCTTGCTACATCCACTCTGTGAGAGCCATCCTCCCACATTTCTGTTGTAATGTTGGTTGTGAGAGTTCTGGCACGTCCACTGTACCTCGTAGGTACAAGGACGTGCATGAAATGGCAGCGTTCTGAGCTGATTCTGTGATGAACATCAGCAAACACCCAGTTCCAAATAATTTTAACCCTTCTTTCCATTTTAGTAACAGTGCCAAAGAGGAACTGGTTGTCTAGCTGCTGTTTTGCCTGGTCTTACTCTCTCACACTGAGCATACTCAATACATTGGACATGCACAGAAACTTTTGCTCTGAAGAAAAAAAAAAAACTATTGGAAGCAGCAAGAAAAACGTAAAAAAAAAAAAAAAAAAAAAAAAAAAAAAAGGTCCTGGTGGGACGTATTTTGAACACCTCCAAAAGGAGGATTTCAGAGGGCTTTCAAAACTAAAATCTAAGCCACCTCAGCATCCTCTTCTAGAATCCGAGGAGAAGTAGCTCTACTCTGAGCCTCTACTGGATGACCAATCTACTAACCATATGCCCGGCTACCCTGAAACTCATTTCAGCCCCTCAGAATCAGAAGTCTTTATCTTAGCAGCTCCAAACAATATAAAAAACGTGCAGGCGAATAGTGCAATAAAAAGAAAATAAATATTATTGAAAAGTTGTAAAAGGACAGTGCAGTTACAGGGATGTAAAAGGGATCTCGTTATTTTGGCAGTGTCAGGTTTCAGCAGCATAGTTGAGGTTAAATACAGGAAACAAAAACTAAACATTGAAAAGGTCAAACACATTTCCAATAGCTAATAGCTCTGTCTGCACTCCTTGCTATGCACAATATGACCTAAGGACCATGGTGACCGAAACATTCTGGAAACATCAAATTCTTTATCCTATTTTGATTCTAACAAATTGAGTGTGGATCCCCTCTGTCCTTTGCCCAAACAATGTTGCAGCATCCTTCACCTGGACAACCTCTCGACCTTTCCACTGTACTGAAGCTTCACTGCCTGCACTTCTGTGCATGTTTGCAGTTGCTTCTGTACTCTTGAACTATCTTGTCGGCAGCGTCCCAATGCAGCAGTGAATCTAGGTCAGACTCACCACCCTATACATAAACTCTCTAAACCTTTTTGAAAATCAAACATCAGAGATCTGTTGCAGCACATCCTTCTGCCATCCAAAAACAACAACATCATTTTATATTAAGTCCACCTACAAACACCTGATGGTTTTCTTTTTCATGACACAAGGAAGAATTAATTGCTTCCTATTGTAGCCAGCATAATGCTGGATGATGTTAAAATGATCAGACAGAATAAAAATGATGCAGTACATCTAACCTGCATAGTTTAGTCTCAGAAGAAAATCTATTAAAACAGATAATTGGATGAGGGAGGGATTAGACAACAGGACAATGCTGGCTAAATCGCCCTAAAGGAGAAATGGTGTCAGGGGAGCTCAAGGACAGCATAGTTAATGGGGCATCAGACAGATGACAGAGAAGGAGGGAAGTGGAGCGGACGCTGTGTAAAGGATGGTAGGCAGGTGAGAAACTCTTAATATCATGGAAAATTTGATCATCACAGCGCAAATATAATCGTTTTAACTGCAACACCCTGAGCGTGCTGCAGAGAGTGACCCCTCTGACTATAATTTTGCTTGCGTAGTAGCCGTTTCTTTTGGATCTAAATGCTAATTCAATACATAAAAACATATACAGAAACAAATAATGTTTTTAAAGTCAGTCAGCTAGTTAGTCCTGCCGTAGCTGCGAACCTAAATGAAAAGCCATGGTGGGATGTCAGGCCTCACCTATCAAGGCAGTGAGTGTTTGTGACACTTCTGTCCCAGTTGTTTGACTCCTCTGACCCTGCATCACTTCCTCTGTTTATTTCAGAGGAAGACATAGTAGAGGGCTCTTTACTTGCTCAACTTTCCAAGAGGCTAAGTCCAAAAGCAATGCCTCCTTTGACCATGAATTTTCACATTTTATCATACTGCAAACAAAAACCTCAGTGCATTTCGATGTCGAAAAAAATATTAGACATTTTTTCTACACAATTTCGACATTTTATCCTTTCAGCAACTCTATATAAAATCCTTTTCCCTAAAATTACACATAATTACTAAATAGTGTCCAAGGTTTGTGAAAGAATAAATATGTAAACAAATTTTTTCCATAAAAGTTTAAAAAAAACAATCCACTGGATTTGGTTTCCAAGGTTTGAATAGGTTTCACTTCCCCTCCAGGTAGCTTTTTCAATTCAAAATGTCAATTTGAATGACATTTTAAACTTTTACGGAATGACTATGACCTGGATGACTGAGAATCTTCGCCAGCATACAGCATCATGAGGATCCAGGAACACAGCAACAGGTCAGGAATGATGAAAAGTTTAAAATGGGTCTGTTTATCAAACAACATATCAACAACCGGCATGCTGCGCAGTAGGAATATTTACTCTAGAGACTATACACTGACGCAAACTAACACTGCACACCACACCAGACACTTCACTGACCCCCTGAATCAAGCACTGATTGCAGTTGGACAACTGCTCAAAACTGTTCTTCAAGTGTGGTCAAATGCAAAACAAAAGTAAAAGTAAAACTAATAAATACTTTTGACAA
The DNA here is from genome assembly GCF_000732505.1 of Cyprinodon variegatus. Taxonomy (NCBI): domain Eukaryota; kingdom Metazoa; phylum Chordata; class Actinopteri; order Cyprinodontiformes; family Cyprinodontidae; genus Cyprinodon; species Cyprinodon variegatus. The sequence continues at coordinate 1,736,720 of NW_015150483.1, forward strand.
AGACCTGATGGGTTTTTGTTTTTTTTGTCAGTATGTTGCTGACAACATTTTACGGGTCTAAACTTTGCACAGAAGGCTGTGCTGAATGTCTGTTTAAAGAGCAGAACGGACCTGAGCATGCATCAGGGGAAACACTGTGAGCGATGAGTACTTCAGTAGGAAGCTGCAGCCTCAGCACGGCCCTGCAAGAATCAGAATTCATCATCCAGGACAGCGCTGGAAATGTGGAGGTGCTGGTTTACATGTACAAATGTAGGTACACAGCAGAACTGCAGCCAGGAGCAGCCATTTGTTTACAAACTTCCCTTCACCTTCCCCCTCAAGGCGTATAATCAATTCTTCTGTCGAGAAAAACCACACATGTCTAAGTGAATGATTAAATGTCAGTCTGGAACTGAGGTGTCATCGTGCCTTGTAATGAAAACATGTAGATTTACCCCCGCCAAAAAAAAAGGGAACAAGAAAAACTGCAATAAAATATGTTCAATCAAAATAACTATGAAAATCTTATTCTTTAAGAACTGGGATGATTGATGATTGAAATCAGGCAAACTGTGAATCTAAAATGGTTCAAAGTGACGCAACAAGATATTTTTTTGCTGTTGTTGCTTTAGATAACCAGATACTTTCTATCAAGGAAAAGGGACAACCAAACCAGAAATAATGGAGGAGTTGCTGTTACAACTGCTAGTCTTATGGGGTAATTATCAGCTTTGCACATCTAGGGACTGATATCTATGTCGGTTGCTCTTTTGTAAAATGACAGCTCAAGTTTAATCAGTGTGAATGCTCATTATATCTGAACAATCAAATCTTGGTACAGACTCTCAGTTGGACACAGGCTTATACTTTGACTAGGCCGTTTTGTCTCACATGATATAAATCATTTCTTTGAAGTTTCTGCGTTGCTGTTGGGATCATCTTCCTGATAAAGCAGCTCTAACAGGTTATCTTGCAGAAGTGCCTTATATTTCAATTGGTGCAGATTATTTTTTTTTTAATCCCTGAAGAGGAAAATCATCTACACACCATGATTCTCCCACCGATATGTTTCAACCAGAGCAGTGGATTTTTCTAGCTTCTTCTGTTACTTTGCACCTTTTGTCTGTAACCTTTATTGA
>NW_015150483.1:1738061-1761755 GCF_000732505.1 Cyprinodon variegatus
TTGCTAAATTGAGATTATTACTTTGAATTCTGAGCAGAGAACAGATAGAAATTTAGGTACAAACCAAGTTTGTGATAACAGCTATAGAGGTCATTGATAACATTTACTGTCAGGGACCAGTCGTACCAGAAACAAGTGCTTGCAAAAGGTTAATAAGTCAGCACTGAATGTGTAATAACTAGCATTAGAGGAATGCACTTGCCGCCTCTGCGTTTTAACCAGTTTAAGAATCTATTTCCTGGCCTGTGTGAATGTTTTCCTTGGTCTTCACGCTTTTATTACTATGTCTAACTAACCTCTTAACTAAAAAATTAAGTCTTACAGTTTTGCACTTTGTTATTGTATAACAATAAATATTTGCTGGTTAAATGAGTGAAAAGGCTCAGGGAATCTAATGTCTTTCGAAAGGTACTGTGGAGTAAAGTTGAGAAAAATCTATCCAAAATCTGATCAGGAATAAGTCATTATGAAAAGTCATATGTGTAAGAAATGTAGCCGTATTTTTCAAAAACTGCTTTTTTCCCCCCTACACTGGCAAAATTTTTCTTTAAAGATACAGAAAATGTGCTTACGGTGTCATTTTTGTCCTATTCATATCCATAAAAAGACATTTTTAACTGCTAATTATTCAAAGCTGTGTGACTCTGATAGATACAGCATCCAGATGTACATTTATAGCCATTAGCGGCACTGAAGTTTTAACAACAACCTGATAAAAAAAAAAACCATTTAAAAAACTGCAGAATGGCACATTTTATTGTTGTTAAGACCTTAAATGAACAGCATGCTAATAACTGCCAAGCCTGAAATATGTAAAAAATAACTCCAAGTAAGGCTCTAATGCTGCATACAAATATCTGGAAGGGGATTTCCTTTTTCCCAAAAGAAATATAAAAGACATTGCTAAAAACATTTAAAAATTGCTAAAAAAAAAAAGACTTATAACTGCAGTAGAACAACACTGTACCATTTAAATGTTACACATTAAAAAAAGTTCCAACAAATATTTCTCATTTGTCTTTTATTTTTGAAAAAATTGTTATTTTTCATAATAAATATAGACTCGTTGACAGTTTAACAATTATACATCATGATTACCATACAAACAGGAGTAATAGCAAGGACAGCAGAGCTCTGATTGGCTCCGACACCACCGATCAGAATAGGACAAATCAAAGGAAGAGAAAGAAGTGATGGACTGAGCAGAGGAGGAGCTCTTTTTAGAGAAACTAACTCGACCCACATGATTCAGAAATCAGAATACGTGCATTTCCATGGTGTTCTAAAAAAATAGATGAATCATAATTAATAAGTTTATTATTCCTTGGAATAAGAGGAATGCGAGTGATCTAAACCCTGCTATGGTGAATGTTTTTGGTGGTCTGCTGCCCTCTAGTGTGAGTCATAGGAAAGGACACTAACAACCATAACATTCAAAATAAGTTATACAATGGAAAATATAGTTTAAAAAATGTCATAATGAGGCGCATACTGTTGTTAGCATCACTGATCCATGGTGTTCGGGTGTGGAAATAAGCCCATGCCATATCTGCTGATTCCTGTACGTCTTCCTCTTCCTCTCCAGGCAGCTACTGGGTCTGTTCAGGTACAGCGTGTTCTCTCCCTGGGTTGGTGTTTTTTTTTTTTTTTAATGCATAACAAAGAGTCCTAGAGGATCTGCTCAGTGCTTGAGGCAGAGATGTCCAGTAGTCTCCAGGCAGCATATGGGTTTAATTCTTCCTGGTCTCGACACAGAGCCCACACGTACATCATCCTCAGCACCTTATCCTAAAACATAAATGTTACAATTTTTCACAATGCAATACAGCAAATGTACACCAAACATAAAGAAACAATTGTTTACATTCAATTTGACTAATACGAAATTTCCTTTAGATTTAAAATGAAAGTTTCTAGTCGTCAGATTTTAAATATGGAGAAAGCAGCTAAACAAATGTAGGCTTTACATGGTTATCTAGGGAAGGGTAATAGGACAAAAGAACTGAATAATGATATTTTATATTCTCTCATTTTCTTTTTAAAAAATAACAAAAAACAAAATGGACAATGATGAATTCTGGTTACAGACCCTTATACGACTTCTTCTGTAAAATGTGCTCAGTGAAAGTCTTAATGCAGGTTGTGTCTTGGTAATATTCTCTTTTCGTCACGAGTTACGGTACATCAAGGCTTGGTTCAGTAAAAATTAGAGCAGTCCATGAGGGACATCGGGTGACATTTAATTGAAGACATAAAACTGATTGGGTTATATGCCTTCCATCCTGTTGAAGTGCTATTACACTCTTAACAACTGGGCAGGCGCCAGCTGCATGTTACGGAGTGACCTCTTTGTCATTTAAACAGTCCAGAGGTTCCCCTAGGAAATAGCATGGCAGATTTACAGCTCATAAAATGAATCGGAATCTTTTTTTAGGCCAATAAAAGGCTTTACTGAACACCTAAATGTCCTACTGAGTACTGCAAATAAATTGTAAATTAAACTCAACTGAGGAAAATATCTTGCTAAGGAAATAGGAGATATGTTCAGTGAGTTTTTACAAACCTAAATTGCTTTGATTATAACCTGTTTGCATGTAACATAGAAATGACCTTCATGGTTTTAAAAAGATTAGGATTCCCATAATCAGGCCAGCTAGACTGATCACTTGCTGAAAACCTGGATATACTGACAGATCACAGACTAGGGGATTTATCTGACAGGCTATTTTCTGTGCTGCTCAACTATATAGTGACAGAGACGCTATTAAAAACACGTTAGCTTCAACTCCCTTGTGATTTGGTAAGTTTTAACAGTATACTTTGTCACATTAATTCTGAGTTTGTTAGTGTGGGGGTTCAGCTAAAACAGGGTTTATGCAGGAATAAGGAACTCTAATTTAATGCTTTTTAATGCTCTTGGAAATAATTTTAATGCCATCAACAAGTACCCATAACTCTCATATATATATATATATATATATATATATATATATAAAAACACGGCAAAATCCTCCATCATCTTTACCGTCAACAGGCTGCAGCCTTGTCCCCAATTCCTCGTTTTCCAGGCACTTTTGTTCAAATTTGCATTTTTCCGTTCTCTACATTTTTCTCCGCCTTGAGCTTCTTTTCCGAACGTACAGCTTTACGATCAACCGGAAGAAGTTCCACACAAACACACGGAACCAGTTACAACTCATATATCTGACGAAATCGTTTTTATAAACTTTTTTATTTTATTTAAGCATTTAAAAGCCACCGATAATCACATTTAATTGATTTTAATGCCAATTAAGGCCTTAGTTAAAAAAATTACAATTTAATGACTTTTAATGATTTTTTATAACCGCGGAAAACCTGTAAAAACTTCATTTATTTTTAAACGATAATAAAATGTTTGGACTGGGTCATGTAAATAAAGAAAGTAAAGAATGTATGACAAATAGGTGTTTGATTAAGAATGTTTCCTCTTGCAACTGTTGGCATGTCTGTCCTCCCTTTTTCATGGCTGTTATCATCGACATGTTTCCTGTTGTTCAGTGATCATTTCACTCCACTGAACTGTATGTGTCTGAGGTCAGGTCGGCCCCTCTCACACAAGTGCAGACTCTTAATGTTTCTGTCGTTTCACCCTGCCGATTAAATGCAAGTAGTCTAAACTGAGACTTTCACAACGTGGGAATTATGGGTAAAAATAGGCAGAAAATCAATTAGTGTGTTCTGAGCACAAAGACTATTTACTTAAGACTATTAACAAAAATTGTGTTTTGATTTTTGAATGAAAAGTGTGTCGTTCCACTTACAGGGTCTCCCTCCACCACCTCTCCCTTGGTGTTTCGGATTACCATGACCAACTGAGCCTGGAAGGTGATAATCAGCACTGGACCCTGTTCCATCATCTTCCCCATGGCCAACTGGAAAAGGAAATAAAACAGCCAAAAAGATGAAGCTGCAACAAATAATTATCATGACCTTGAAAGCTTGCTTGCTCAGAATCAATTATAGCGGGACTTTGCAGTAAACTTTGTGTGGAAAAGTGCTAAATTCTACTTGCATGGCACATATGCATGACTGACGTAAACAGGAAGTGGAGGCTTCAATCTAGCATGCACCACAAATCAGTAACAGAAAAACATTTTAATAAATGTGTTGCTGTCAGTCAAGTTTCAAGCACTTTCTACTAAGTGTTATTTGCATTTCTTCTTGCAGATCTCCTCTTATAAAGGCCATTAGACAAACCAAATTTGAAATCAAATCTTATCTACAAATCAAATAAAATATAGAGCATATGTTGGCTTATCTACTCTGGTAATTGATGTTCTTAAAAGGCATTCAAATTCAGCGATGTGACCTTGTCCAAGTAGCAAACTAATAGTCACGTTTAGTGACTATTAGTTTTTATCATATCAACAGGAAGACAGTGTCTAATATTTCATGAATTCATTTTCAGCACATGTGGAAAAACCTGTAAAATCCTGAGCTGAATCAAATCGCTGCTTCCAGAGTTTGTTAATAAAGCATTTAAATGTGTAAATCAGGGATCTTTTAGCTATAGGATAATTGATCTAAAGTCCCTGTTTCAAAGCATCCATCAAGTAAATGTTAATCTAGAAAAAATTGAGTCTAAGACTTACGTCTATATTATCTATGTCCAGAATCTTAGAGTGGAACTGAAGTCCCATGGCTTTGGCTTGCTGAATTGGATGTGCGAGTTGGCTGTAAGTCTGTTTACCAAAGGAAAAAGAAAAATATCATAAACAAAATCCCTTTAACACAGTTTTACTAGATCTACACATTCTCAGTAGATGCAGTTCAAATGATTAAGAGCTATGGACAGTATTAGCTTGGTAACGGCCCAAGAAGATCTCCAACTGATGTTCTTACCGCTTCATAACACCAGTCCTTCAGTACCTCCAGCTCCCCTCTGATCATCGCCTGCACAATAAAACATATATGCCGACATGTTTGGGAGGAAAGATCTAGCATTCAAAAAATCCATACTACACGCTATAACAGTCATTATTTCTTCAAATTGTAAAATTTCCCCATAGATTTATGAACAATCAGACTTTAAATAAAGAACTGACAGAGAATATGCATGAATGGAATAAATGGTCAACATACCTCCAGAATATTTGGGATGATATCTTGTTCACATTGTTTCAGGAAAGAATCTTTATCAAAGGAAGGGTCCACCTTCAAGATCTCTGTTAAAACCTCAGACATTTCTGTCTTTGAAAACAGTCCTCCTAAAAAAACAAAACACCAAAAACAGTAGTCAAGATTGGAAACACAAAAACAAAACAGTTTTTAAGCGTTTGGTTTAAAACAAAAAGAGAGAGAGAAAAAAGTAAGTTATATAAAGCAAAAACAACATCAACAAGAGAAACTATTATAAATTGTTTTTTGCCTTTTTAGAAGAGAAACTAATTTGATGAACCCATGACAGTCTGGGAAGTGAAGACATTCATCAGGAGAAATGTAGGAAAAGGCAACGATCCACTATGAAGGCTAACAGAGGCTAACAGGGGTGGGAGTCTTCCTCCCAATCCGCTCAAGTGTGTTGGGCCTAAATCTCTACAGTCAATCTAACAATGTCATTATTAATAGAGTGATTATTTCTTACACTGATTCTGTGTCCCTGTTTGAATTAGATTTTTTTCCCCATAATGTTCTAATAAGAGGCAATGGGGATAATTCACTGTAAGTTGGAGTTGCGGCGGCCGGGTATGGGCCCGACGCTCCAGCGCCATCCATTTTCAGGGCTAGTTGATTCGGCAGGTGAGTTTTTACACACTCCTTAGCGGATTCCAACTTCCATGGCTACCGTCCTGCTGTCTATATCAACCAACACCTTTTCTGGGGTCTGATGAGAGTCGGCATCGGGCGCCTTAACCCGGCGTTCGGTTCATCCCGCAGCGCCAGTTCTGCTTACCAAAAGTGGCCCACTGGGTGGCTCGCATTCCACGCCCGGCTCCAAGCCAGCGAGCCGGGCTTCTTACCCATTTAAAGTTTGAGAATAAGTTGAGATTGTTTAATTAAATAATGAACTAATATTTGACCAAAGCAGGCAGCCGCTCTACTGCGATGCACCACAGAACTGTTGGGCTCTATCAAGAAGCTGCACCAGTTGTCACCATCAGGCTATCTAATATTTCTGTCGACAGATGATGGTATCAAAACACTATTAGGATGGAAGCTTCATCTATATAACTTTACTCTATGATGATAATTTCTTTTTTGTTTAGATATAAAGTGAATATGCACCTTGACAAGGTTTTGAAAACAATCAGAAAATCCGCTATAAAGTCTGACACAGTGATCTCTTACCTATGATGTCAGTCATCTTGTCTGTGACAGCACGAGAAGCTCTAATGACGACGTTGTCGCTCTCATCGTACTTCATCTTCATCTCAAAGAACCCTTAAGGCAACAAAGAACGAATTAGACTATATAAAGACTGAAGAAAAAATATAATACTTACAATCTCAGATATTTACATACAGAGACCTTAAAGTGAGTTTAATGGTGAGAATAAAATGCTATTTGTGTCATTTGAAGATGAAATAAGGACTGACAGAAATAAGTTACTTTAGATCATCTGATATAATTGTGAACTAAACAGTGGAAGCTCCAATCTGTTCATTGTACTGAAAACATTAAGAATAGAAATTTATACATCTGCAGTGGATCTCTGAGTACAATATGCTACAAGATAGTAGCCTGATAAACCAGACTAAATGTGAGATTAAATGTGTAATTTACACAGGCAAAATTTATTTTGGCCGCTGCCGGGCGGGGCTAGTTTACTGGGCTCACAAGATAATACAATACACGAAAACACGTTTTACGATATACTGCATAATAAAGACAAAAAAAAAACAATGTTCTAACAATTAGGAAACAATGACAGATGCACAGAAAGAGTAAAATAAAGATGAATATCCCTTACTATTAAAGACCACATTGTTGTCCTTGAAGTCTTTCCATTGTTGGTACCACTTTGAGTCTTTGTGCAGCACCACACCCATAGCTTCCCTAAAAAAGATTTAAAAAGATACAGATTTAAAGCTGTCATTCAGCTCAAACATCTTTATTACTCGGGATGCAACTAACGATTATTTTGCAAATCGATTCATCTGTTGATTATTTTTCAATTAATAATCAGATAGTCAAAGGTTCCTTAAAGAGGATTTTTTTTTTGCTAAATTAAACCAGGTAAAACTAAAAGTTTTCCATTAGAGGAGTTCTGGATAGAACATATTGACAGACAAAAATATTTTTATCTTAAATGCAAAATGCTTATATATATACATATATATAATTTTTTTTTTTTTTTTTACAATTTTGGTATAATTGCTGCTCAAGGTGGGTCGCTCTGTCTGCTAAAGGCACAGTCTATGTACTCCACTTAATGATTATTACTGAATTCATTGACGATTATTTCAATAATCGATTAATCCAATTAATTGTTTCAGCTCTAATTATAACACAAAATAATACCTGCATAAAATTATTAGATAAAGATCATCTATTGTTGCCTCTTTAGGAGACACCGCCATAGATTAAGAAGCTTTGCCCTAAAAAAACTGCAGAACTTGATAGAATTAATGATGGAAATGGATCAGTGTTTGCGTGGATAAACTCTTAGCACTCTATAGTTTTTCATTTCACTGCTCACAGCAAAATGAGCGGAACTGGTTTGTGTAACGCAGAGGAGCAATCCTCCCTCTCAGTATCAGAGGACTCAATGGGCACTCACTTACTCATTGGCTTCAAAGACCTTTCCGTCCTCCCCCGCCCCCTTGGATGAGAACTCTGTCCTCTTGCGGAGTCGGGCTGGAGGTTTGTACGGTCCAGTTTGGCCAAGGTCACCAATCTCCTTCTTCACACTCTCCACACTCTAAAAAACATTAATAGGTGGCTCATCACAATAAATACAACATTTTTCCATTCAAAATTCTTATTTGTCTGTTTAATTTAAATCTTGTTTGATATTTAACTTGGTGATAAATAAATTAGGAGAAATGACAATTAGAGCCACTTAACTTTAGGTCAGGATATAGTAAAATTATAAATCCCTCAGTTAAAGTTCGTACCTGAGATATTGCTCTGAACGCACCAGTCTTCCCCAGCATCTCTCCGCTCTTAGAGACCGATTCTGCCGATGTCTTTGCAGTTTTGGCTGCTTCCTCCATCCCCTCTTTGATTTTCTTACCAATTTCTGTACGACTGACCTCTTCCAGCCCCTGTCCATAACACAAATAAGCAAGCACAATTAAAGACAGTCTATACCAATTTAGTGAAGAAAAAAAAACAAAACAAAAAAACAGGAGAAAAAAAAGGCTGCGAAAAGCTTAAGATGCATTTCACATTCACCTCTTTAACCGTCTCTGAAATGGTTCCCAGTTTCTTCTTCAGGACCTCGGAGGTCTTCACCGTTTCTGACTCTATTGTTTTCTAGGAAACAAAAGTGCGGGGGAGCAACGATCAAGTGAAAGAACAGAACAAGAAATCAAGTGCAAAGTAATTTTGTGTAGGCAGAGATACTAACATATTTCCTCCGAGCTTGTTTCAGTGCATCTGACTCTTCAAGTTTTTTGGCCTCTTCTCGAAACTTCTTGATATTTTCTTTCATTTCTTTGTTTTTGTTCAGCTCCTGCTTTAGGTTATCCAAAAATTCCCCAAGGAAACCTTTTCTCCCTCCACTCTTGTCCCCCGACATATACCTCACCTGAAGAAGAGGAGGCTGAGGCACAACAAAACATTAGATTTATGAGATTTAAAACAGAAAGACACATTTATGGCACTCTTACAATCATAACAGTAGAATGTCTTAGAGAAACTATTTGTTCCCATTTGGGGTTTTTAATGGGGTTACAGCTGTAAACTTTCATTAACTTTCCTGGGATTACATGAGAGAAATCAAGGAAGAAAAGTTCATAACCAAGATGTGGAGATAAAATCAAATACTCCCTCAACCAATTTTTTTTTTTTCTGTTTTTGATTAAAATTAAAAGTTCTTAGTCTTGAAGTTATTTTTTTTGCTTTTTTTTCTGATGTGTGAACCTGTATGTTTCCGTTTGTCTTTTTGTTTTGCCACTTACTGAATTTCCCCACAAAGGGTCAGTAAAGAATAAGCAGAACATTAAGTGGTGTGAGAAAATATTTGTCTCTTTCTATTTTGCATATTTTTTCACACTTGTTTAAGAAAAAGTTTAAAAATTGGTCAAAAACAACACACGTAAAAAAAAAATGTAGATTTGTTTTAAATGAAGGTTTCTGGATTTGGTTTAAAGAAAAACTAATTCAAACCTACAAGGTCCTGAATGAGTAATTGAACTATCCTTGTTATAACACAACTCTACTTTCTCTCACCTGGGTTTATTTACTTTAGCCAGAGCTGTTCTAAACCATAAAATCACCTATAAAGGATGTGTCTGACAGTGAAAAATGAAGTTCACCAAAAAGATCCTAAAAAAGCCCGAGATCCAAAGAAATTCAGGAACAGATATAGAAAGAATAGAAAGCCCTTTAGATCTACATGTCTGGAAAGGTTTATAAAGCCATACTTAAAGCTTTGGGAATCTAGTAAACCTCAGGGAGACCTATTGTCCACAATTGGAGAAAACAGTGGAGAAAGCAGTGAACCTTCCTAGGAGTTTTCAGCTGGCCGAAATCATCCCAAGAACAAAACAGTAATTCATCAAGGTCACAAAAGACCCAAACTGAGATCATCTCAGTTAAAGACAGTGTTCATGCCTCCACTATAAGAAGGAGAATGGCCTCCATGGCTGAGTTCAAAGGCCAAAACCACTGCTGAGCCAAAATAACATTAAAGTTAGTCTCATTTTATTTTTGGTAAAATATTCTTTGGAGTTATGACACAAATAATGGTCCTTTAAAAAACTGTGTAATTACATCCAGTGCAAAAAGTGACACAATTAAAAAATATATATTATTAATTTTTGGTGGTGTTATGGTTTGGGGATGTTTTGATGCTTCAAAACCTGAGGGGTGTTAAAATAAAGAGACAGATCAATTAATGAATGAGGTGTTTTTGACTCTGTTTTAATCCGTGGCCAGGTATGCATCTCACCACTAGTGTTACTAACCATTTTTAAGTTACTTTAAAGTGGAAAAAATAAGTTATTTCATCAACTACAGTGTTTTTTTGTCCAAGCAACATTCTTGACTAAAGTCTGACTAAATCTAAATTAAAAGCAGTTAATGAAACTATGTCTAAACTCTTCAGACCTATAGATTTAAAGAAAAAAACCCAATCCATATCGATTTAATTTAAAGACTATTGGCTAAGGTTGTCAAAGTTGACACTGTTAAAATGTTGAAATTTAATTAGGATATTTTCTAAAAACAATTTCTCTAATATAAAAGGTGATGCATTTAATCTATCAGTAATGACCTGCTATCTCTTTTCTCCGACAGGCTTCTACCAGAACTGCTGCTCTGAGAAGGTGAAATAAGGACATGATGACATTTTACCATGGTTTGTCAATGGACTCCATGAACACTGATTAGTTGAACCCGACTTGCATTTGTGACATTAAGGAAGCGAGGCATTCCTTTGGCAGACATCCCAAGTCTCCCTGAAGTTCCGGGAGTCTCCCTGATATAGATAGTTGTTCACAGATGCCCGCGAGTTGGATAAATTATCCCGGATTTTAGACTATGTGAGGTGGGTTTTTTTCAATGCGAGTGAGAGCGAGCAGGCAGGACAATAATTCGTGCATCATGTGTGGATTAGAACTACTTCGAGTGCGCAGACAACAAGAGAGAGCGGGGTGTGAGGAGGAGGTTGCCTTTGAAACCTGTGCAGCGTATCTGTCCAAAGTGATGCTCTGTTCAACCAGCGTTCCAGGCGACTGGTTGTCAGAGAGCTGATTGGATCAGTCCAATAATTTTCTCTGGTTACTCTCTGGCAGTCAGTTACCACTAGTTACCACTTAAAGCTGTGCATCCTGGGAAACGGCAGAGGATCAATCCTCTAAATATAGGACTAATTTTACAGCAGAATGTACTAAAGTATATCCATGTCTAGTGAAGGGGAGGAACAGTGGTGGATCTAGACCAAATGTACCAGGGGGCCTGAAGGGGGCCAGCGTGTTTTCATGGGGGCACAAAAAAGCATGTATTAAAATTCAGGGCAAGGTATTCACATATATTAAGAGAGCTGCATGTAGTGAAATTACTTTTCAATTAAGTTCAATAGAAATTCTATTTCTTATGAGGTTGAAATACATTTAAAATTTAGGCATTTTACATATTTTTTTTAACTTAATTTAAGTTAAAACTACTGTTTTCTATAAATTTGAATTAGAAGTCAAGAAAAACTGCTAAGTTCATCTGTAAAAATTTTAGCATTTTCTTTTATTTGTTGTGGGGAAAAAAAAAACATTTAACATTTAAAAAACATTTAACTCAATCCCACTGAAGCTATCGCCTTATTGTTTTTGAATAATTTGTAAAACAGAATTTGTAATGAAAAGAATGGAATAAATCCAAAGGAGCTATCAGTAGCGATGTCTGTTCCAGCGCATATCTTTATTAGAATTTCTTTTAAGTAATATGTCTTCAGTACAGGGGCCGTAACAGGGACCAGGACATGATCTAGACACTGGCCCCCGTTGGCCCCTGTCTAGAACCAGCCATGGTGAGGAATGATGACACAGTGACGAGGTGCACTGCATGCGGAAGTCCCATGAAAAACAGAAAGCACAACTGATGGTCAAGGCTACAAGATTGAAATTATTGAAAATAAAAGACTAATACTGTTCTGTTTTGTGTTTAAGAAATGACTGTTAGTTAATAACAGCTGTTGAAAAGCTGCTGGCCTTAAGTGTGTACGTATGGGGCAGGGTGCAGATCCGTTGTCCCCGGGTGGCGGGGGGATAAGTATCTCCTTGAAATGAGTTTTTGGAACTTGGGATGTCTGCTTTGGTGAAACCCAATTATGTAGCTTGAGATGTGCCTCACTTGGGTCAGGATACGGAGCCCGAGTCTGGCTTTTCTGAATGATTCTTGTGGAACACGACTTGTGATAAATGGAAACACAGATTCTGCTGTCTGACAAAATATCCTGAAGGAGGATATCTGGACATCTCTGTGTCCTCAATCTGGGTTTTGCAGCAGGACATTGATCTGAAATGGGAACTTAGGAGTGGCCTAGTCCAAGTCCTAACCCCAAACTCCACTGAAATGCTGTGGAACAACCTTAAAAAGGCCACTTCATGCTCAGAAACCCACCAGTGTGGTTCGGTTAAATCTGAAAATATGTGTGGGGCTAAATTCCTCCAATGCTCTGCGAGATTTATTGCAAAGCCTTGATTGTAGTCGTTGCTGTTGCTTGAAAAACCAGTTATCAGCTTTAGGGGCAATAACTTTTATTCCGTGTTAAACATAGGTTTTCCTATTTTCCTTATAAATAAAAATATTTACAAACTGCATTTTCTGTTTAACTTTAATTTTTTTTACTTGTTGAATGTCCTGAAACATGCAGATAGATCCTGAAAGGGGGCATCCATTTTCTCACACCACAGTACTTGGAAATGCTATTACCATTTAAAAGCTTCTCACTCCAGAAAGGAATCACATGTGGTACTAGTACCTGTGGAAACCTCGAGAGTCCACATGTCCTGTAAACATGGGTTCTGTTCGGTAGCAGCAGGTGAGAGGAAGGGAAGGCAACCAAGCCTCTTCTGACACATATCTGAAGACACACAAAAAGGTCCTGGACTTGGTAAATATGAGGATTAGTACATTTGTAAGAACACATAGAATAGAAAAACATTTCACCTATAAAATCCCTCTTTGCCTTAATTAATTTTTGTTTCGTTCAGGCAAATATAGTCCAAGAAATGCAGCTTTTCTCGATGACAGCTAACACACAGTTAGCAATGCTACATTAAACTAGTCGGTTAAACAAAGTCATGTTGTTCAACGTCGACCATATTTACGAAACTACTTAAACGTATATTCCGCCTCTATTGTCATTTTATATTCCCTGCATGTGGAGTATTAACAAAGTCCGAGGAACTCACCTGATAACACTGACACAAGGGAGCCGCCATCTTGGATACCGTGCCTGTAATTACTTCCGGTGTCGTCAGACCAGCATACTCAATGCGCATGCGCTAGTCCCGTTTATCCCTCTTGTTTGGTACGAAAAAGCTCTTTAAACTAACTCAACGGGCGAGTATCCCTTTAGTTATGTACAAAAAAAAAAGTTAAAACGCCAAAAATTAAGTAATTTGTTTTTTGTAGATGACTAAAGGGATCCACACCTGTTAAGGTAATTTAAAGTGTATTTTTCATACAAAAGTTAAGGGATAAATGGGTATTGGCTATAGGTATGCTGATCTGGCAGAACACCAGCAGTAAACATCATTAAAGTAACAAGGTCCTCCTCATTGAGAGCCACCTTCCTTTAAAAGCCATTTATAACTATATTATAAACTAACCAGACCGTGAGGCCTTGATATAAGCTGCATTCTTCTCTGTATTAGCTTTTTTTTCCTTTTTTTTTTAAATAATCAGTGTGATATTGTATTCAATTCAAGATAAATATATTCATTCAGAAGCTTTAGGTTGCATCTATGATCCTGTTGAAAACAAAAGACCTTAAACCCATTTATACATCTTTGAGATTTATTTAGCAAAACACCTCACAGATCAAAGGCAATGACAGGTGATGCATGACAGAAAAAAAATTAAAAGTTTGGTCACTAAAAAGTACAATAACCAAAAACTAAAAACACATTCATTGCTATAATTTGCTAACTAAAAAGGTGAAACTAAAACATGAAATTCTACAAATATGTCCTAAACAAAGTATACTGGAAAGACAAATCTGATAATGCAGATCGTTTTAAACATCATGGACTAAATCTGATGCAACACAGACATGTGAATTAAGCATTCCTATCAATCCTAACGTCGATTTCTCTTCCGTTCAGGCGATAGCCGTTCATGGTTCTGCAGGCGCGCTCAGCAGTTTCGGGGTTGTCAAAACGGACCATACCACAGCCCTTGGATTTTCCATTTTCCATTTTAATATCAGCATACTGAACCATACCTGTACAAAGACAAAGTAGAGAGGTTTATAAAAATGTTGGTAGTATTAAATGTTCAATTTCCTTCTGGGAAAAAAAAAATAAATCTTACCACATGTATTAAAGGTATCCTTCAGCATTTTCCAAGTGAAATCAAAAGGCAGCTGAAAAAAAAAAAAAAAAATGATTAAGTATAAACTTCAGGCAATTTTTTCTTAAACTAAGAACATTTCAGCAAACTTACATTTCTAACAAAGATCTGGCATCCCTTCCTCATGTTTGCTCCACCACTTCCGGGTCCTCCGGCTCCAGCTGCTCCAAAGGAATTCCCACCAAATCCACGATCCATATCTCCGGAGCGGTCAAACTGACCGCCAACACTGCCAGATCCCATGCGCTCCATGCCAGTGCCCATACGGTCAAGGCCACCAGAAGAGAAACGGTCCAGTCCTCCGGCAGATCCCATGCGATCGAAGCTGCTTCCCATCCTGTCGAGCCCGGTGTTGCCCATGCGATCCATACCCATGGAGGAGCCAAAGTCCATGCTGCTCCCCATGCGATCCAAACTAGATGGGCCAAGTCGATCAAATCCTCCAGGGCCGAGGCGGTCCATGCTTGATGACATACGGTCAAGGCCCGGTCCAAGCCTGTCCATCCCTGGCCCAAGGCGGTCCATCCCAGAGCCGATGCGGTCAAACCCGGACCCCATCCTGTCCAGGTCAGACACACGATCAACCCGCTCCATGCCCATCCGATCCATCCCTCCCATCCGGTCCAAGCTGCCTCCTAGCCGGTCCATTCCAGAGCTCATGCGGTCCATCCCAAGGGAATTTCCTGCAGAGAGTAAAAAGACAGCACGACATGGTCAACTGAGCTCCAGAAAGTTGTTTTTTTTCTTTGTTTTTTTACAGGGTCTTTGGGACAATCCAGTAAGTACTGACCCATTCCTCTTTCAAAGGAGTCTCCAAAATTATTGCGAGACATCCCCATTTCATTTCGCCCAAATTCCCTGTCAATAGCACCACCAATCCCACGGTCCACCTCTGATAATGCAAGAGATGAAACCATTAGAAACATCCAGCAAGACGTGAAGACTACCACGCCTGCTTTGGAGTGTTTAGGGAGTCCCTACCAAAAACTCACCATTCATTCTGCCCATTCCAGAGGAACCGAACCGATCCATGTTCATTCCACCAAAGTTGTCCATTCCTGAAGACATCAAAAAATGCATTAACAACAAATCTGTTGTTCAAATTTAAGAGCAGATGCCAACTAAAAACTTACCTCCTCCCATGCGACCGCCCACATTGCCAAATCCCATGTTGTCCATTCCTGAAGGAGAGAAAAGCATTTGTAAGTCCACAGTTTCACTAGTCTTAATGCTGAAACAAACCAAAAACAGATTTTGTTACCTCCGGGGCCCATGTTTCCCATCCCACCAACGTTGCCGCCGCCTCTGTTGAGCATGGTAGCATCAATTGGCTGACCACCGGGACCCAGGCCTAAACCAATACCACTCAGTCCACCTGGTTTCAGGGTTAGAAGAGAAAAGCTTTAAACTTCTGTCTGCAAAAACTTGTATTTTCCAAGAGCTATTTGGGTCAAAATCTAATTTCCAAAAATATGTACGAACCTTAATTGGAAAAGCAATTTTTTTTTTCAGAAACACGAATAAAATTCAACCACAGGGATTTTTTGCTCTTATTGCTTAAGTGATTTAATCCACAATTTTATTATAAAGGCAGTAACTAATAATAATGTGTTCAAAATGTACTCACGGGGAAGAG
This sequence comes from Cyprinodon variegatus, assembly GCF_000732505.1. Lineage (NCBI taxonomy): Eukaryota > Metazoa > Chordata > Actinopteri > Cyprinodontiformes > Cyprinodontidae > Cyprinodon > Cyprinodon variegatus. Next base: position 1,753,918 of record NW_015150483.1, read on the forward strand.
AGGACCCTCTATCTGGTTGTCCGAAATCTTTGGGGAGGGATTTCTCATCCTGAAATAGACATCACATTTCAAAATAATGCTCAGCATTGCAATAAAAGTGATCTGTTACAAAAGGTTTATCAATATACCAGCTTGACGTGCATGGTCCTGTTAAACAGGAGCTGCCCGTTGAACATAGCTGTAGGATAATTAAGGAAACACAGGAAACGCAAGAAAACAATGAACAGTAACAGAAGGAATAATGTGCATTCATTATGAAAAAGGATACAGACAGCTTGGACTGCCTCAATGGGCATTTCAAACGTCACAGTGCCCATTCCTCTGCTTTTCCCATCCCTGTCCTCCAATATGTCCGACCTCACGACAACACCTGCCATGCCGAATACCTCTTTCAGCTTCTTCCATCCCACTTTGTAATCCAGCTGCAACAACAGAGATCAGTTAGTAAAACTAAGACTGTATCCAGTCCTTTATTTTACTTTCCAAAAAGGTACTGTTTTTAAAGTGTTTTAATCTGAATAGTACAATTTTTATTTTATGTTAGTTTCAGTTAGTGAAGAAACTCTGGATGACTCACATTGGCTACAAATACAGTGCTTCCAATCCTGCCAGTCTGAAGACCATGAATGATTTCATTGGGGATGTTGGGGTTGTTCAACAGGCTGGGAGGGATGTTGACCATCGGGCCTCCTGATCCAGGTCCCATGCGATCCATGCCCCCCATTCCTCCCATACCTCCCATACCGCCCATTCCTCCCATGCCCCCCATTCCTCCATGGCCTCCTGGGTGACCTCCCTGTTGAGACTTGCTTATCTCTCTTTGAGCAATGACACCATCAGGGTCCTAAACAAACAAAATAAACATCACTCAAGTGTTAACTTTCTAGACCCTAGCTCTACAGAACAGCTCCAAATTTTGTTTCTCCTACTTTTCCCCGCAGCTTACCTCCTTGACTTTAAGAGGACGGCCATTGAAGTTGTACTTGTTGACAGTTTCCACCGCCTTCCTCATAAGTTCTTCCGTCCTGAACTCAACAACACTGCAGAGAACATTTTACATGAGAATTGCTGGGTGCTGCATTCTATTACCAATAGAAACAAACGAGATAAATTGAGTACTCACGCACAACCCTTTTGATTGAAGTCATCAGAACAGGCAATACAGAGTAAAAAAAAAATTAAGAAAAGAAATTAGAGATGATGGTATTTAACTGAATGTTTAAATGAAATGTAGAAAATAGAAACATGCACAAACCAAAGTCAAATACAGAAAAGGCTTATAGTTTTGGCAAACGCTACGTAAATTAGACAATTTTCCCCAAACCGGTCGGCGACCAAGCAGGTATAGCAAAAAAAATCAGTTTCTCTTCTCAAAACATCCAAAAGGGGAGAAACTCCACAAAACAATAGGTTTCCACACCAGTAAAACATTTTTAAAGGACATCTTTTCCAATGAAGAGGTTTGAGTGATTACAATTAACAAAACCATCTAACAGCTTTGTAACAACAGCCTACCGAGTTAACCCCTTAAGGTCGTAAGGAGCAAATCCAGAAACCAAAAGGGAAATTATCAGCTAATTCAATCCACTGGACTGAATACAAGTAATGCTATTTTAAAAGCATCAACCCTACAGAATGGCCTCAAATCAGTGGCACAGACGACTCCACCTAAAACACACCTCAGTTTACCATCTCAAGGACTCCACCGCGTTACAATTCGAGACCATTTCCAGCAATATAGCTAACGAAACCAAGGCTGACAAACACATGTTTGTCTACGTTTAATCGTGTATTTTGATTGTATGTATTTGCACTTACCCTCGATTTGCCTTCTGCGTCCATTAAGTGATCCACGTACGTTACATCACCCACTACAAATCAGATTCCAGAGACGACACACACCAAGGGGAGAGAAGCCAAGAGAACAATGGGGGTTTAGAGCAGAAACAAGGAGGAAGGCCGATGACACTGAGCTCTGACTGCCAGAGTCTTGAGCTGTCCCCCAGCACCTCAGCAGCACAATATGGTACAGGTCTACAAAAACAAGCTTTGATCTCTTAACAAAAACATGTTGTAAGACTTCTTAGTCTGTCCTTGTTAGAATTCTCCAGAAACAACAAAAGCAATAGACCGAGGCAACCAACTGTTGAAATGACCAACAGCCTTCTGATTTGGCGAAAACATTGTAGACCACCTTCTCCATGTCATTTATGACCCATGAAATTTCAGGTTGAAATTAAATCCCATACAAATCCTTAGCCTATTTCAGGGCAAACCTAGTGGTACTTTGTCGAATGGTGCCATCTTAAACCTTGAGCTAAAGCATCAAGACATCCCCATCAGCTGAGCTTAAATCTACAACTACAAAAATACCGACTTCTTAATCTCGACAAATTCTTGGAAAAAGGATTCCTGTTTATATGGTTCAGAACTGCATAAAAAATAAAATTAAAAAAGAGGGGGAACTTAATTAAAAAATATCCACTTCCAAATCGACAGTGACCGCTGCTGGGGTCCCAGGTCACATTTCTGTTCAATAAATGGACGTCCGTGACCAAAAACCTCGAAACAAGGACAGTGCAATAAGAAGCAGCTTTGTTTTGTAGACCTGTACCCCACAGAAATCCCCAGCAAAAAGCTGTGTGTGGCACAACATGGAGATCTGCTGAGAAAACATTTGCTTGTCAAGGTCACACCTAAAAAAGAAAATGCAATTTAACTCAACAGTTGACACAAAACGAACACTTGGCCCTCCTAGCCCAAAAAAACTGTTCCCTTAGTATCACATTCTTTAGCGTAACAATTCATTGCAGGGCTAATGACACATATGATCAAACTGGTGTTCCATGACTATTCAACTCTTCATGCAAATAAAAGCTAAAGTCATCTTTGCAGAATTCAAATTTGCAGCACGTGCCTACGTAGAACTGGACATTTCCAACATTTTATACATATTCAACATATACGGATGGTAACATACTCCAACTGATAGTAAGATATTCCTTGCATCAAAACATGAGTCTTGCTTCCTTTTTGTTCAGTCACTTCTTCTGGTTAAACCTCTTTGTGCCAGTCAGGATCCCAATCCATGGGATTTTCTCATTGGTCAACTTAATTTAATAAGTACAACCTCCACAAACACCTCAAAGGAAACGGTGGTGATTGCATTTTCCATCCAGGTTCACAGCACAAGTTTGGTGCAACTCAGTCTATGATGCTGTTCCAAATGCCTCCCAAAAATCTGAAGTGCCACTCCAAGACAGAAGTGATATGGTCAAAAACAATTGACCCTGGATGCAGATTCTTTGGGGGGAAAAACAACCTAGAAATAGACAATTACATCTTACCAAAACACCTTACCTTTCTCTTTCATTAGGTCCTTGAGGGCTTGCCATTTCACGTCGTAGGGGATGTTGCTGACAAACACTCGGTATCTCTTGTTCAAGTTGCCATAAGGTTCAAAGCGACCACCTCCACCTCTCTTAGGGGGTCTCTCCTTCCTGCTGGAACTGGACCCATTCTTGGGTTTTCCGTTGATTTCTCTGAAACAGTAAGGATTGGGAAAAACAATAAGAATAATAGTTCAAAAGCAACAATCTGCTTTATTACTTCGAATCAATTTTAGAGATAGTTATTATGAATGAAAATATGTTAAGTAAAAATGTTAAAATATGTTAAACAAAAAAGAAAACAGTATGATAATATGCTGTTTATCCCCAAAATAATGAAGTGATTTAAGGCTAATCTGCACGACTACGCTATAACCACATGGCGAGGCCCTCACCAGTAGGCCTAAAAACAACTAAAACGTACAATTAACTCAAACTTCAATCGGATTTTCATTCCCTTGCATCGCATTGCGATACCACCATAATTAATACGATCGAGTATAATACGTATTCTGAATTAATAACTCGACTTAGATAGCGCCAGCAAATAGACGGATCCCATATCGCCATCATATCTGGTAGATTCAGTCTAAAAATAAATAACCTTAATCCAACTTGTCGATTTGAAAACAATTGGCGTGTATACATTTTCACCTAAAACGTTCTTATTTTTTGGTTATAACTGAATATAAATGCTAACATAAGTGCATTAAAAAAAAAAAAAAAAAAACACTAGGCCAAGCTAGCTACAACAAAAGAAGCGTCTATGAAGTGACTCACTCCTGCTGCTGCTGCTGCTGCTGCTCGGTAGTTGTCTCGGTATTGTTGTCGCCCTGCTCGCTCGACATTTTTGATGCGCTGATGAAGGTTTTAGCAAACCTGAATTTGTAAAGGAAAAATCAAGAAAGCTGGTATTACCAGACAGAGAAACTGTACGGTAACTGCACAGAGAACTGTTGGCTTTTAGGAAAATGGCGGAGCAGACGCGGGGGGAGGGGCCAATTTTGAAAATTCTGGAAATGCTTCCGGTGTTTTCTTTTCATATTAAAACTACTACTACTCAAAAGAAGGATTTCAAAATAAGTGCACAGTCCATTTAAAATAAAAACTATCTGAGACCCTTCTCGTGTTTGTTGCATTGTTTAATCCTGACTTCGAAATTTACTTCAGGTTTCCGCTAAGTAATCATATACAATCCGATACGGTAGGCAGTGGTATGCACTTTAAAGCCATGGTTCCAATCTGCCATTCAAATTATTAATTATTGGTCTACCTTTCATGTTAACTTAAAATTGGTTATGGTTATAAAACTGTCAAAAAAAAAACAAAATACAGTTTTGTAATTAAAATAGTTTTTATACAACCTTTGTGGTGTTATGGGTAAGAAAACCTGACCTTTTTTTGTTTTTTCAAAATATGTTATTTTATTATGTATTAGCAACAAAATCTAGGTGTGTTTAAAACTAAAAACTAAAATCATCCAACAGACAAATAGAATGCTTTTATGCTTACAAAAAAAAGGTGCTTAAAGGTGGCCATCAATTGTGTTGTATAAGTGATTTACATTTGGTTGAATTTTTTATAAATGGACAATAGATGTGATCAGGGGAGGATCTAGGATTCTAGGAGATCAGGTGCTTAGCCCCGAGGGTGAAGATGAGCGTGTAGACTTTCTGCTAAATCCCGTTCTAATGTAAAATATGACAGATTACTGGATTAAAGAAATTTCTAGTATACTACATACTATCACACATAAAAATTCCAGCTCCATAACATGGGAAGAAATTCATTTAACTGCAAGTCTTTAACTGTGTTTATTTCTTACTTCAACAACAAGCTCTGTGGAGACATTTGATCATTATTTGCCAAAGTTATGAAGGGGAAATCATATATTTTAGCCACCTGATATAATCTGCTCCCCCATAACATGGGAAAAATTAAACAAATCCTGTGAATTTTGAAACTGCCATTATTTTTCTATATTATGTTTGAAACATTTATTATTTTATATTTTGAAATCTTAAATAGTTAATAAAAATATGTCAATTCTCAATTCAAAATGTCTGGAATAGCATTACTTCAGACATTTTGAATTGAGAAAGCTCTCTGGATGGAAAACGAAACATCTTCAAACTTGGAAAACTTGGAAGTCCAGCTGTTTTGGTTTGAACTTTTCTTTTGAAATATATTTGTAAATTGTTAGATAAACATTTAAACAGAAAAGAAATTTCATAAAGATCATCAAAGGGGAAACGGATTATATCAGGTGGCTAAAATATACGATTTCCCTCTCATAACTTTGGCAAATAATGATTTAATGTCACCAAATCCACAGGATTTGTTGTTGATGATGAGAGGAATAAACACAGTTAAAGATTTGTAGGTGAATTAATTCCTTCCCATGTTATGGAGGAGGAACGGAATATTCCAGGCAGCTGAAATATCCATTCTCTCCTCTCCTCCTCCCATATGTTTAGGAAATAAACAGCAACTGTTTCCAAATTCTCAAAAAATGTTATGTTTGATAGCATGTAGTATACTAGAAATTTCTTTAATCCAGTAATCTGTCATATTTTACATTAGAACGGGATTTACCAGAAAGTCTACTCTCTCATCTTTTCTGGAAATCTTAATTTTTGTGTCCTGCTATCAGCCAGTTTCCGTCCTCTTATACTGTATCAGCAGTGAAAAATGATAAATACTTCTGACTTTTATTTCTGTCAGGCTTAACTGACAGAAGTTGGAAAAAGACAGATTCTCTTGGCGTTTAAAAAATAACACAAAACAGCTTAAAAGGACCTCGTCTATTTATTTATTTTACAATTTTATAGACAACAGCTGCTGATTAAACTGGATGTTACAACATTGACATGAATGAAAATGGTCCCATCCGCCATGTTCGCCTCTCTGGCTTCAATGCGCGCTCCCGACACAAGGGGAACAGAATTTTATACAACTCCAGGACAAAGAACGTCTGGAAGTCAGTCAGAGCTTCACATACCTGGGGGACATCAGTCTGTTTAGCAACAGTTAGTGGGGACTTCTTCTGCACAAGAATGCTACAGGCTGCTTTCCTGCACATGCGGTCACTCTCTGGTGAATTCCAGTACTGCACATTTTACTCTGATCAGCTCAGAAGTGAGATCCAGGGCTCTTGGGGAAACATCCGGGGCTGCAGCCCAAGTAGCCACCCCCTAGATCTGCCACTGGATGTGATAAACTTTGATCTCATGAACTAACTTTAACCATAAGCAAATTCAAAGTTAGGTACTCAATCTTTCATCTCCAAAGAAAATTTGGTTGAAGTGAATTAATTGTATCCCGGTTAATTAGAAATCCGAAATTCCCCATCAGTAAGATAATGGATCAATGAGCTTGTATCTTACTGCACACCCCAAAAGATACTGTTTAATGTTAGAGGAAAACATGCAATCTTTGAAAAAATCTGGGGCACCTTCATAGAACATTCTGTCCTCAGCTGTCGATGGTGGGGTGAGCCTTTCTGGACCGGCTTCAAATTAGCCCTTTGCAGACTCTTCTTATATAACTTTTCTTCTTATATAACAATTATGTACCTTGATAGAAATAGTGTGTTGAATCATATAGAGATGAATGTGCTCAGATGGATATGTTGTGTACAGAAATGAAAGGATATTGAGAGCCATAAAGAAAGGAGGGTGGGAGGGGAAAAGTTTGTTATATTTTGTTTCGTTTTTTTCTTTTGGTATTAAAAATCCAAAATCATCTTCCTTGTATGGTGTGACTGTAAGACTATATATCAAAAAGTTTGTTTTATAAAATACAATTTTCAGTATAACTGTAAATGCTTGCTATACACCATAAATATCTTGTAAAAGCTTCTGTTAATATTAATAAAACAAATCTTAAAAAAAAAGAAATGGATTGATTTGATAACTCATAATACATTCGATATGTATTATAAACTAAATTAATACTGATAATCTTCTATGCTAGAAATCATTAATGAAGTTTAAATTTGAAGTTTTTCAGTACTTGTGCAATCAAATTTAACCGGACTAAACCTGGATTTGGACAGAATATAATATAGTTTTCCAGTCCCACATATGCAAGCCAAGTGTATTTGTATAGCACAGATCAGTACAAAGATAATTCAAAAATGCTTTACATGAATTAAACAATAAAATAGAAGAGAATAAAAGCAGCAGATAACAAGTATGACTACAAATATAGTTTGTCAAATTTTCAGTTATAATTGGTTTTAAACAATATGTTTATGTAATCAATAGAGTATCTATCTATCTATCTATCTATCTATCTATCTATCTATCTATCTATCTATCTATCTATCTATCTATCTATCTATCTATCTATCCAAAACTGACATTAATCAGAACCTCCTGTAATTGTTCTCCTCCACACCACTAGGTGGCGACTGTGAATTCTCCTTAGTATAATCAGAGCGGCATG
>NW_015150483.1:1761810-1775616 GCF_000732505.1 Cyprinodon variegatus
TATCTATCTATCTATCTATCTATCTATCTATCTATCTATCTATCTATCTATCTATCTATCTATCTATCTATCTATCTATCTATGCAAAACTGACATTAATCAGAACCTCCTGTAATTGTTCTCCTCCACACCACTAGGTGGCGACTGTGAATTCTCCTTAGTATAATCAGAGCGGCATGTTCGGCTACTGTACTTAGCTACCGCTGGTACTTCAACAACATATCTTCTTGTTTATTTTATTTTTTAAGTATTTCAAGCGTATTTCATATGGTGAAGTAGCATCAATACCAATATATATATATATATATATGTAAGCATTTTCAGGTATTTGCTGCATTCTAAGGTTAAAAGCTTGAGAAATGATGGACCGGGTTAGCTTTTAGCTTTGTTGATGTCTGTTGTACTGAATCGTTCAGGGAATGAATGAGCGCCTGAGAATAAGTAAGCGGTAATTCTGCTTGACAGATTGTAAAACGCATTTATCCACGGCTTAATAAACGCCATATAACAATGGCTACCGGTGCTGATGTTCGGGATATTTTGGAACTTGGCGGAGCTGAAAACGATGGTCCCATCAGTAAGAAAGATCTCATCAACTCGGACAAGGTGAGAGAAAGTTGCTATAAATGTTGCAAAAGGAAATGTATTTTATGTTTAGTTCGTTAAGGATGTTCTTTTTACATTCTTACAGGGCTTACAGCATTAAATAATAAATATATATATATTTTTTTACAGATAGATCAATTGTTATCAATTTTTGCAACAGTGCTGTATTAAATCATGTAAATGAAAAGTTTAGTGGAAGGAAAAAGTGACATCAAAGTGTGCATTAACAGTTAGGATAACCGCCTTGATAGGAGTGAAGCAACGGCCACTCAGAGACAGACATTCCCTTTGTTAAGACAACTTTAAACAGAGATAACATCAGAAAAACTAACCTGGGCTGCTGATTAAAAATATATTTTGTTTCAATGACCTCTTTTCATATGAAATTACATGTTTTTTTTATTTTATTTTTGATAATAAATGTCATGGAGCCTGGAGGACAAGTGGAAAGAAACAATTCAAGTTGCTTTAGATTCATTGACCGTTTGCTATTGTCAGTCAATTAATCAGTTGGTCCACTTTATCGATTTGAAAGTTAATTTCTTTGCTGGAAATTATAGAACACTTAACAATTTGTATTACTTACAAACTTTATGGAAATGCAGATTTCATTTTTTCAGAACTTTGTCCTTATTCAGGGTTCGTCGCAGCAAGGCATTACAACTTGCTCACAGACTTGGCATTTTATGGTATCAGTTGTAATTACTTTGGTATTTTTGTGTTGAATTTATTAACAAATTAGATTAACCTGAAATGGGAATCTTAGGAGTATTTTAAGAGGAAAATGGGCGATATCCTGATCCATTAATGCAAACAAAGTAAAAGTCACTATTAAAGCAACTTTCACATATATAATTTTAGCCATTGTGTCAAAATAACTGTTGCTTTTTGTATATTTCTACACTGCTCTTATGTCTATTTAATGTGTCCCCCCCTTTACTCTCTGCAGAAAAAGTCCAAGAAAGCTACGGAGACGTTAACCTTCAAAAGACCAGAAGGAATGCACCGAGAAGTTTATGCTCTGCTTTATTCAGATAAGAAGTATGCATTTCTTCCTAAAAAAACATTTACACATTCTTCTGTTAATGTGGTCTATTAAAGCTGCTGTCCAGATGCTGGTGATGTATATTACATAGTTTTCCCTCAGACAGACAATCCTCCCAAACAAACAATCAGTTGTTTGTTTGGGAGGATTTAGCATAATTCACATTTGTAATTTATTTGCTCACCCGAAAGTCCATAAATTATATGTGAATGAGGTCTGAACCACTTCAGAAGCTAAGAGGTTGCCTGTTTGTTAGTAATCATTGCTGAGCTGAAACACCTAAATATCTAGTGTTATATTTACACCCTGAGATAAAAAGATACGACAGCCCAAAATACTACAACATTCTTTCCTTTGATAAGTGTGTATGTATATCTGGTTCAAGCTGTATATCACTGTTCCAAGCCTGGATTATGGGGGATTACTTGATGTCTTGGAAAACACCATTAAGACTTGTTTGTATGGTTTTATAGAAAAATAAATATTTTATGAGATACACTGGATACCATTATATTATCTTTTTTTCCCTTTCTATCCGTAGAGATGCACCCCCTCTGCTGCCTAGTGACACCACTCAAGGTTATAGGACTGTAAAAGCCAAACTTGGATGTAAAAAGGTTCGTCCCTGGAAGTGGATGCCTTTCACCAATCCTGCTCGCAAAGACGGAGCCATATTCCACCACTGGAGACGGATGGCTGAGGAGGGAAAGGACTACCCTTTTGCTCGTTTTAACAAGGTATGCTTGACCTGTCGCTTCAGGACAAGAGGAGAATAAAAGAATATTTAGCATTGTGTCCCACCTGTTAAGTATGCCCACTCTCTTTTTGTTTTCCTGTTCGCATGTCCAGACAGTGCAAGTGCCAGTATATTCAGAGCAAGAATATCAAATGCATCTTCACGACGATGGCTGGACTAAAGGAGAGACGGACCACCTCTTTGACCTCTGTAAACGTTTCGACCTGCGCTTCGTTGTTATCCACGATCGCTATGACTACCAACAATACAGAGTAAAGAGCCCAGACCTTGATTTCCAGAGTTAGAGTTTACTGTTTCCATTAAAATCCTGAGGTTGAGACGTATACTTGGAATGATTTTGCTCGATTTTTTAATTTTATTTTTAGAAACGCTCCATAGAGGACCTGAAAGAACGATACTATAGCATTTGTGGTAAGCTGACCAAGGTCCGTGCAGCATCAGGGACTGAGCCAAAGATCTATATCTTTGATGCTGGCCATGAACGGCGCCGCAAGGAGCAACTAGAGAAGCTATTTAATCGCACACCTGAGCAGGTTTGTAACTTTTTACCTTAATCTCTCAAATCTGATTAAATCTGCTCAATTTTATCTCATTATTTCTACAATTATATCTCACCTTATTTCAACATAGTTACAATATTACTTCAGTTAAAACATTCATTTTAATAATTGAATACCTTTATATGTATTGTTTATTTCTTTTTTGTTTGATATAATGTGTTAATTCTCAAAATCAAGTGTCTCAGAAAATTAGAACATTGCATAAAACCAATTGAAATAAGAACTTTAAATACAGAAATATCAGCCTGTATTTCGGCTTCCCTCCCTCTCCTGAAATTAGAGCCTCCTCTGGCTCTTTTTTTTCCTCCCTGAGTTTGTTGTGTTTGTGTCGCTACAGATTACATCGCTGTTTTTGTCCCTTGGTTGTCTTTATATTAATGATCCGGTCCACATTTTGTTGGCAGAACTTAGATATAAACTCCTAAACAATCCCACATGCATGTAACTGTTAAAGTAACACATAAGGATAAAATGTTTTAGCAAAGAGAGAGACGCTGCTTCACTGACTGGACTTGATTAAAACATGGTGGACCAAGGCCAGCAGAGGGCATTGCTCCACAAATCATCAATGACTGTGGAAACGTCATGTTGGGCTTCAGGCTACTTTAATCCTGTGCCTCCTTATGTCTCCTCCAAACTTTTTGGTTCAAGATAAAATGCATGCAATGAATGCAGGACTTTAGACAACTTAGCAACTGTCCATCCCTTTTCCTTTTTTAACTTAAGCCAGGTAAGATGTTACCTCTGTAGCTGATGTCCTGGTTTCATCTGTGCATGGAACTTGAGCTGCATCTACACTCTTAACAGGTCCTGCAGCACAATCCTCCTAAAGAAGAGGTTATTGCTGCTGCCAATTTAATGTTTTTCTATTACACCATTGCATTCTAATGCCTTTATATTAAAATGCTAAGATGTGTCATTTGTGAATGACCAGCAATGATTTCAATGAGCTTTTTTGACTCTTTGCAGAGCTTGTCAGGCACAAGTGATGATAATGTGGCCACAAAATAACATTTCTGTATTAATTCTTTAAATTATTAGTTAAATGTAATATTCTAATCTTCTGAGCAACAAAATAAAGGATTTTTCATTCGCTGTAAACCATTATTGTCTGAATTAAAAGCTATACTTTTCATAACCATTTTACTCTGTAATGAATCTGTGAAATAAATAATGCATTTTACATATTGAATTGAATGACCAGAAAACATTCAGATTTTTATGATTTTCAGATTTGAAAGATATTGTTGATGTGTTTTGTGAGTATCTTTAATTATAAAGATGCATCTGTCTTGTTTGTCCTTTAGGTGGCAGAGGAGGAGTATCTTATTCAGGAGCTGAGGAAGATTGAGAATAGGAAGAAGGAGCGGGAAAAGAAAGCCCAGGATCTGCAGAAGCTCATTAAGGCAGCCGACACCACGGCAGAGCTGAGGCGAGCGGAAAAGAGAGTTTCCAAGAAGAAGCTCCCTCAGAAAAGAGATACAGAAAAACCAGTAAGCAAATCTGCTACCCAAAACGTTAAAAAAAAAGTCTCAATCATATACATAATGACTTATATAATTTTATGTTTGTTGTTTTAAAAAGTCTGACTGAAAAAATATGTAAAATGATCTTTTCAGTCTTTAAATAACTCTATTAAAGTAACAAATTATTCTCATGTATTCTAGCATATTTATTCGATTTGGTTCCAAAAGCTCAAAATGAAATAAAATACCACTGATGCACCATATATTATTATTGAAATCAACATTGGACTCTGTAATCTTTAAGATTCCAGTACTGGTCAAGTAAAACTGGGCCGATATTAAAAAAACATTTATTTCCATTTATTTGCTGACTTTGTCCCCTAAGGGGGTCAATCATGTTATATTTGTTTGATTGTGTTACAGTAATTGTGGCTTTCTTGGTTTTCAAAGGGTAGGGAAATATATGACATCAGTAAATATCGGTTATCAACAATAGCAGCAATAGTAATATTGGATATTGATATCCCAGATTTTCATATTGATGCATCCCTCTAAAGTACCATGTCTTTCAATTTTTTTTTCTCTCCAGGCTGTTCCAGAGACAGCTGGCATCAAGTTCCCCGACTTCAAGTCAGCAGGCGTCACTCTGCGCAGTCAGAGGGTGAGTGTTGATGTTGACTGGAAACCTCACCAAACTTTGAGAATCTTAAAGATTGTTCTTGATCAAAGATATAACCCAAGACTGCACTACTCTAGAATAATAGCACAGTTTTCTATTTAAAAAAAAAAAGCAACAAAGATTTTTAAAGCCGCAAAGTTATTCTGAGACAGTTTTACCATCAAAGGCATCATTTTTTTCTGATACTGTGTTTGATGTACAACCCCTGACAAAAATTATAGAATCACCGGCCTTGGAGGATGTTCTTCAGTTGTTTAATTTTGTAGAAAAAAAGCAGATCACAGACATGACACAAAACTAAAGTAATTTCACATGGAAACTCTGGTTTAAGAAGCACTAAAAGAAATCAAGAAAAGAAAATGTGGTAGTCAGTAACGGTTACTTTTTTAGCCCAGGTAGAGGTAAAAAATATGGAATCATTCAATTCTGAGTAAAAAAAATATGGAATCACCCTGCAAATGTCCATCCCCAAAGCTAACACCATCATCAAATTGGACCTGCTTGTTAGTCTGCATCTAAAAAGGGTGACACCTTGGAGAGCTGCTGCATCAAGTGGAACGACATGAATGAAGGCCCCAACACAAGAGATCTCAACTGAGACAAAGGAGAGGATTCTCAAACCCTTAAGAGGGTAAATCATCACGCAATGTTGCAAAAGATGTTGCTTTTTCTCAGTCAGCTGTGTCTAAAATCTGGACCAAAAACAAAAAAAAAACAAGGAGAGGTTGATAAAGGCAAACATACTGGTAGACCAAGGAAGACATCAAAGCATCAAGACAAAAAAATTAAAGAAATATGTGTAAAAAAACAGAATGCACAACAAAACAAATGAGGGTCGAATGGGAGGAACCTGGAGTCAACGTCTGTGACCGAACTGCAAGAAACCGCCTAAAGGAAAATAGATTACATACAGAAAAGCAAAATGAAAGCCATCATTAACACCTAAACAGATAAAATAAGGTTAAAATAGATTAAGTAAAAAGGAATGATGGACTGTTGATGACTGGATGAAAGTCATATTCAGTGATGAATCTTGAATCTGCATTGGGCAAGGTGATGGTGCTGCAACCTTTGTCTGGTGCTGTTCACATGTCTTTGATGATATGAGGCTGCAGGTCAGGTAAAGGCACTGGCTGTCATTGCATCCTCAATAAACAAGTATACATTGAGGTTTTGGACACTTTTCTTATCCCCTCAATTGAATGAATGTTTGGGGATGATAGATCCATTTTTCAAGATAATGCATCTTGCCTTAGGGCAAAAACTGTGAAACATTCCTTGAGAAGAAACGCATGGAACCAATATTATTGCCTGCAAATAGTCCAGATCCTAATCCAATTGGAAATCTTTTGTGGAAGTTGCAGAAAATGGTCCATGACTGAACGCTCAAAACCTGCAAAGCTGATCTGGCCACAGCAATCAGATAAAGTTGGAGCCAGATTGACGAAGAGTACTGTTTGTCACTCATACAGTCCATGCAACAAAACATTAGTTATGAGTTGGAGCGTTCTATTCTTTTTCATGATTCCATAATTTTTTCCTCAGAATGGAGGGATTCTATAGTTTTTTTCCTTCTGCTTGGTCTAAAAAAAAGTAACTGTTACTTTCTACCACTTTTTTTTTTTGTTATTGATTTCTTTTAGTGTTTCTTAAAGCCAGTTTGTGTCATGTGTGTCATCTGCTTTTTTTTTCAACAAAATTAAACTACTGAATCAAAATACTCTGAGGCCTGTGATTCAATATATATTTTGCCAGGGATTGTATATAGATAACAGAACTAGTTAAAGAATAGTGTTTTAGTCAAGACCACAGCAACCAAGACTAGGGCTGCATATTTTCGCATAAGTCCTGAATCGATTGGTTTTTGATTCATACAGTTCTAAATCGGTTAATTTCGATTCGATCTGTTTTTACAATAATGAAAGTGGTTCAACTGTGTTTCAAAATACTCATGTATTTTATTTTTTTCCTGTCATATTAAACACAAAGTGCAAACTTGTAAATCGGCAAGTTTAAACTTGAGATGTGAACTAAACTGTCTCAAAAGTGCAAACGTGTTTGTGAAAAGTGAAAAAGTGAAGCCTCACTCGAGCAAGCAGACGTGACACAGCAGACATTCATGCGCTGCATTATCTTCACTGTACAAACCATATTTGTAGTGTTGTCTGTAACAACTACATTTGTTAATGTCTTCAGTCAACCTATTGGGTATATATTTGCTGCTGTCTGGCTTGAAGTCATCTTGAGAGCATCTTTCCTGCTCCTTTGAATGTGAACCTCACGTGCGTCACTATAAAACGAATCGATCTCATTTCCTAGACATCGATTTTGCAAAAATGAAATGGAATCGATTCAAAATCGAGACCAAACAGTACAGAGACAAGGCCAAGAGGTTTACAGACCAAGAGCATATTAAGATCTTGGTTACTACACTAGTCCAAACTTATCTCTTATTATCACTTTGCTGATTAAATCTGTTAGCAAACAGCTAATATCTGTAAAAGCAGCGAGGAGGACCCTTATTTATCATGAAGACTGATGAGGAGCTCCTGATCTCCATGGAAAATGCATTAGCACAGCTGAGGAAGTGGGGAGGCCCTGTAGCCAATCAGTCAGATGCAGTTCAGTGGATAAAGACATTTTGATCTGACCCACTGAAGTGCATTTCATACGAATTAAACGCCCTGAGGTGGAGCAGTTTATCCTAATATTGCCAGTACCTTAAATCACAGCCCTGCTCTGGTGCGTTTCTCTTTCTCTGTTTGTGTGTCGTTCAGATGAAACTGCCAAGCTCTGTTGGCCAGAAGAAGATCAAGGCCATTGAGCAGATCCTGGCAGAGCAGGGAGTGGGTGAGTATGAATAAATGTTAGTAATCGGCCGACATTTTAGAAATTGTTCAGCAGTAAATGTGAATTTTGAGTAGAGAAGGAAAAGGGGCAACTTCAGTAGATTAGCAGGGTTACTATGCAGTCCAGAAATGAAGGGGGGGTTCAGTATTTTCATGGTCTTAATAAGTTTGGAAAAATGTTTCGATTTCTATGCTTCATTCCAAATCCCATCTTCCACCTCTCTTCTCACTCTTCTTCCTTGTGTCCTTACTCCAGATCTCTTTCCTTCCTTCTTTATTTCTATTTTTCCTTTTCTGTCCTTCCATTTGTTCTTTGCTCATTCATCCCTTCTCGCCTTGCTTCCTCTTTGTCCTTTCTTTCTCTGTTTCTCATCTCTTCAATTCTTTCCTTTTTTTGTATTCTTTCCTTCTTCCTCTTTTTTTATTACTTTGTTCCTTCCTTCTTCCTCTTTTTTATTACTTTGTTCCTTCCTTGCGTCCTTACTTTCAGCCTCCCACCTTCCCGTCCGGTTTGCCCAATTCCTTTTCTTCATGTCCTTGTCTTTCCTTTCTTCCATCTTTCAGTACACCTTAGTGTCCTACCTCAGTTCCTATGATCATTTGCTCGATCCCTTCTTTCTTACTGCTTGTTTCTCTCCTTTCCTTCTTTACTTCCTTATGCCCTAAGCCTGTAGAGTAATAAATTCGTTGAGAAACGTGTGTGTACATGTACAGGAAAAATTTGTTCATCACTAAAAGTTGTTTGTAATAAAAATAAGATCGTAGTAGAGTATACTCTTCCAAAACAGTTAAGGGTGACAGCTAAAGTACCTACTTCTGATATTCCATAAAAAAAAAAGATAATTTACCAACAATATAAACTCTTAGTCTCAGCTCTAATTCATTCCATTGATGTTCAGTTTCTTTGAGGTCAGGTCAGGCCTTGCTTTGTACACTGGTGCACAGACATGTTAGAAGAGGAAGGGGCCGTCTCCAAACAGTTCTCACAAAGTTGGGAAAAAGGAAAATCTTTGATTTTTTATATCATTCAAAATTCCTTTTATTAAAACTAAGAGGCCAAGCTCAGCTCCTGAAAAAACAAACCTACAGCATAATCCTCCCTCCACCAAATTTTACACCTGGCACAATACAGTCAGACGAGTAACGTTCTCCTGGCAACTGCTATATCCAGATTGGGCCTTCAGATTTCCTTATGGAGAGGCTAAATTTTTAATTGCAGGAACACACCCTCTTAGCTCCAGGAGTCCAGTTGCGACGTGTTCTGATCCACTTTGTCTAACCCTTGTATTGCATTTAGTGATGTATGGCTTAGATGCAGCTGCTTCGCCATAGAGACGCTTTCCATGGAGCTCTCTATGTACTATATCTAAGCCAATCTAAAGGCTACATTAGGTGTGGAAGTCTGGAGCGACTGACTCTAGAGCAGTGGTCTCAAACTGTAGTCGTCACGGGCCGATGTTTCAGATCGGTTTCAACACACCTGACTCCAAAATGAGGTCATTAGCAAAGATTGGGTGGTTTAGTCATTTGATTCAGATGTCTACAGTAGTAGCCATTCAAAATTCCTTGATGGGCCCTTGGCTGGTCCCCCTTCTGTTCTTTTTTAAACATCAATATTTGTACTAAAATAGTCTTTCTGTCATTATTTGTGGGCATTGAGATCTAAAAAGAAGTGTAATCTCCTGGTCAGACTCTGTAATTCAGTGAAATGATGGAGTCAGAGTAAAAAAAATGCCAGAGGGGGTCACTCCAGTGGCTGGAATTTCGCCGGGAGTTGGAGGAATGTGGGCTGCCATTCGGCTGGCGTTTGACTGGGAAGGGCAATTGTGAATGGCTCCTACTGTAAGACAACATCTCAAAGTTCCAGGACACGGACAGTGGAGGGTTTTAGGCCACTGCTGTAGAGGCTCACTAGGGTCCCTCAGCACCTGCTGGACCCGCTCCACCAGTTTACATGCTCTACTACCTAATGGCTGAGTTACTCTTGTTCAGTCTTCTCCATTTTGTTATAATAGAGCTAACAGTAGATTTAGAAGCAAGGAGAGATAAAGATTAGACCTGATCCTATCCCAGTATCATGTTGGAATTCACTGATCTCCAAAACCTTCAAAAGAAAAACAAATGTTTGCAGAAACAGTCTCCATGCCTAGGTGTCTGATTTTATACACCTTTTGCCATTGACCTAAACTGACTGAAATACCTGATTCAATGATTTGGATGGGTGAGCGAATACTTTTGGGAAGACAGTGGAAATTGTTTTCAGAGATAATAAATCTGTGTTTTCTCACCACATGCAACCTGTAACAGCACAGCAGCTTTTTTCCTTTAACTCTGTCCAATCACATGTTTGACATTTGTTTGTTTTGTCTTTGCCTCATTTCTTTGGATAAAGATCTCAACCCAATGCCCACAGAGGAGATTGTGCAGATGTTCAATGAGCTTCGCAGTGACCTGGTGCTCCTGTATGAACTGAAGCAGGCCCACAGCAACTGCGAATATGAACAACAGATGCTACGTCATCGTTATGAGGCCCTGCTCAAAGCTGGCAGTGGGACTGGAAGTGGAGGTACCACAGGAGGGGGAAGCGGAGGACTCTCTGGAGGCCCACAGGGTGCAGATATCAGTGCAGCAAACATTACTGCATCATCCACTCCAGGGGCAGAAGCTCAGTCATGGCCCAACATAGATGATATCAAGTTGGAAGCCAAGGAGCAGATTATTGATGTTGTAGGAGCGCCACTCACCCCAAACTCGGTAAGCATAGTTCATTCTAACCTTTCAAATACCTGATTCTTTAAATTGTTTTTCAAATGCTTAAATTATAACTTTAACACTTTAAATTACTCTGTACTAAAACTGAATGAATGCTGTTTAACAATGGCTTCACTGCCACTTTGGTTTTCATACAAATTTCCATAATCTTCTGCAACTAAACCTGCAAAAGATAACTGTACTATCAACTGTCCACTAGGCCTTTTTAATGTTTAAGGAGGTAAAACGGTACAGAGCATTAGAAAAGAAACAGTTTCAAAGATTCTGCATGGAAATGATTTTGATTTGGGTCGATTGGGTCAGTTCGGTAATAGCAATCTCATGATGGAGAAAATAAAACCACTATAAGAGAACATTTGTTGTTTTGTCACTGTACCACTTGAACGGCTGTGGCATGATAACTGTGTTAAATGATCAAATTATTTAGAATGTATAGTTTTTTTTTGCACCATTAAGTAGATGATCTGTACTTGTCTAGCCTTTTCAAGTCAGGGGGACTCCAGAATGCTTTACACTACATTCAGTCATTAATTCCCACGTTCTGCCCTGGAACTCACTGACAGAAGCGAGGCTGCTGTACACAGGTCCCACCGGGCCCTCTGACCACCATCAGTAGGCAATGCGGGTGAATTATCTTGTCAAAGGACACAACAGAAAGGTGGAGCTGGGGTCACACTGAGCCTGGTTCTGCTGGAGGTTTTTCCTTTCTACTGTCGCTACAAGCATGCTTGGTGTGAGGGATTGTTGAAGAGTCAATGAGTTGATGCAATCACCTTGTTTTCCTTTTAAAGAAAACCTTGAACCAATTTGGCTGTATGATCTGGTTGAATTGTGTCTGTAAAGTGCCCTGGGATGATGTGTTGTGAATTATGAATAAACTGAATTGAACTGACTGGAAATAAAAATGGATAGATAAAATAAAAAACATAAATCTATTGTTCAAAATAATTGTTAAATTATTTTCTGTATCATCCATCTTTAATGCCTAAAACACCCTTAAAATAGCTTTCTTAAATAACTTAACAATGGGTAACAACAGGATGACAGAGTATGCAATTTGCTCATGAAAAAATGTTAGGGAACATGTTTGGGAAAGATGGCATATTCAGTTACAGAAATCATCTTAGTGGGATACACCTGGCTAATCTTTCACAGGATATAGTGAACTCTGACATTCTCTAACATGATTGTCTTTCCATATCCCATACAGCGAAAACGGAGAGAATCTGCTTCCAGCTCATCTTCTGTTAAAAAGGCAAAGAAACCCTGATGAGAGCTACAGCTCATACTGTGTGGAGGACAAACGGCTGGGTTACGTATCCTGATGACCCAGTAGTGGCCGGACAAGATGGACACAAACAAGGCGGCCGCCATATTACTGTCCATTTACTTAGGCACACCTTCTACTCCACACACACGCACACAACCCCTCACCTACTAACGAGCCCTCTCCAAACGATCCCCGTCTGGCCGTGACAAAGGCAATGACTGAGTGACATTTCATTCCATTACTCCTTGTCTCCCTGCCTCCTCTGCCGGTTGCCCGCAGATGAGGCCAGAGCAACTGTAAATTGCAAGGCTGAACTAATCGGGGCAGGGCGAAGAAGGTGGGAATAACTGGGTAATTGAAATGAATTGGAATGAAAGACCAGAGCGAGGGAGTGGGTGGACCTGGATCCGCAATGCTCATTGGAGTCATCAGAGGAGTTTTTTTTTTTGTAGCGTAATAATACAAAGGTGTTTACTGGAAATGTGTTTGTGTTAGCTTGTAGAGCTGGCTCCTCCTAGACTTGGAACTGCTTTATTCTCTCTGGCAGACCACCTTCATTTGTCTGTTTTCATGTTTAACTGTCTCAATGTTCTTTTATGACTGCCCTGAATATCTTGCAGCTTAAAAAAGAAAACAATAAATGGCTTTTCTCTTTCTAACTGTTGCCATTCTTTGCAGATATAGTTCACTTGCAGGGTAATAAACTGTTGAACACTTTTGTTAGAAAAGTTGTTGGATCCTGGCGTTCTTACCTGTCATCAAAATTAATTGACAACTTATGACTCCATTAATATGATAATTAAGCAGGGCCAGTGAAACTTCATTAGGTTTCCCCTTCCGATAGTACTGCTAATTGCTTGTCAATTATGGTGTTTAGCCTGCTTAGGCATTAATATCTATGCAAATATTGAATGTGCTTGCCAGGAAAGAGCAGCTCTCTGATATGGGTTTATCAGGCCTATGGTAAAGTTGTGATGTACTTTACTGGAATTTTATTGTTGGATATTATTATTGGATAACTGAATGGAGAAACTTATTTATATATATAATTTTTAAACGTTACCAATACAAATTCAAAAGTGTGACATGCCTCTGATAGTGAGACAGCTGGTCAGAGCGCTCTCTATGGTGCTTCTGTAGAAGGTTGTGAGGATGGGGGCAGGTGGGCTCTCCTCATCCTTCGCAGGAAGTAAGTACAAAGATAAAATCTAGACGGAAAGATAGATTTTCAATTTAGAGGTTTCCTGGACATCATTAGTGAAGAGACAGACACGGCATGTTGTGAAAACCTCTGAACAGGATATTAAGAGCTTTAGCATCTCCCTGATAACTGCAAAACAAAGTAATATAATATTCAAAAGATCATGGTATGATTGGAAATTATATTTCAGTTGCAATTTTTCGAAAAACCATACCTCCTCCCGACATGTGCATCTGACAGGTATTTATCATTTACGATAAATTCAAATTAATGTTAAACAAATGTTTTTAAAACTCCAGAAACTGGGTTCATTCTCAATTGATTTTTTAAAAAATTTTACTTTTTTTTTTCCTTTAATTTTTTCCCTCATTGGCGTATTGACAAATTTGAAGAATATGATTAAATGCAGTTGCTACGAGATGTTTAGTGATATATAAAACATTTTTCTTTATGTAACAGGTTTTCTTAAGAGGTTGAATTTAAATGTTTGTATTGTTCATAAGTACTATTTGTGATTATGTGAAGAATGACTGTGAAGAAGTAATGGGTCTTTCTTTAAACTTCTGTTTTGTTATCACAATAAAATCACCAGATATAAGTG
>NW_015150483.1:1777383-1779028 GCF_000732505.1 Cyprinodon variegatus
CTCCATAAATCCTTATGGAAGAGCGAATTAAGAAGGACATTATGGGAAATCATTTTACCACAAGATCACAAGAAAAACATGGAAGAGGTCAAGCAAGATCAAAATGTGACCTTCTGCCCCTGTTATCTTGGAAAACCCAATACCCCTACAGTGAAACAAGGTAGTGGCAGCATTATAAGGTGGAAATGCTTTTCTTGAGCTGCACTACGGTGGCTAATCAGTCTATTGGAAGATAGATGGAGCAAGAAAATCATGAAAGAAACTCTGCTGGAGGCAACAAAAGATCTGAGACTGAGGTGGAGGTTTGTCTAGCAAGACAGCAACCCCAAGCATACATGCATAAATCCACTGACATCCACTGACATTTTTTAGGTAAAAATATATATGTTAACATATATAAATGTCATATAATGTCATTTTTAAAATAAATAATATGTTAGAATTGCCAAGTTAAAATCCTGACGTTTATTTAATTGAGATACTTTAGCAGGGCAGGAAACATGTATTTCACAGATTCTCAAAACAGATTCACACACAGATTCAAAATACTAGGTTATATTGGCATGCCACTCTTATTCTTCTCTATATAAAACTTGAAATATGTTGATAAGTTTCAGTTAACAGTTATGCACCACTATGCATTGAAAGTTATAAAATTCAGTGAAGGTTATGTGTGTAGAAAGACAACATATGTAAAATGAAGTTTTCAAAAAGTATTATAACTTAAAATAGATTTTATATTTAAATTTGATTCGAAAATACTTTATTCAATGTTGTGAAATTATCCTCTGTAATATATATATTACATAGGATGCTTATGTTTTTTTAGCTGCCTTAATAAATAAGTAAATCTTTTTATTATAACATTAAGATAAAATGTATCACATTTCGATAAGCCTTTCTAGAATTGCTCATTTTTAAGCATAGAAATTTTATAGTTTTTTCTTTTACATTTATTAAAAGGAGAATGGGTATTCAATCCTTTTAAAAGTCTAAATTAATGGTTTAGTATTTTTTTCTTCCCTACTGATTCAGTATATAAAAGTTTTCAATTATATTTTGTCTAAGCTTTTTGTTCGTAGAGATTCTAACAAACAGTGTTTTTTTAAGATTTGTCATTGAAATTAAGAGTTATGACAAAATTGAAACAGATGAGGAAAACGGGCTTCAGTATACAAAATCGGGTGACAAATTATTTATGACATTTTTATTTTATTTCCAAGAAGAACAATATTTATACTTCTGAAAGATTCCTGAAAGATTTTGCAGTGTTGGTCATTACTTAAAAAGCATCTCCTCTTTGTCTTTCCCTCCTTAAACTCCAGAAAATAGAAAATTAGACCACCAACTGCAAGATTCCCACGAGCTTCTGCAGCTTATAATCCATAATAATAATAATCTGGCTTTTGTGCCTTTGAGGTTAACTTCTCTTACCTCAGAAAAAATATGTACAGGACTTTGGTTTACTGTTGAAGTTATGCTGTAAACCATAAAATATTTGAAAAGCTTTATTTTTCATTGTTCACTTAATTTTTTTTTTAGTTTGGAATCAAAAATGAATGTTTTTGTTATAACTTGAAAGTTTGAACAATTTCCTTTTGTTAATTTGCATAACTCAATATCTGATTAACCTGTTTTTTATTCA
>NW_015150483.1:1781467-1782565 GCF_000732505.1 Cyprinodon variegatus
TCTCTCATCTTCACATCTCTTCGACTTTCAGCTTCCCCTATATTTGGGTCACCTTGAGGGAGCAAACTTTTAATCATCGTTCTACATCAAATTCACCTGTGCCCTCTGGGACGCTGAGCGGCAACAATGAGGAGGGGAGTTGGGGGAGATAAAGTACCCACAGGGTTGGACAGTAGATGTCATTTTCACTGGATGTTTTTTGCTGTTGGGAGGAGAGGCCTATAACAACTCAAACCCAATCACCTGTGCTAAGCAGTGCTTACAGCTAGGAATTAACCCCACCGTCCACTATCTACATTCAAGCCCAAGGGAGGTAGAGCGGAGTGGACTGGTGCAGAGCAGCAAGGTGGACTACATCTGGACTAAATCTGGACTTCCCTTTTTTAGGGCCTGTTGCTCTTTGGAACATCTGCAGGTAGATGTTTTTTCCTTTTAAGATGTCCTTCCTTGAAACGACTGCTCAGGGGGCAGAGGAATAGACGTGCAGTTTTATTGCCAGAACAAACTGAATTTACCTGTAAGGCTTTCTGATCAATTGTTTTTCTAATCAAATATTAACACCAATGTGGACATCTAGTTGGACCTTTTCTATCTCTCCTCTATAAATCTGTAACTTTAAGTCACTTAAAAAAAAAAGATTAATAGTTTTTTTTTAATGTTTGCAAATTCTTGACACATTTTGATTCTGACACATAATAATATTTTGGGACTTTCATTTTACACACACAAAAACCCCTAATAAAATGATTACTAGAGTCCTCCTTGACCAACTTTATTGAGTTTTGAAAATTAAATCATATTTTGAAAAAAATAACTTCGATATTATTGGCATGTTTGGTCACAACGAAAGGCAAATTTAGATTTTATTACAGTAGTAAATATTTGCATCAATTTTTTATTGAAATGTCTAAATTTATAATTTGGGCACAATTTTGTTTAATCCTAGACAAATAATACCAGGCTTAAAAAAAGTTTGATGGAATAAGCAGTATTATAGTGGCCTTTACTTTTGAAATTAAGCACATTGTCTGTTGACGTTTGATTAGTCATCTATTCTTTCCTGTTTGCTTGAGACATGAGTATAATGTGAAACACTAG
>NW_015150483.1:1784397-1822950 GCF_000732505.1 Cyprinodon variegatus
TTTTTCACATCAGCTGTGAGATGGGCACGCGTGGAGTCACAGATTAACAGCGATGGTGATGAGTGGAAAAAAACACCTGGGCTCCTTACATACAACTCCCTCAGCCACTCTTTCATCATCTGGAGTTCTGCATAAAGCACATACCTGTTCTTTTATACACAATCCACGCCCACACTTCCCCCTTTAACGTTCTCATGGTGGTCTCAAACGTCCGCAGTAACAACACACATAGGGCGCACCACACATTTTGAGGGGAAAAAAAGACGTTTACATGCACCTTATAGTCGCGAAAATACGGTAGTGGAATCCTTGCAAAGCATCATAGGATTTGTTATCACAGCTGCCCGCTATTGCCTACGGCTGACGCTACCCAACAGCGGCGACAAATAAGAAAGATGGTGCAGGCACCGCATGGGAGATGGAGTAATGTGAGCGAAAAGTAGTGATCATCTGTCTGAACGGTCAGTTAACTGAGTTCACTATAAAGTCAACTATACAGTCCCGCTCTAAGTGTTGATTTAGGGATTTAGAAGTTAGGGCGGACGTTCGGACATAGCTTAGGTGTTACTCTAAGTGAGTGCTGAATCAAATCCTTATGAGTCTTCATGAAAATAAAAATAACCTATAGTTGATATTTTATAATGTCAGAAGAAGACTCAAAAGCTGGAACTGTGATAAACCTGACAGAGACCAAAGACCCACAGTTAGGCTGGGGTTGTCAGGTTGTAAGAGGGTTTCTAGAGGACCCAAATGCAGAGATGGATGCTGAGATGATTTCTTGTAGATTTAATAAGCAAAATGTGAAAACTGAAGCAAAGGTCCAAAATCAAAATACAGAAAACCAAAATCCAGGAGATGTAAGGGATATCACACATTAGGAGCAATGAAACGATGTGGAACCGGCAAACAGTAACTGAGGAGGAGGAGTATAAATGGAAGACTGAACAAAGACCAGGCTAATCAGCAGATTGGGAGCAGGTGTGGACAGAAGAATCTAGAAGGGAGTCAGGAGACGGAGTGACTGACAGGGACTAGGGACTGATACAAGAGGGCAACAGAGGGTAAACAAAAAAACCAGAAGAGCTCAAATACAACCAAAAACTAACACAATAAATAACACAAAATGCAAATAAAACCAATGAAAACTCAAAAAGAAAACAGAAGCAAAAACATGAGAAGGCTGAGGAGGGTGGTCAGGGATTTATAAACAGTAGATTCTGTTCTTGCACTCACCAAATCTCCTAACCTGTTATTCATTTTTATTTCTCTATTAAGC
This sequence comes from Cyprinodon variegatus, assembly GCF_000732505.1. Taxonomy (NCBI): domain Eukaryota; kingdom Metazoa; phylum Chordata; class Actinopteri; order Cyprinodontiformes; family Cyprinodontidae; genus Cyprinodon; species Cyprinodon variegatus. The sequence goes on from NW_015150483.1 coordinate 1,785,674, forward strand.
TCCCAGGATAACCAATAATGGCTGTACCAGATACAAAACCTGAAACTGTCAGAAACATTTGCTTTTTACCAATGATAGTCTTATCAGGCAGAGAAACACCTTCCAGAAATGCAACTTTAAATTAAATTACAGAACGAAAGACGTTTGTTGCACAGAAATCTGATAGAATTTGAAATAACCTATAATCTTTTGAAATAAATCATAGTTGAAAAAAAGAGTAATTAAAACAGAAAACAAAAAACATGAACTTTTAATTGTCTGCACCAGTGACAAAGGAGGTGATTAACAGTTACATGTTTGAATTTGAAGCCTGTCATTAAAGGAAAAGGGTAAATGAAGTTTCTTCCACAATATTCAATTGTTATTTAGAACCAAAATTCCTTTTTGCACCTTGACAGAAGAGGGTATTTTATCAGACGGCCAGCTGTCCAAAACTTCATTTGAATTTATGTAGCACAATTCGTAAGATCTCAGACTTATGGTCACCTTAATGGGCAGTTTTCCTTGCAAAACTACCGGTAATCCCAATTTAAAAATACATTTAAAATGTAGGACAACTAGGTGTTGGTCAATAAGTCTTTTCTCAATATCGTTTGATTGTTTCATGTTTAACTGTTTTGTCTGGGTATGATTTCCTGCAATCTTCTAAAGGACAACAACAAACCTATTCACACTGGCAGGTTTTGGCCATCAATGATGTAAAGTAATGCAATATGTTTCCCTCATAATCCCCTGTAACCAAATGGGTTAATACCAATACATAAAACGAAATCTACTTACAGCATATTTAGATTTAATCAATGGTTTGTGCATAATTTGTCATACATTACGAGGCAAATGAGGATCCATGCCTTAATGAACGGAACCGATTCCAAGCAGTAAAACACATCTGAATTGAATTACATCTAAGATTGAAGGAACCCCTTATCTGTGTGATGCATGAATATTATATTTATTATATATATATAAATATATATATATATATATATATATATATATATATATAATTCTGTACAGAATGGTTAGCGGGAGAACCAACAGTGCCAGGAAGCTAAGATGCCTTTAAGATGGACTGTGATTGCAGGCCTACTTATCAACAGGGCCAATGCTCAGAGACAAATCAGTTTGATTTGATTTGTCAGGGACAGAAAGAATATCTCTGAACAATGTGTGACAGGAGTGTATTGACCAAAGCAGTGCAATGAATATCTTCTTCTCTCTTTAACTGCACAAGTTCAGTTCCACCAGAAGAGACAGTGGGGGTTGGGGTAGGGGAATCCAATTTACCATGTGGATCCACAGCTGTCACTGTGAGGGAATTAAACATTCACCATAACTCACAGTTGGTGCTGAGCAGGTCAGCGGATGGCAGGGAGGGAAACATCACTCTGGGGTCCAATAAGAAAGGATTTTAACCTATGACTCCTGCAATAATGCTGCCAGTAAAACATCCTTCTCACCAATGGCAGCTTTTTACGGTGCTAGTTTACAATCATTGAACAAGTTGAAAACTTCACATTCCTCTGTTTTACAAACCAGAGGGAAATGCATAAACTGTCAGCATAAACACAATGTTTTCCAAGCCGCTGAGTCTTGAGGAAGTTCCTGTGATACTCCATAAGGGAAGGGAGGGGGGTTGGTGAGATGCTGTAGCAGCAAGCCGTCCTGGTGTCATCACCCACACAGGCTGACTACTTGCCTGGCTGGTCCGCCACCACCAGAGCCTCAATTACCTGACTGACGTTTCATTAGCGCCTGCAGCTGATCCCGTGGCTGAGAGGCAGCGGGGCGCAGAGGAGCATGGAGGAGGTTTCAACGCATTACATTCCCCTGCGCTGTCAGTGTCACAGCTCCGAGTGCAGCCACACAACCCACTCATTACTTTGCCGTCATTTAGTTCATGCTCTTATTAAGTTGGACTGTGTAAACTAAAATAGAGCTGCATGGCTAGGTTTCATCTTGTGACACCGTCTTGGAGATGACATTCACAAAACTGTCCCAGATTGTTGGAGAAGCCAAGGGGTGTTTGAGGCTGTCGGGGCATGTATAAGACAAATCAATCTCATGCAGCATTCTGATCAGAAGTTTATTTGCTATCATGTACATGCTTGGGGACCAAATATGTGTGGCTGCACTCCCTGAACTCATACCTGGGTTTGTGCATGGCCTCTCCATCCTCAAGGGTTAGCAGAGGCCATGTCAGAGATGATCCAAGGCGAAGCTGAATGGGGGCTTAGTGAGACCCCCGGCCTGAGCCTCTTCCGCACAGCCCACGCTTGGCTGGCCTCTCCTTCCCATTTGTCATCCTGGGCCAGTAAAACCACCGGAGAGATTAAGGCAGAGCAGAGGGACTGGAGGAGTAGCAGGGAATAAGAGGATCAGTTAAGCTATAAACACAGACAAGTTTGTGTCTTTCAGCCACTCGGGCACAGTGACAGTTTGTAATGGCTGTCAAAAGTTTGCTCCCTGCAGTACATCTTTCTCTAAAAAACGCTGTAGTGTCTGCTGGTGCCAAAGAGCAAGCGCAAGACTTATTTTACCCAATTTTGATCAGATGCTGCATTAAAAGTGGGCCTAGCACTTTAAATGTATTGACCCATATTGACCCAAACTAATGAACCATGGCGCAGCGAGGAAGAGAAAATACAAAGGTTTGGCTATAATTATAAATCTGTGGCACAGACCATTAGTCAAATCCAGAAAGCTTCTTCATTTCCATATTTTTGAATATTGTACTTAATTATGCAAAAGGGACAGTGAGGTAGATGAGAAGTTTTAAGAAAGCCTCATAAAGTCCTTATTAAGAGCAGAGGGGATTAATGACAGTTAATATGAGGGCAATCAAACATTTAATGCAAAGGCCCTCCTGCAGGCAAACACTATTTAAATGACTCAATTAGACATTCATTATCTTGCAGCCTATAAGTGGGGTGAGATCTGCATAAATAATGGTGCAGAGCATTGCTGCCTCTTAAAAAGGGGAACAAATGAAATATTAAAAAAGTTAACAAGTGTGACACATAAAATACACAAATATTGATAGCTAGAGGGCTGGTTACGTGTTACCATCAAACCAAAGGAGAATGCACAATTTTCATTGGAGATTGTCTCATAAATCATAATTATTGAGTTAGTGTGATCTCCTCTTCCAATTAGCTGTGTAACATTGTTGGAGAAGAATGGGAGAGAGGAACAAGGGAAATCCTCCCGATGTCCAAATAGAAAATCCCAACAACTCTTCCACATCCATATTCAGGCTTGCCAAATCATTCCTTTTCTGATGAACCTCAACACAATAAGCTGATATATACCAAAAACATACCCATTCGGCAGAGGATGACTTGAATAATGTACCAAACTATGTAGATATATCACTGTCAGGACTTCCTCCCTCCACCTCATCCAATCCCTCGTTCTTTCTTTCCCTCTCTCTCAATGTCTGCCTCCACTCTTGTCAGTTGCCCTAGCACACAATTACTGTGTGTGATTGCTATCAGGCGGGACGGTCGGGGAGGCTCCCCAAATTAGGGCCTAAATAGGATTTCCTACATGGCGAAGGGCACAAGCCTGGACATGGTAATGAAAGCCTATACATCACAATCAGGCCGACAATCCTATTCATACTGCAACACATTACTCTCACTCCTCATAATTATAGAGGGGTGACAGACAGGCCTGTGAGGCACAGCAGGAGCAGGAGGGGGGAGCATAGCTGCAGTGGCGACATGGTTTTTGAGTGGCTTTTTTTACTCGCTTATGTGATCTGATGATACCTACTTGATACCAGACGGGATGGGGTACAGTTATATGACCTATTGCAGATACAGTGTACATTTGTGTGCAAAGAATTGAGACACCTGGTAAAAAAAAGTTTAATTTTTATTTGGTTTAATCATATGGATTCTTAGACCTGAATGTAGCCATAATGAAAATTTCAAGCAGTCTAAACATAAATTTTTAAAGAAAATAAAAAATTAAATAATGTCTAGTAAGAAGAAAAAGGAGGCCCATTATTTACACTTCAGATGGTTTAGTCAGCCAGCTTCTTTATTCATTGGAAGATTGTGTTCAGGTGCCACTGCAACACTCTGGTTATCCATGCCGCCTGCTGGAACATCAGCAACTTAAGCAAGAGATGAGCATATACTCCTAGAACACTCTAAAACCATGACAGTAGGAGCTGTTGTTTAATATGTTATGAAAATACACCTCTGTTCAATTAGATAGGTTTCACAAGTTAAACTTTCATAGAAGTTGGACAAAAAGGAAACATTTGTTTCTGAGAGAAACACAAAGGTCAAACCGTAGTTATTCAGATTTTTATGGCATTTGTTTCATGAGGAAAAAACAAAGTTGGTTTTGCTTATTTCATAGAGATTAAACCACTCTTCTATGACCGAGCACTATGTGTGATCGTTTCTTTTACTAAAAGGATAATTAATGAGGTGTTCTCATTTTTAGGCTTTTCTCTGTGGTACAGAGGTCTTGCACTGGGACGATGACTGCATTTTCCATCAGAGGGACTGACTCAAGCACAAACAACCACCATGTAACACCCTCCCTCATACTGGGACGTGTGATGAGAAGTGTGCGTGTGCTGGGGGGTGCTGCCTTGCGATCAATACCACAAGCAGGAATCAGCGATGGGAAGAATAAGACAATGGCCTATCAGATTGAGGTTGACTTCTCCTTGTATGTGTGGCAGGCCTGCAACAATAGATTGGCCCAGAAATCCGATGGCACTCGCCGACAGAGGGAAAAAAGTGGGGAGACAGATGAAAAGAAAGATTGCTAATGCTCTTCAAGTAGGCATTTTAATCTGTGACACTGGAGGGATTTGGTGAAAGCCATTATCAAACAGCGACCTCACCACCCCACCTTCCTCACTACCCTTTTTCTATTCTGATAAGAAACCTTATCAGAGCATTTCACAGACAACAGGGATGTGTGTGTGTTTGCATCCACATGTTTGCATGTGTTTGAGTTGCAAAATAGGATATTCCAAATGTGATTCATAGGGTCGAAAAAAGCTTTAGTTTATTGATGTAAATCAATTTAAGGATTCAGTATAAAGGTAAGCATAGCAAAGTGGATTCGGTTCACAATAACCTGATTCTTTAAAGAAACAAACGTGTCTCACAAAGAGACAAAAAAAGGTTTTGATGCATGCGCTCACTGCCAAGGCTTGGGGGAAGAAGCCACCTTGATATTGTCATCATGAGGGTTTAACCCTTACGAATACTCTTCTCTGACAGAGCGACCATATGAACATAAAGATACATAAGAATAAGTAGTTTCTACTTACCAGAGATCCCTTTTCAACAGTGCATTGTAAAAGTTTTCAAACCTCTTTCATTTCCAGTTCTTAACATTTTGTCATAAATCATTCCTCATCTTTATTGTGTTTTATTGGTATTTTATTAGCGAGACCAAGAAAATGTATAATTGTTAATTAAAAGGGAAAAAAAGCTGCAAATTTGTTTTTAAAGGGTTCATATAATGACTATATAGGGTATTTGGTGCTGGTCCTTAAGGTCTCTGAATAGGGTGTGTAATATTGGTTGGGCTGAAAATGGCATATTAGCTGTTCTGTGAGCCCTAATGCAAGCCTGGTTTTAAGCCCCAGAATGAAACAACAGGTTTCTTCCTTTTATGGTATGCTTATGAATATTTAGATGAGCTGTGCGCTGATTGGTTTGTTTACTACGAGGGAAGCTGCTGAGCAAAGAGGCATCATAGCAACAAGCACTCACTCATTCAAACATCAAATTTTTGATATGGTAGGGTGACCAGATATCCTCTTTTTCCCGAACATGTCCTACTATTCGTACCTAAAAAAATGTCTGGGAGGAAATTCAAAATCGTCCGTGATTTTGGTCGACTACAGTGCAACACGTAGTTGAAACACACCGGGCACTCAAACTGAGCCGTCAGCTCTGGGGCTGGTCCCGGAACCCCGGCCGATGGGGGCAGAGAGCCAGCTGGGGATGGAGCGACCGAACCCGACCTAGTGACGGTAGCCTGGACAACTCCGGCCCCGTGCTCCCCCGCCTGCCTTACCCAGCTGGCTCCCTGCCCCCGTCCGGGGTTCCGGGACCAGCCCCACAGTGGCCCAGCAGCACCAGCACCCAATATATCAAGATCTCAAGATTGAATTAGTTCTAGACCTGAATTTAGGTTTGAAGAAAAAGAAAGGCACATTACATTTTGCATTTTTCATGGGATCAGAATAACTTCTTTTACATGTTTTCCTTCTCACATGGATCAAAGCTAGAGATGAGATTTGCTATGGCTCTTTTTCAGGTAGACGACTTCAAGACTAACAGTTGATCTCTAAACAGATTCTATGAACTGACCTGCTGCTCCATTCCGCTCCTCCAGAGTAACCAGGGCTAACCAATAGCTCTTCTAACCTACCCTTTTACTAGTAGTGGATGGCCATTATGTGCTGAGTTTGCCATTATTAGGAAGAAGACTAGATTTAAAGAAGACAAGATTATGAGCTTTTAAACGAGTGGGGAATAATGTTTTCTAGCCTAACCTTTCATCTTCAGAGTTTACTTATTATGTTTTGAATAGGATGTGTTATTGATCTTCCTTTATGCAATAAATAGTATTGTATTTGTATTGGTGTATTATATAAACAACAATAAAATGCATCAGCTTTTAAGATCATTATGTGACAAAGTTAATTCAAATACAAAAACCTACCTGCGTATCATATCTAGTCATCTCTATCTATTTATGACCACACTGCCCCAATCCCCTGATGGCTTTTTGCAGCAGCATGATGTACCTTGTCACAAAGCTTAAATGATCTTGTTGATGTGTAGCCAATAAATTGTAGCATTTGCTTGATGCCGCCATGTCAATATGGACCTTAATGTCTAAAGAATTCTTTCTGACACCTTAATGACACAAGGAAATGGAAAATAAAGGCAGTAGAGGACAAAAGAGGGTTGAACCCGGTACTGCCAGCGTGTACCTAATCCAGTGGCCTGTGAGTGTCTGTCATCTGTCCTGAAACTGGTGGATGTTGATATGTGTGTGCTTTTTGTGAGTGTGCATAAATTAATATATTTGCATTTGACTACAAACTCTATATGTTTGGTGAGCCTCTCTCTTCTCAACATGGTGTCCCTTCTAGGAACAAGACAATCCATCAGCCTTTACTAGTCATTAATCACCAGACAGACACACACCTATACATGCACACACCATGGCGATCAGGGCAGGCAGTGATGAACAGGGAGGTTAGTTTAGGGGAGCACTAACACCTGCACCACAGAGAGCAAGTAACTGCAACATGACGGGACCATGGCCTCAACAAACCTGTAGTGACAAGTAAAAAAAAAAAAAAAACAGATTCCACTATGAAGGATTATCTTCTCTATATTAATTAGACCATGCACTGAATTGACTTGTTTTATTTACACACCATAATAAATTGTTTGTTATGTAGGACAGATCAACATTTTTATGATGTGATACATCTAAATACTTCTTTTCATCTGAGTCTCTGTTTTCATAGATTCATTTTGGTGAGACTAGCTGAGTCCAGAACCCACATCTAAATATTTAGACTTAGACTTAGATTTATTTTTGTCCTTTTGTATCCACAAGTGTAAACAAAAAGAAATTTCATTTAGAACAGCTCTCTAGACAATTTCATTTTTTAAAGTGCAGCCTTGATAAGGTAAGCAGCAGTTGTTGTTGAGCTGCTACTACTGCCTCCAGCTCTTGAAGCACGCGTTTCTCCTGGCAAAGGGGAGGAAGAGGGCGATGATGACGATGTCTGGAGGGTGGTAGCCCCTGGGTTGACCTGGTTGAAGCAGCAGTGGTGCCATCACCAGGTTTAGCAACGACAGACGATGCTGGAGAAGGTGTGGAAGCCAGAGGGGGCCGGAAGGTGGGAATGTTTCAGCATTTAGCAGGGAAGCATCTGGACTGCTCTCTCATTTTCACCTGCAGAGGGCTGTGCTTCCCCTCTAGATGCCGAAGATTGCCTGGGAACAGTCTCAGAGAAGCCTCCATTATCGCAGAGAGCTTTATTTCTATCGGCGCGATACATCATCAGCCCCCCCAAGGCCAACAGCAATGTCCGCTACTGATGGACGCAGCCAAGACACCGTCAGAATGATGGCGCAGCAGTTACATATCTCCTTTTTTAAAGAGAGTTTCGGAAAATTATCCATTTTGTTTTCCAACGAGCGGAAGTTGGAGAGCAGGATTATTGGAAGAGTTGGTCTGTGGGAATCTTTCCAAAAGCTTTAAAAGATATGCCTAATTCTGCCATATGCATGAATGCTTTTAATTGCTTTCTTTTATTTAGAACTCAAATGTGTCCAAATGTTCTTAAAGAGCTAATCTAAAATGATTCTGTTTAAAAATAAGGTTTGAAGGTTATGTGGTTTTAATTCAATGTTGGAAATATTCTGGATGTTGGCCAATAGATGTATCTCTACAGCTTGTAATTATTTGCTAACTGTATTGATTTCAACTTGGAGAAATTTACCTCTGCATTTAGCCCATCCCCTCGGGGAGCAGTGGGCTGCCATTGTGTAGCACCCGGGGAGCAGTGTGGGGTTAAGATTTTTTTCTCAGGAAACCAGAGTGGAGGCTGTGGGGATCGAACTGGGTTCTTGCAGCCCTCTCAGAACACAAGCGCACTGCTCTAAACACTACCTGTAGGCCAACACTCCCCTGTATACAGACTTAAAGGGCCTATTTCGTTCAAAATCGACTATTTGAGCTTTCAACTATACCATAATTCTTATCTTTAATTCGATTATTTCAAAACTGAAATTTCTGTTGATCCACGGATGTCTAAATCTGTATTCAGATCGGGCGTCTTTTCTGTTTCAAAGCATCTGTCTTACATGCAAAGTCTTTGGGGGACAACGTCATGAAGTCCAGCGGCCGTCTGAGTGTTCAGGGGCGTTGGAGCGTCCAAGGGTTCGACGCTTGAGTTAAAAAAATTTTACTTTTGCCAATGGACACCGGAGCATCAACCAATCAGATCTGATCTAAATTTCTGGGGAAGACAGGCACTATATGCTGTTATGATTTCTGAAGAGCTGTCTGCATATGAAGATTAAATAAATATCAATGAGTTAAACACAAAGGTTAAAAAATAGGCCGGAAGAATGGATTGTCCTGTAAGCTACAAGCAAAAGCAAGAGAACTCTCGCTAAAAGTTTATAAAAAAACAAAATAACTAAAAATGTTAAAACCTGCCAATGAAAAATATTCAATTGCATATTCTGGTACTTGCAGTTTTTACTACAAAACTTAAAAACTTGTTATATTCACTTCCAACAGCAGAAGGAAATCCCCCAGGAGCTGGCCCACAGAAGAAAGCTTCCAGCACTGTCTCTCGGTGGTATGCTTGAGGTCTGGCACGCCGAACAAGCACTGCATATTTTAGTAGGATCATAATCCTGATGAACTGACTGCACAGATCATGTTTGGAGGTGGACTTTAAAAATGTGTCAAAACTATTTTTCCAAAACATAAAGTAAATAAAGCCAAGCTGCCCTCAAGGTTGAAGCTACAGAGAGACAACCAGAGCTTCGAAGTGTCAAAGCAACTTGATCACAGCTTGATCCATCGTCCACATTTATGTGTTAAAGTGTTTGACGTTTAAATGCTTTTGGTGTGAACACACCATTAGTGATCCATATGAATTCTGCTCTTTTAGCAGCAGCCCCTCCCTGTCCAGCAAAAAGTAGCGGCTATTACGTGTTCACGTAGGACGGTGATTACATGCCCCCTCCAAGAGGCACCTACCATGACTGTGCCACGCCAAACCAGCAAATAATAATCATGGAGCAGCAATGTGAGCCAGAGCCTGATTATGGCGCAAAGTTAAGATGAACTAACTCTTTGAGCAACTAATCTACATAAGAAGAGCAACTGTCTTTTTTTACCTAATATATACAACCTGTGGAAATTTGCTTTCCAGCAGCAAGAGGTGTTGGATTTTGTCAGCCTTCCTAATAAAGAGTCTAATCTCTAGAAGGGACATGATACTATGCTGCAGTGGCTTTAGGGCAACATCATGAAATTGGCGACGTCCACATGGGGAGAAGTACCTTGATAATGAAGGCAAGTGTCTTTTTCCCAGGGTGGTCAAACAGCACTAGAAAATAACTAATACTTCAAAACAAACAGATACTATGATGGCCAAAGGTAATATTTCATCATATGTTTGCCTGTATTTAACTGTGGAAGGCTTTAAGAACAAACAACAAAGGACCTTTCAAACATTATGCTGCTGGAAACTTTTTCTCCTATAACCCTGAAACGAACATTGAAATCCAGGTTGGCCAGTCTTTGTTATCACTTAGCAAAAAGAAATTTATAAACATTTGACTTTTTATGCTAAATATCTAATAGCAATTTAAATTTGCCAGATTTCTTACATCAAGTGACTGAGCAAGTCATTAATTTAGAATAAAACCAGAAATAAAAGAAAAACAAAATGGGGTTGTGTACATGCTACAGCAGGATATAAACCAAAAGTAACTTACTGTCAGTATTTTTCTTTAGATCTTTCGTATAGACTTTTGATTAGGAATCAGATTACCCTTTATTAGGCTGTGATTAACAAGAGATTATATAATCTAAAAATCTAACAACAATCATACCACTCACAACAGATGTAAATGAGTGGTATGAATTAGGTTCATGTCCCGCTGCATTGCAGATGCTCCTTTAATACATATGGCAAATAAATATTGACGTTGACGATATTCATCCCGTGTTGGTACTGAAGCTGGTCCTCCCTGCTGATAAATATTTCTAACAAGCAAGTGTCCTTTTTAATCTATAAGAGGTCATATTGCTATGGCTGGGTCTGTCTTTGTTCTAAAACATACTTTGTTTCATTATGCTGTTTGCTTTTGTTTCCTTTATTCATTTGATCAGCCTTCCTGGCTTTTAACAATAGAAAATATGTTGTCTTTGGGAATCTGATTGTGGCTGCTGTTGATCTTAGACATCTCAGCTGATCAGACATTGAGGTTCAAGAACATTTTAATCCGATACTTTCTTGAGCCTATATTTCATTGTGAGTATGTCACTATTGGATACTGGTTGCCACCTTTTCAGTGTGGAAGTCTTGCCTGCCTCTCCATTCATGGCCTCTCACTATGGATCATCAGATCAGAGCAGAACAGCCCTCCATAGAACCAGTGTACTGGCTAATTCAGTATTGATCCTGGCCTGTTGACCAATTTCCACAACGGCTTGGTTTGGGACTTCTGTTTCGGTCATGCTCTGCCTGTCTCTTAGAGGCCAGAGAAAAACCTCTGCTGCTCTCTTATCACTCAGAGAGAAATCAAACTCGCAAAAAAATAAAAAGTGTCTGGATGGGAGAGGGATGAGGAGTGAAAGACGAGAGGACAGAACTCCTAGCTTGCAGAGAAAGAGAGGTCATTAGTGGGGGGTGATGAGTTCTTGAGTTTGAAAGAACCCACTCGACTCTGGCTTTGTGTGAGTTGCAGTGCATTAAATAGACCACCTTTGGCTATGCGTTTGGAACAGAAACAGATACAGAGAAATGTTATATCAAACTCTCTTAGAAAAGGGCCAACATACGAGATCTGCTGTGCTTCCTTGTCTAGATGATGCCGTATGTTTGTTAATGTTAACAAAACCTCTAAGACCTTTATTGGAACAGCTGAATTTGTACTGGGAATAAATTACACACAAGTGGACTCTGTTTACTATCTAGTGATTGCAGGAGCTTTTATAGAGTATATCTTAGAAATCTGTACAGAATAAAGGGAACTGAACTTGAAAATACCCCAAAATAAAATATATTCTTATGATTTGTTGTTCCAAACCCAAAGGCAGACTGATTCTTGGAAGCCTTGTGGCATTTTGAGAATTTCGTGAAGTACTTGAGGTAGGAGATAAGGGGATGAACTGACAAACCAACTAATACTGGCAACTGACTGAAAGCTTAAACATGGAACAAAGCTGGTGAGAAAGATAGACCAAATAAGGAGGAACAGGTGCATCAAATAAGCTGATTAACAGAGAGTTTTGCTGAGGGAGAAATGTTTGAATGAGAAAATATAATAGACACAAAACTAAAAGAACAAAAATGACGACAAGAGAAAGAAAAGACAAAACCAACTAAAAACACAGAAATATGCCAGAGAAATAAAGTAGAGAATGCCTGCTATAGTAAATTACAACAGGCACCAAAAGACAAAAAATAACAAAATAACAATAACCATAAAGAACCAAACCTAAACATAATATGCACATACACTAAATTTGGAGTTGGTTTTAGGGTTTGAATATTTTCAGAAGGCCTTGTATGAATTTTTATTTTTATTTTAACGAGCTTTTGTGTATTTTGTATTTTCTTTAATATGACTCTTTCTGTTTTTTCACTCTGGGATAAAGAGTTCAGTTGTTTCTACAGGTTACCATGAGGATTTAGGTAATAAGGTTAAGATGGGGTAATATGTGGGGTCTATTATGATTGTAGGACCTGGAAACTGTTCTGAAGCATCCATTAAATTCCTTCCTTGCTTCACCTTTTCTGTCCTCCATCTCCAGCCTCCTGCCTCTCCCACACCAGCTTGCCTCTAACTTCCTTTTTCTTTCAAGGAATAACATTCTTTGGGTAATTGTGATTCTGTCACAGGTAAATGCTTTGTGACCGGTTGCTGACAGTCATGCCAGCCTGCCCCCACCCCCTTTCTTTAGCTGCCTCTGACAGTCATTGTGAGGCAGACAAGACTGCTTCAGCCGCGCTGGCAGTCAGTTAGAAGGCAGTGTATATGGACATGGCCTTACAGCTGAATAGGAAGACTCCAACTGTCTGCGAGGGTGTGACACTCCCATTACTCTGCCACAGAAAAAGGTAGACAGCCAAAGAGCGGCTGGATAATGCACTGTCTGACTGACAATACACTCTACCCCTCACACTTTGCTTCTCACCTTGTCTTTGGGCCGATGACAATGTCGACTTGATACTGTCAGGTGCGGAGGCAGCCCGTGCAACATGTCAGCAGCAACACTGTTGACTCCTGATGTTTAACATGAGAGCAAATGCAAAGGAGCCTGGGTCAGGCAGAAATTGAGAGCGATGATGAATGACAGGTTAGAGAAAATGCAGGAAAAGCAGCATTTTCATGATAAATCCTAACACCTGTCATGTGGAAATCATCTCTGTTACAACCAAACAGAAGCTGAACTAATATATTGATATAACACTGTTGACAATATTTCCTCTGAAAAAATAAACGCTGTCCCACCACAATACTTTGATGACCATGCTCGGCTAATTAAAGGCGGCTGTCAACAGCCGCCTCAGTGTGATCCTCAGCATGATGCTCCCTAGAGGGTCTTGTTAGCATGCTAATGCTAATCCCTTATGACGGTGGACGGGGCAGGGCTGTCCCCTGAAGCTCCGACTGCTCTGACCCCAGCATTCGGTAGGACAAGAACGGTGATGTGCTAACATGGAGATGTCGCCATGTGCATGTCACACATTTGTAATTAGAAAGAAGGGGGGTGCAGCAGGCGAGCTTGAGGGGACAGTTGTTGCAGGGCCACTTGAAACAGTTCTCAGAAAAAAAAAAAAAAAGCCTTAAACATGCTTCAAACAGAGCAACTGGTTTCAAAGTCTTTGAGAAGGAATTTAACTCCAGTGAACTTGTGATAGAGGTTGGATGATAGTGGTTACATTGAGCAAGCCAACACAGACTATGAAAAATATCACTCATTTTCTGTTTTATTTTTTTTATTTTTTTATGAATAAAGTAAATTTTCCTTCAAACAGCATCTTAATACCAAAATAATATATGTAGCCACATATTCATTTTGTAGTTAAAGGAAAATTTTGGCACCCTAATCATTGAACACTGTGGCAGAAATATTTCATTGAGACACTTTCTGCAGCCATCTCCTAATCACTCATCGGACATTGCCCCCTTATACATCCAGCTGTGAGATGTTTCATGGATTTATTTCATGTACAACGTGTTCCCCCCACAGCATCTTAATGATATTAAGCTCTGGGTTTGACTTGCCTCTGGACTTTCCTTTTATTTTATTTTTTATTATCAGTCACCCTTTGCTTATTTATGGGATATGTTTTTTGGTTTCTTGTAATCTTCCAGGGCCCAGTTCTGCTTCAGTTTTTATTTTTGGTCTCACATTTTCATGCTCCCTCTGATAAACAATAGCATTTATGTTTATATCCATTATGGTGGTTGACCAGGTTTTGCTAGATCAAACCATCCCCTAACCATGAAGCCCCCCCCCCATCCATGCTTCATTGATGGTATAATGCTATTTACCTAAAATACTACAGTGGAGACAGTTTGTGGAGAACCAGTTAATTAAGTCACACATTTTTAGCAAGAGTTAAACAAGTATTTGTGCCTTTTATCAAGGTATGCCAGGTTACACATTTAACAGAAAGGTGGCTTCTGTGAAAAATGCAATAATGAGAAACAGCATTCCTTGGACATTAATAAACACAGTTCCTGCTCACACCATCACACCCAGCCGGTCATAGCGCCATCTGTTTCTAATCTGTGAACATACAACAATCACAGCTACAACCACAGCCTTATAAGACATAGAGCATGAAAAAGTTTGAAATACGCCTGACATCCAGATGTTGAGCTTATAAAAAGTCCTACAATCTCAACCGTAATTAGATTTTAAACCAAATAAAATGCCCGTGTACAGACAGACTGACAGACTGTAAGGCCTAATTAACTAATTTTGACTTTGATCTTTATTGTATGTAATGTCTATACTACTGCACACACTTCAGCCTTGGCTTCATGTTTTCTGAGAGTTTCCTCCCTACGCACCACTTAGGAATGTAAAATTTATGATTCCTCTATTTTATGTACAGGATAATGCTTTAATTTGAACAGCATCAAATGCCTACCCAATGTTCTTCCATAACCTTTTAGTTTTTTGCAGATTTGTTTTTGTTTTGAAGACTGTTTTTGGGGTGTACATAACACTGATAAAAAAAAAAAATATATATATATATATATATATATGTGCTGCTTGTTATTGAGTTGTTATTTGAAGTTTTTGTTATTCCTTTAATTGATTTAAAATATCCATCAGTCCAAATATGTTAGAAAGGCATACTGGCTTTCATGAAGTTTCCTTATTTTTCACATGGCCACACCATCCCAACCTTATTATTCCAGCTAAGAGAATAAAAGGACACAACTGTTTCTTTCTCTCTTTTCCTCTGCATTGAAGGTCAAGGACACATGCATATTCATGGAGGAGCCTGGCACAGGATCGATGATTTTTAATTGTTTTCTTTTGGTTGGTGGAGGGATGTGCCAGCATGTATTGATCTATTTGAACAGAGGCCACTCAGAGCACGATGGAGAGACCTTTCTCTGACTGAACACCCATACTCTGTCCATGCGTGTGTGGGGGCTGAGGTTTGTGTGGTGATTAGGATTTTAACACACAAGATCACGGCCTGCATGAAAGAGCCTCGTGGGATTTCGAGAGAGACAAACAGAAATGTAAACACTACAGCAGAGGTGTCCTACAAAGGGCCACTCCCACTACCTTTTTTTTTTATTTTAAAGCACATTTAATGTGTAAACCAATGGAACAATTAGAGGTCTAAAGGGATCAAAGTCACATTTTTTCAGGATTTTACAGACATCCCAAGTTCCAAAAAGTCATTTCAGGAAGATGCATAAATAAAGTGATAGCTTCAGTGGTACTGAGATAGGATCCCAGTTTTCATCTGCTAAATGTCTTTTTTTCCACAACAAATAAAAAAAATCCTCTAATTTTTAAAGACAAATCTAACAGTTTTTCTTGAGTTCTAATCCAAATTTTTAAATTTTAAAGAAGACAGTAGTTTTAACACAATGCAAGAATTATTGTATTGCCTGCCTCACTAGCATTAAAAAACACTACAACCCAGAGTCTAAAATCTGGGATAATTTATCCGAGTCGCGGGCATCAATGAACAACTATCGATAACAGGGAGACTCCCGGAACTTCCGGGAAACTTGGGAGGTCTGATTTTATTCTGATATTTTCAGACAATGTTTGTTCAGCATCCCAACAATATGATCAATCATAAACTAATCTTACAATTGACTATTTCCAGAGTTTAATACATGTTTTTAACTTTATTGGAATCAGTATCCCCCCTTTCATGGTTAAATCTAGGGCTGCAACTAACAATTAGTTTGCAAATCGATTAATCTGTCTTTTTTTTTATTAGTCAATTAATAATCGGATAGCCAAAGGTTTCTTACAGAAGATTTTTTTTTTTTAACAAAATAACCAGGTGAAACTAAAACTTTTCCACTTGAGGAGTTTCTGCATAGAGTATATTGACAGACAGAAAAGATTTCTTATCTTAAATGCAAAATGTTTATATATTATTTTACAACTCTGGTATAATTACAGCTCTAAGTAGGTTGCTCTGCCAGCTTAAGGCCTGTTCTAGAGTCTCTATACTCCTAACGATTTATTAGTCCCTAAATTAGTTGACGATTATTTCCATTATTGATTAATCACAATTAATCAGATTAATTGCTGCAGCCCTAATTAAATTACTTACAAAATAAAATAATTTTTTTGTAATTGAAAGCCAGCTATTGACAGGAATTGCAAATAAGCTTAGGTTATGTGTTAAAGCATAGAGTGGTTGTTTATACTTAACACTTGTCCCTAAAAATTCATTTAATTAAATTATGAATATTAATCACATTTTAACTGATAAACTCTGGATTAAATATCTAAATACGTGTTTCTCAAAAACACGTATTTAGATACATCCATCACGATGATGGATGTATCTTTAAATGAAAACATAATCATCTTTTAAGGACGGAGGAAATCAGGGTGACATTAATGGCATGTGAACAGGAGGACAACAGAAAATAAACAGAGGAGCAGACAATGAAGAAACAGAAAGCAGTCTTCCACACCACAAGGATCAGTAGAAAACAGGTGAGTAGGATTCATAACGATGTTATGGAAGTAAACTCACGCATCCATCTATCTGTCTGTGCTAGATAACAACCTGTTACTACTTATTGTAGAAGAGATCAGGAAGAGCAATGGATAGGGAGCAACAACCGAATAAACCACTAAAGAAACATGACAACTGGGTTAGGGTTAGGTTTGAAAGGTTTGGCAATAATGGTTAGTCTTCATTTCCTTCTTCTATTTTTGTTGGTAAATGTTAGCAGAACATCCAAGATCCAAATGCCACCCTGTTGGATTACAATCAGCTGACTAGAAATACAAATGGAGTACAACAACTTATTGTAATGTTCTTAAAACTCATTTGAGATGCTTCAAGCTTTGACATGGTGCACTGGCAGCAGCCATCAGAAGATTGATCCACTGTGGTAACAAAGGGATCAGCCTCTACTTATTCTGGATCGCTGCGCACTGGGTAGTCTCTGCAGAAACTTCCAGTCTTCCATCTCTACGGACATCTCCTTCAGCTCTGCTGGTGGAAGCCTGAACACTCCCTGGCCCGCCTAGAGACATGCATAATCTCTCCATTGTGTCCTGGGCAATTGTCTGAGCCTAATTCAAGTAGGACCTGCCTGGAACACCTCCCTAGGGAGGCATTCAGGGTGCATCTGAAAAATATGTCAGGGCCACCTCAGCTGACTCCTCTGGACGTGGAGGAGAAGCGGCTCTCATCCATCCAAATATTTCCACTTATATCAAAACAAAGCAGTTTGGCCAATATGTTTTAATCTGTTATTGTTCTGTTTTGTTAAGTCTGAGCAAAAATTCTATCTTGCAGCCAAATCCCCTGCAAATTAAATGCTATGTCTTTCTTGAACTTTCACAGTCTAAGTTTTTATTTGAGTAAAAAAAAAAAAAAAACTTAAATCAGATATGGTAACTCAAAATTTGAAGGTAGTTTTGCTCTGTCTGAAAGACATCAAGCCCCACAGTGGAATATTCATTTGCTAATTAAAAGATTGGAGAATAATTTTTCATTTTCCATTAAAAGACATACATTCCAAGGAAAATATATGACTGGGAAATCTCTTTTAACAAAAAAAAAAAACAAACAACAAATCAATAGGGTTTTGATTGAACTGTAGTCTTTCATAAAAAGGATTGATATGAAAATGTTTGCACTGTGAATAGCAGATGAAAGCTTCCACCTGCCTTTGAAATCAAACAGATCATTCCCCCTGCAAAGATTATCCCCTTCAGAGGTCTCCTCAATTTCTTTCATTTATTCTTCTTTAGCTGACTGAGTTTGTCAATTTGGACAGGAAAAAGTTGGGAGAGCAGACAGCAAGAGGGTGCACAGACTGCAACAGTGACAGGAGGGGCGAGAAGATAAAACAAGATTGTGACAGTCATCCATTTGACCTAGGCTGTTGAGTGAGCGCAGTCTGGCTTGTCAAATCTCTGTGCTAACAGTGAATAGCCATATCTATGCAGAGCATAGAAGGGTGTCATGCACTATGGTTTCATGGTTCAGGATAAGGCTGGATAAAGCCATTGGAAGGATGACACACACACTGTCACACACATACACTAATTTTTAACTTCTTGCTGCTGTCTTGCCCTACAAATGAGATGAGTGAGGACTTATTTCCATCAGTTCAGTCTGTTTATATGGGAACTGGCTGTGGGGGAAAACGGCAGTATTTTAAAGAGAGGAAACCATTTCTTGCTCTCAGATTAAAGCCTGTATCTTACAATTACTGCACAATGAAGACCCTCCACTCCCCCCTCTCCTCTCTCCACGTCTTTGCAATAACCTCCTCATCTGCACCTAACATACACACACACACACACATGGCCTATTACTGGCTCATTAGCCTGAATCATACAAGAATTAGACTCCAGCCTGCTGACAATTGCAAAGAGAATGGATCTTTTTTTTTTCCGTCTCAGGAGTCAAGGGTTAAGTTACCAATCATAAAAGCCGGGCAGATGTATTGAGACATTTTAATATTGCCCACTCTGGAAGCTCCAAAAATTATAATCTCTCAGTGGTGCTGCTGCCCCTTAAGGCAACTCACATAAAAGAGAGAGGGGGTTGTTGGTGTTCAAAGAATTGATGTACCCGGTGGCATTTGGATAATTGCGTTGGAAATGCTGCCTCCTTTAACAGCTCTCAGGCAGAGCATCCTGCGTTTATTTAATGTCTTGCTTGCTCGAACCACAGGTTTCTTTGTTTTCTCACTAACTATTAAAGGGATTTTGGAGAAAAGCAGTGGACACTGAGTTACTTGGAAGCCAATCATCTCTTGGACAAAGTAGGCCAGATGTTGCTGCATTCAATAGTATGTAAACCGCCAAAGGAGGGCAATGTTGGCTGGCTTAAACAGACATCAGCTCAGACTCACTCAGCGCAGAGCCTCACAGCACTGTTTAGCATGTTTTACAACTGTGTAACTGATTTATTCCTGTTTTACCTGTCAGTGCTCCATTTCTCCTCTTCATTTCCTTCGAACACACGTGGTAGGGTCCTCTTCATCACCCGCACCCTCCCTCCCCATTTCTGTGGTCTTGTCCTCTCTCAGGGTTCAGACTAATGACTAGTGACAGTCCACTGAGGGGAGCGAGCTGTTTGCAGTCAGCAGTGCGTTTGTTGGTAATTATTTTCCAGAGTGTCACATTAGTGTCAGCCTCGTGGCTGTGAGAGAGCAGCGGAGGCCCTGGCTGGCAGGGTGGGTGATGCGGTGGGGGAGATGAAAAAGGTGTGATGTTTGGTGGTGGGCAGTATGGTATTTATGTGCGTAAATTGGAGTCGAGGACATGGGCGGTCAGTGCTTTGTCTAACCTGTGGCGATAGATAAAACTTGACTCTAAGGATTGAAAGCAACGGCAGAAAATATATACTTTGCAAGAATTTCCACAACTTTTAAAGATGCAACTGTGATGAGGTACGAGGTCTTATTTGCAGTACACTTTGCTGATATTTGATTGATATTTGACAAACAAGCATTAAATGCTGCATAATTTGGCATCTGAGATAGACAGCACATATGTTTTTCTACGATAATATTCTAAAAGGTTGTTAAAACTCAGAACAGAGGACCCAGAATTTAAGGGAAAGAGACTGGTGGATTACTCAAAAGTGTTTATTAAAAAAAGTCAAATATGCAGTTACAGGAGCTAGGGAGTCCTAGGCAGGAACCTCTGGTTTTATAGTTGACTCCATGCTTAAAGAATATGGTTGATTCACAACGGTCGGCTGACAACATGACATGGCACAAGCGCCGTTCATAGAGTTCCAGGCGCTGTAGTCCCAGAGGACATAGAACAAGCACTAGATCAGATCCGATCAGACAAAGGAAGGATAATCCAGAGGGTGTTAGAGGACGTGCTCAGGATTCAGAACCAGGAGATCAGAAGTCCGAAGAGCTTCCAAACGGAAATCAGACGCAAGCAGATCAGACGGAACAGGTAGGCTCAGTGGTTGAGAGGCAGAACAGGTCAGGACCAGGTAATCAGAAGCACTAAGATGTCGCTGAATATCTCTCACCACTGGCTAGAGAATAATCTCAACTGATGACTGAAGGTAGGCAGGTTAAAAAAGATCAGATGGGAACAGGTGGGCCCAGTGTTTGAGAAGCAGAACAGGAAATCAGAAACACTAAGGTAACGCTGCCCCACTCTCCCCACTGGCTCAAGAATAATCTAACCCTGATGACTGGTTGCAGGCAGCAAACATAGAGGTAGAAGCAGGTAGATCAGATGGGCAGTAATGAGAAACCATGCAGAGTAAGATAGGTGAATGAAATGAGTAATAAAGACAGTCATCTGAGCCAAGATCATGACAAAGGTACGACAGACATATATTCACAATCCCCCAAGTCAATCTTTTCAGTCATGATAGAGAAGAAGAAACAAATATCAACAACAACAACAAAAAAAAATATTCATACCTTTTCCAACTCATTAGTTTCCAACTCAAGTTCAATTCCTGTTTTTATGTATGTTATAATAATACCTTTGAAAATTCTGGCACTTCTTTTCAAAGTTATTCACATTACCTCCTTGGAAATAAAAGTGCTGAAATTATCAATCTGCTATTTTTGAGCTGCTTTCAAACTACTTTTCAATAGCTCTAAATCTGATTGAACCTGTTACGTCTTATTATTCCTGAGCAAATTACAATTTACACCAAGTATTTTATACAAGATTAAATAATAAATTATCCTAAGTGTATATATTACCGGTAGTATATTTTTTGCATGCCTTATACCCCAGTGTTTTTAGAGATTTTTATAATTTTATTTACCTATTTCATATTATATGTTTCATGTTGCACGATTGTACCATAAAAAATTCCTAGTTGTGAACTCCTTCACTAACAATGGCAATAAACCCGATTCTGATTCTGATTCTGAATAATGCAAGAATATAAAGCAACAGGTTTCTTAAACAGTGCTGTTAAACAATTCACCCACGATTATCAGTAAGGATTCTAGACGGGAGGCTTTTAACACTTAGGCACTAAAGAGGCAACAATAATGGCTGTTAAAAAACTCAAGAGCGAGTCGATGTAAAAATAAACAGAAAACAGTTGCTTACTGGTGGTTATATGATAACTCACTTCCAATACCTGAAAGGCCTTTGGGTTTTGACAGTTAAGCATCATACAGAAAATGTATGATGCTTAACTGTAAACAGCATTAGTCCAATGAAATCATGTGCTATGTACGTAAAATAATCCCGGTGTGTGTGTATGCGTGTTGTGGCCAACAGTCACCAGCCCTCTTGGGAGGAAGCGATCAATGATTGAGACCATAATGCCCTTCTCTGTATTCATCATCACATCCTCACTCACTGGCCGCTTTGGGGAGCTGTGCGTGTCTCTCTCTCTCTTTCTTTTACATGCACACACAAACACACACTCACAGACATGCTTCCACTTTTACCCACATGCCTGCACACATTGTCACATGTTCGACAGCTCATCTCTCACACGTTCTCTTCCACTCCATCTTGTAGCTGTCTGGTCGATGGCCTCTCTCTGTGCCTCACTTCCCCGATGCTCAGTTCGCTGGCAGACTTCTCTACTCTGGCGCTGTCTCTCCCTATGTTAATTTAGTAGCTAACCTCTCTCCATAGCAGTGCTAGCAGACAGTCTTCTATGTTGATATACTGAAGAAGAGTGGAGCACTGCGCTGAACAGCCACAGCTGACTACAGAGGACCTAGAACTCTTGGTTTACAGCACTGATTGTGGGAGAATGCAGATTCATCCAGCACAATTTTTGTTTAATCTCTGAAATAAAAATCCTAGTCCGGTCAGTTACAATAAAAAAACCTGCTTATATGTTATTTTGCTTTTTATTTGGCCATTGATTCTACAGATAGTCTTCAGTAATTAGACCTTATGAGTCTCACAGCAAAAGCAAATGATCACTAATTGGTGTGTGGAAATGATTACAGCAGAAACTTAATTTACTCTCTGAACTGGGAAGGGAGAGGAGGGGTATAAAAGAAATAAAAGCATGATTATTTACTGTTCACTTCTCCAATTACATGCTGAGAAAGTTAAAAGACTGCTTGGATGACCTCTGGCACACTAATAAAAGAAGTGAAGAACTCTCATTGTGCTGATTTAATTAGTCTGAACTCATCTCTTACTTGTTAGGAATTATGCTGTAGACAACGAGAGCTAAGATGTGAAATACAAATATATTAAAACAGCTTGAGAATAGTTTGCAGCTTGATGCATAATCAAAATGCAGCACAGTTTTATGATATAAACCACAAATAACCGAAAAGTAAGGCTGCATATGTTAATATGTTGACTGTTTGTAGGGTAGTTGAGAAGACAGCCAAGTGACTCACCTCATGCCAGAAAACGAAAGTGCACAATTAACATCGCGTCCCATCATCCTCAGCTGAGCGGGCAGGCTCGTAATTGGCCGGCTGACCAGCCTGCGTGGCTCCGGGTGGCAATTTATTCTGGGAGTCTTGCAGTTTACCCTGGGCGGCTAACGGCCCCTGTGCCATAACCTGGCTCAGGGAGCGGGGACATCATTAACACTTCACTGGGCCTGCAGGACACACACCCATCATCCACTATACACCACCCACTGCCACTAGCACACTGGAAAAAAAACTGGAGTAACAGGGAAGAAAATGATAATTATAGTGTCTATGGAGACCCTTGAAGTGTTTGCTCAATGATCAGCTTTCAAAAATCAGGATATTTCTGATGTTTTTTCACTGAAGGGAATTCTGTTAAAAGAGTTCTTCCAACCCGAGGAGAACATTTTAGTACTGATCATGAATGAAAAGGCAGGACATTTTTGTCCTTTACCATATTTTATTTTAGGATTGCTGTCTGTCTGGAGGTCTGCTGGCAAGTGGCTGTCTAACCCCTGAACAACGTGTGTGTGAGTAAGAGGGGCCTTTCTAAGAGTAATGACCTTGCCTTGTGACAAGGAAGACATGTGTTGCACACTCCTGCATCAGTCCGAGGGAAGCATGGCTGCAGAGTCTGTTTCGGCTCTCATTTATTTGTCTGTTTAAAGGTCTGCATCTGCCGTCTGGCCCACCTCTTCACCCAACCGGCTGTCTTTAGGTGTGAGAGAGGAGAAGGCACACATGGGAAGCCTTATCACACTTTAAGGAACAAATGGACAGATGAGGTGTTGCTCTGGCATGCACTTATAATACTTTGTGGAAAAAAAACCTTTGATTTAATTTCTGCATTTAGTCTTTTTTTTAGTAATATTCCACATCTTGATTTTGGATTATATTCCCAATCTGTCATGAAAACGTCTTTAAAGCCTATGAAGACTTCCCTTGTCCACATCACCTTTTAGGTGACCAAACGGTTTTTGTTTTTCCAGATTCAGAACTGAACACTGTCTGGGCCAGTGCAATATGAAGTCAATCTATTGTGGGTTTATTTTATTATTTTTTATGCTTGCATTGTTGTGCAATAAATTCCATATTTATGTTCATTCTTTTAATTTTTTGTTCACAACTGATTTGAATTATAATTTCATTACGTTATAAAGCACTTTGTCTTTTGAAAAACATAAAAAACAACAACATTTAATGCTACTAAAATAACATTCAATTAATTAATTTTTTCTGTTTTTATTCTATTTTGTTTCGGTGCTGTGTATAATTAATTTCGATACCTATCGAACTTGTGACCACACATTAGGGTTTAGTTTGATTAGAACAGAATCCAATCTTCTGCAAAGACTAGTTTTAGCCAGGCCAAAGTTTTCTGCCTTCTGTTTTTCAAACACCGGTTCTTAGAGTAGACATATGAAAAATTCAGCTCTAATGTTCAATTCTGCAGTTCCTTCAGTGTTGTTGTTATGAGCCTCTTGGCAGCCTAGCTGGCCAGCTTCTATCTAGTCTTTCATCAATTCTTGAGAACAGTTAGGTTTTTGTAAAGTTGCTGTTGCCCATGTGGTCGGAATTTACTGGAAACTTTACTTGAATCCTTACTGTGCCTTTGTGTGTATAGATAATTGCATGTTTCATTAAATTTTTTTTTTTTTTTTTTACATGCTGACTGAAACCTTTGAACTGCAAACCAGTATAAAAAAAAACTGTATAAAAACCCTATATTCTATGATTTTGGCTGTAGCTGACATCTGTATTTAGTGTTAAGTGTTTTTATTCGCTGTTGTTTTCCTCAGTACTTATTGCCCCAGTTTTGCCTCGTCTATCCATTTGTGTACATTTGTCACAGACCCCTTATTTAGTTAACACTCATGTTTCATATATAGGTGTAATGAATAGACCTTGTTTTCACGTCACTTATCACTTTCACTAAGTACACTGGTATTGTCCTGGTTCTGTTCATGTCCTTGGGAGTTTTAAGTATTATCAATGAAGGTACACCACATCATGTGCCTGTTGTTTCGTCTCATGTTTGGGTCCTGCAAACATGAAAGGATGTCTGGTCCAACTCTCTCTCTCTCTCTCTCTCTCTATTTATATATATATATATCCATCCATCCATTATCTGACACGCTTTTCCTGAGTGGGGACACGAGGGGTGCTGGTGCCTATCTCCAGTAGTCAATGGGCGGGAGGCAGGGTACACCATGGACAGGTCGCCAGTCCATCACAGGGCAACATAGAGACAAACAACCATTCACGCACACACTCACAACTAAGGAGAATTTAGACAAGTCAATTAACCTAACAGTCATGTTTTTGGACTGTGGGAGAAAGCCGGTGTACCCAGAGAGAACCCATCAAACCCAGAACCTTCTTCCAGGATATATATCAGTGGGCAGCAGTGCTACCCACTGCCCCACTGTGTTATATATATATATATAATCTTGCAAGAAGGGTGGCTTGACTGACTCAATGCAAGGTGTGAATTTCAAAAGCTTGAATGGTGGAATAAACATTGAATTAGAAATACTGGATTATGAGAGAAATGAGGAATACTGGATTAACGCAGTGCATACTTTCTAAAATGATATTTGAAAATCCCTTTAAAAATATTTCTCAGAGGTGTACTTCTTTGGTGCAGTGATTAGTGCGCACGACCCATGTACAGAGGCCTTAGACCTCGATGAGGCTGACCCGGGTTCCGATGTGGTCCTTTGTTGCATGTCTCTCCCCCTCTCATGTAGCCCCTTTCCTGTCAGCCATCTGTACAATAAAAGAGCCACTAGTGTGGTTAAAACCTAAAAAAAAGAAATAAAAAAAAATATATATACATATATATTTCTCTGATTTGATGTTTATTAGGGCAGCTGAAAATATCTTGTCATGTTCTTGATGATTACATTTTCTAAGCCAGCGTAGACTATTGTCAATCTATATATATTTTTTTCCTTACTATATGGCGAGTTGTTTGTATAGCAGAACCCACTGATCTTTCACTGTCTCCTCATCCCTGTGTCTTCTTCCGGGGTATGATATGCCCAATTCCCTTATTTCCCATCTTTGGCCCGTGTCTCAACCTTTCATTCTGCACACACACTCAATGACACACATGTACAGGCTCACAGCCAAATGGCTGTTCATTAAAGACAGGGACCTGAGGGGAAGCAATCGTCTGAGCGACGGAAATTGCGTGTCACATTAGATTAGCGGTGTAAAGCCTCTGGATTGGCTCCGGGGAATAAGGAATTATTTCAATTACATTATTTCAAAAAGTCTTTAAGCAATACCAATACCGATAAAAACAAATTAAGAGTGATTTGGGCAGATTTGTGGTGCTCAGAGCTGCGCTTTGTGACAATGTGCTGGAAATCAGATATGAATAATGCAGATATTACACAGTGTAATGTGTTACTCTTGAAAGCAGATTATCTGTGACAAATAACGCCAATGCTTTGCATTGTGTCTCATCAAAAGGGAATATTCCTAAGTGTCAATCACACATGCAAGGGGGACTGCATGGGACTGTGTGAGTCACAGAGGAGGGAGAACTCCTTCAGCTGCCAATCAAGTCTGATTTTAGTGAATGAAAGATACAGACCAGAATGGTGCATGGTCCTATTTATCCCTGTTAAAAACATCACCACCAGCATTTTAGTACAGCTTCGCTGGAATCTGGGAGAAAGTGCCAAGGTGAGTTGGCGGCAATCACTTATAATGAGTTAACATTTCATTTCAAAATTAAAAAACACGTTGACTGTGTAAAAATGTAAACATTTATGGGAGACTTCTGATAGTGTGAGGATACTTACAGTGCTTATAACCACCAAACCTTTGTAGTGCTTTTTAGATTGCCAGAGTTCAGTTTTGAAGCATACTAAAAGCTGTAAGTCACGGTGACATACTGTAAGAGCAGCAAATTTGAGTTGCATAAGAATAAAGTAACGGCAAATCTCAAAGCACAAAGAGTTTGCAGATGTCTCATGGTGTTACTCGAATTGTTAAAGATGTACAGGGGCATACCAAAAGTAGCAACAGACACCTAGTGAATCAGACTTTCTTCTTCATTCTTTTTGTCTCAATCAGCTCAAAGCTGGTGCAATACTGCACTGCAATTTATACAAACAATTTTATTAAAATGATGCAACGTTTGGACCTGTCTTGGGTGAAAGTGGTAGTTTTCTCACCATTACTGATCTTTGGACTGGACCAGCAGTGTGAATGGATCCTTTGTTTGGTGCCTTAGGTTAGCACAGGCTAAAGATCAGAGATAATCAACAACATAGATGGGAGTGTCATGTGTTTAATTCTACAGACCCATAGCCCACGGTGTCACATGTTTACATTTCTACAGAGTTGCTTTTTTCCCATAACAAATGGGCATTGACAAAAAAAAAAAAAAAGGAAAGCTAGGAAATTTTGGATTTCCAAAGAAATGTTTCACAAAACTCAACATGTTCAAAAGTTACACAGAGTAAAATAACATTCAATCTGTCTCAGTGACATCACAGGGGCCGCAAGTGTCAAGCTTCTTTTCAGGGATTGATTAATATCATTGGTGACAATAGACTTTTAATAGATTTCTATATTCGAGTTGCATTAGAGATGAAAGGGCTTGAGTTTTTTCATATGACCCTCAATACATGATGGATAATGTCATGGATGCCTATGATCATCTTCAGGGGTTTTACTGGTCCAAATCCTGTTACTGCATGAATTTTCTCATTTCTGAAAATTTTATCACCTGTAAAATATTTTTTTAAAAATATAATGCTTGTGTTAGTTGACTGGCCAGAGCAGTAACATTGGGTGCAGTCTGATGTCAAGCTGCTTAAGTTTATCTGGACAACTTTTGTCTTTCTGATTGCCAGACAAACCAACAAAGTAGTAGAATTTTTGTAAGCTTATTTTTTTTAACCACAAGTAACTTTTCTAAAGTACTTATTGGACTACGTATTTTTTTTCCGGTTATAAAAATGCTACATATTATATCTTTGATTTTTAGACTGCCTACGTCTACAGTCTGGTCCGTTCTACACATTGATGTAATTGATTTTAGTTCTACCGTAATTTACACCACAAGCATTCCCTCTATCTTTTTTTTTTTTTTTGCAGCCAGATATTAGAAGTTTTGATCTTTAATGGGTAAATACTCTAAGTAGAAAACAGCTATATTTTTTTTAGATTATTGAAGCATTTAAATGTGGTTTTAATGTTTATATTATGCTTGACCATAAATTATTAACTCAGCCGGCACACATATAAACATATACATAAATTGACCTGGGAAATCCTTCAAGAGAAGCTAATGTGTGTTGAGTGAATTTTTTGAAAAACATGGATGTAGTTGAATTTTCTCTTGCTGAGTTGTGATCAGTATAGACTTACTCTGAACTAGCACTGGCACCTGGATAAAACAAATTCTGGAGAACCGATGTAATGCAGCCGCCTTGCAAATGCAGTTTAAATGCTCTAAATGATTATAATGGGTGCACATGGTTGGTATGAAATGTCTTGTGGTTGGCCGCTTAATTTCTTTCTCAAAAAGGTTGACTACCAAACAACCTAAGCCACCCATGCCCAAGCTGCGCTCGCATTCAGCCCAGTTGTCTTGCTTGCTCCATAAAACACTATATTGAACATTATTACAGAAGGGTTTTTGATTAAAACCATGCAAGTTTTGCATGGTTTTAATCAATTGCAATAAAGGCAGTTTTCCTGTGCGATATAGGAATGTATTTTCGCCTCAGAAATTTTGTCCACTACCTTATTCTACCTTTTATTTAGACCGCATGGATGTTTAAATATATGCGTCCATTTGTTAGCAAAGGCTGTAGGACAGTATAGATTGTCTTTATTTAGAAACATGGATGCTGTGATTCCTGTTGGAACGGTGTAGATTGAGCCTGAGTTTCTGGCGCCTATCTGCTTTCGGCCACCCCTCAGCGTACATAGGTTACTGCCTGGCCGCCCCTATTAAAATTTTCTGGCTACACCTGTGACCTGTTACCAGCCATATCAAACAGAGGGAAAAACAACAACATATCTAAATGTTCAAATGACCTTCAGTTGTAGCCTCTTATGATAACAGACAATATGATAATATGGTTTAAGATTTGCAACAGAATAATATTAAAAACATATTAAAGTGGACATTCATTGTTCTATGAGTGGAAAAGTTTATTTAAATTAAATTGTATTAATTTTACAATGAAATCTAAGAAATAGCTTTAAAGTTTCTTTTGCAAAATCAAGGTAAGTGCTTCTTTTAGTGAGACCAACAGATTGGATGTGTCCTTAGAAAGGCATGCTGGTCTCAGAGGAGGGGTAGAAGAAAAGGGGGGGCTACAGGGAGAGAGGGCAGGGTAATAGAAGAGGGGGTGATTGTCACACAGAGCGCAAAGACCAACAGAGACATAGAGCGACCCGCAGCCAGTGCATCCACTGCTGCCTTCCTTCATCCTGCACAGACAGACAGACGCACGCAGCAGCTGCACGGCTCTGAGCTGCGCTCCTCTCTGCGCCGCTCGGAGGAAAGACGCGCAAACATCTGGAGGAGGACAGCGAAAACCCACAGTGTCCTGCCACGCTTCTTTTTTTTCTTTCTTCTTGTTTCTTTTATTGTTTTTAAAGTGCATCGTTTCTGAAAGAAGAGAGAAAAAGTTGAAAAGCCTGCAGGGGGAAGTGTTGAAGCTGAAATAAACGCGCTTAGAGAAGTTCTTCACGGTAAGTAGCGAATCATTGATGGGTCCTGATTACACAACTGATTACTACTTTGTGTGCTTTAATTGCTCTAAGTGGCAATTTTATTCTCACGTTTTCTGGTTGCTTCTGCTTGTTTACAAGAGTCACTGAGAAAAACTTTTTTCTTGGAGACACGATATTGATGTAAAAGACTAGACAAATTATTGAAGAAAGAATGATCAGCTTGATTAATTTAGTTATTAAATGTAGATTTAAAATCAGCTTTTATATTTCACGTTGTTCACAAAATATGGGAGGTATTTTAGTAAGTTCTTTAAATTGTTTTAATTTGTTTGGTAAACATTTCTTCTCTTATGCGGGAAAAAAATACAATTTAGTTCAATTTAGTTTATTTATACAACTTCAATTCACAACATATGTGACCCCAAGGCACTTTACAGAGACAATTCAACCAGATCATACTGTTTCAAAGTTTTCTATATAAGGAGAACCAGCTGATTCAATTGAACTCATTGACTCGAAAAAACATCTAATTCAATTAAAAGTATTTTTTTATCAATTTTTTAAAAGCCCGTAATTTAATTTACAATTTTAGATGCTGAGTCTTTTTTTTTAATTCGTAACTTTGATATTGCATTTTTCTTTTGCACATTTTTTATCAGTTTAATTATTGTTGATACGTGTTTTGAAACAAATATCTTTTTAAAATATTTTCCAATCGGACCTTTAAATGTTCAACTTCCAATTATGAAAATAAATAAATACAAAAACAAACACTGTATTGATTTAAAAATTAAACTTTTTTGATACCTAAATTGTTTTTTAAATGTTTTTTTCCTCTAAAGGTGTTCCTACCTCACTTTTAAGAACATTTGCAAGCTTCTTCCCTATGTGTGTTTTATAGGCAATTTATTTACTCTTAATTATTTACAGGCCTCCTTGAAACACCTTTTTTAGTTGATATTATCCTTTAAAGCAGTGATTGTAAAAAAAACAAAACAAAAAAAACCTCTAAACCTGCAATTATGAGACATTTGACTTGTGGAGCTGTTTGATGTAAAATTGAAAGAATTAAAGTATTTGCTGACGGATAAAAAAAACAACTAAAGTCAATGTATGGGGAAAAAATGAGTTCATATCGCTGTGGGTGGTCCGTTGATATGTTGGGTTTTTGTTGTTAAATAAATAGTTTCCAGGCCAACTGAAAATATTGTTAATAAGCTCATGATGGTTATTCTTTTTCATTTTTTTCATTTTTTTTGTGGATCTGCTGCACTATGTGCCTCAGAACTACCAGCAGGGAGGGAATGGATCTCCATCGCCCCTTCAAGATGGACAGCCCCTCCTATCTCCCTACTCCCCTGGCCTCTCCAGCCCTGATGGTCCTGGCATCCACAGCAGAGGCCAGCAGGGATGCCTCTGTCCCCTGCCAGGCTCCCAGGCCTTTCGGAATCCCGGTCTCTGTGGAAAAGGACCTCCACCTCCCCTTTCCCTCACCTTCCTACACCTTCGCTTCCATGTACCAGCGTCAGGCTCCCATGTCGGGTACGTTTACGTCCCGGGACTTTCCAACATCCCTGCTTCACCTGCACCCTCAGTTCACACCTCCAAACCTGGACTGTTCCCCCCTGGGGATGCTCAACCACAGTGGGTTGGGGGCGTTCCGACCTTTTGCATCCCCGCAAGAGGAAAGAGAATCAGGGGGGTACCAGTCGGCCTTCACTCCTGCCAAGAGGATGAAGGGCTGCTTCCCAGAAACAGAAGGGAAAGAGTTTGACTTTGGACCCCTGAAAACTGGAGAGGAAACAGGAAGGAAGTTGTTCTCCATGTCTGGCCTGCTATCTGATGGGGAGGCTTCATCAAGCCCAGAGGAGCACAAAGAGCACAGTGAGTAGACACACTAAGGTTAGAGAATGAAAAAAACATCTAAAAACAATCTTCATCTGTCTAAACTCAGACACTGACACTCACCTCATGTTTTACCATTGAGAATAGAGCTGGTTATTTTCCGATACGTCATGCCCCCCCTGACCTGACATGATGGGAACACATCATCTACGGCTGCATCCGAAAAGATATCGTCTAATTAGGCATCTGTTTGCAGCGGCCCGACTTCGACCCAAATAAATTGAACAGTGACACTCATTCAGTTTACTGATCATTAGCCACATATGACCATTAGGCCTATTGGAAGTCTGCCGTTTCCAACAAATATACAGCAGTACATGTAGGGCTGACACAGGGGGAGTGAGAGCGGGAACGAGTGACACCCTGTCACAGATAACGAGGTGGCAGAGACAGAGAGGGAGGGATGGTGGAGGAGAGAGAGAGAGAAACAGAGAGAGATGCAGCATGCGCTCCAGCCCGAGTTTCCCTACCAACGACAACCCTCAGCTCAATACGGCCGCCCACACCAGCCGTCTGATTTGTTGACAAATGAGTGGGAGAGGTGTCAGTCAGCGCGGCTCACAGGGGAGAGACGCTCCTCATTACTCCTGGGGATAATTGCCCAACGACGCGGGGGCACAACTCTTTCCTCAGAGGGTTGACGGGAAGGGAGTGAGTCAGTGGAGGCGATGCTATGCATGATGGGAAATCAAAACTCCTTCAGCGGCGGCCACCGATGGGAGCGCCTGACAGATGAAAGGCAAAAGACAGAGCTGAGAGAGAGGGAGAGAGAGCACCACAGAAGGCTCTGGAGATCAGAGGGGGACACTATCGAAAATAATGACAATGAGAAGAGAAGAGTAGAGGGGATGGGGGGGTTATTTGTTTGCTCTTTCACACACTCCACCTAAAGAAAACTTTCATCCCATACATAAAGGACAGGAGCACGGATGATTTGTCTTAAGAAAAGTTTGGATTGTGTGTGTCACTTTGCATATGTGCATGTCTTTGTTGAAAGTTACAGATTTTTGTTGCTGGCTGGTGGCTGAGTGATGGGGGGGGGCAGGGAGGCGGAGTGGCAGCCGGGAATCTCAATATGGAATTTTAATAAGACCAGAAAAAGAATAGATGCCAGCCTGCCTGCCAAGCCGGCACGCTGGTGTGAGAGGTGTGCCTGAAGAGAGAAAAAAAAAAGAAAAAAGTAGCGAGTTGGCTACACCGAGCTCATGCATGCACAGCCACCTGATTTTTTGAGCCTCGTTTGGGGAGGGAATGTTGACAAGGACAAAAGACTTGATAGAGAAGAAGGAGGATTGTATCGCTCCTACAGATATATATATATGGAAAAAAAAAACTGGGGTGAAAAAGAGGATTCATACACACTGGAAGCTGCTTTTACAGCTTTATCCAATTAGACTGGAGCTCAGGCAAACTAAGAGCTTTAATGCAATTGAGCTCCTTCTACTTTTCTAAGGCTGACATACACTTGTTCCTCTTGACTGGGTAACAGACAGTCACTTCAGGAGCAAAAGTCTTAAGTGTTAAGCTTGAAATCTTCTTTGAGTGTGAGTTTCTACCGCTGAGGCACAGCAGCAACAATAGGGCCGCAGATTCAATAGAACTGAAAACTTAAACCCCCAAAAACTTTAACTCACGTAAAGTTAACTTTACCAGTGAAATTTGTGTAAAGCTTTTGCATATTGTTACAGTATCTCTTAATTTCCTGAATGGTTTAGGAGATAACTAATATGCATCTTTCTTGAAATAATGAACCAATCTGTTGACCATAAGAAGAATTAGTATAACAACAGCAAGATTTTAGCTCATATACCTTTCTTTCTTTTTGTTTTTTTAATAGTATTTTAGTGACTTTATAGAGTTTTCACATTTCAGAATAGTTGCTACACCATTTTAGATATATATTCCTGTGTTGAAGAAGTTTTTTCTAGACAGAATGCAGTGTTTTATAAAGAACTTCTAAGAAAAGGAAGTGGTTGTTTTGGAAAAACTCTACATATAGATGAGGACTGCAAGCCTTGAAGTTAAATGTCTACCTAACTCTAAATCGATTACACTTAGCATGTAAAAAATAAACATGTATGTGAAAAAATCAGTTCTGGTTCCAGCTTAGGAACCTGAATCTTCCATTCACATTTACAAAATCTGTTCCAACAGAAATTGAAAGAATTTCAAAATTTTTGCATTTTACCATTTGAAGTATCAATATTTCTGTGCATAATCTGATTTTTTAATGCATGGGGAAGTAAAAAAAGGACAAATTTAGTATTATTTGTAGAGAATCAACACTTCTTAATAGAGCTGTAGAAATACTTCTTATTCTGTTTAATTATTTTACTTAATTACTTTGCATGGTTATTGCCTCTTTCTAAGATAACTAGTTGCTTGCATTTCACAGATCAGACTATTTTATGGCTTCATTCTCTTCCCAGTATTTTCCAGATCTCC
This sequence comes from Cyprinodon variegatus, assembly GCF_000732505.1. Lineage (NCBI taxonomy): Eukaryota > Metazoa > Chordata > Actinopteri > Cyprinodontiformes > Cyprinodontidae > Cyprinodon > Cyprinodon variegatus. Next base: position 1,819,591 of record NW_015150483.1, read on the forward strand.
AGCAGTGTAGGTATTCTTCTGCATTGTATTTTTTCCCACTCTGAACTGTCAGTCTAGACAACAAGCAGGTACATGACACCTCCTCCCGCCCACCTTGTGTACCATTGCCAGTGGCTGCGTCTTCCTGTCCATCTCGGGTCTTTCTTCTGTCGACATTCCCCATCCCTGGCTCCCCTGTCCTCTGTTTTTATCAGGGAAGGGTCTGGGTTGCTTGGTGTGTTCTGACAGCTGTTCAAACAGCCATGCTCACTTTCAAAGGGCAGATGTCTCCACTGGAGCGAGTCATGCTTATTTTCCTCAGGGAGATGCGTTTTTCGCCGCAGGCCTGAGCTGGAATGAAAACGTTCCTTTTTAACAGAAACACGAGTCAGGACTCTCAAGGAGCCCAGTGGCAAAAAAAGAAAAAAAAAAAAGAAAAAAAAAGACACGCAATGGCCACAGGCTGCTTGGTTGTGTGTGTGTCAGAAACTCACAGTTGAAGCAAAGCCAAGTGTGATCAGTGATAACTGGAGCCAGATGTGTGAGAGCCACTTTATTTTGTGAAGTAGGACCAAAACCTTAAGTTGTGGATGACAAATGCAACTTTTACAAGCTCTGCATTCATCCAGACCAGCATTGCACAGATATGAGCCGATATTACTTGTATAAATGTGTTTCGTAATGACGCTGCAGAATCTGGAAGGGAACTGGTATGCTTCACACATCACAGCATCCGGCACATTTGAAGAAAGTTTGGTTTCCTACAATTTATTGTTGTAGCTATAAAATGCGTTGACCATTAGAAACAGAATAACAAGACGTTGTTTCACACTTTGTTGAGTTTTGTTTGTTTTCTTTTCTAGCGTGTGGTTTAACAGACCAGCTGAAGTACAGATGCTAATTTGCAAAATACTTTTCCCACACATATTCCATCTTAAAAAAACAAACTTTTTTTTTTTCTTTTACAAATATATGATAATTACATGTCCAAGTCAAAATTGGTATGACTGACTTTTTCCGCTGGGAAATTCAAAGTGTTTTCACCCTACTAAAAGTAAAAGGGAGTTGATAGGAGGGAAACAATCAGTCATAATGGCTCAGTGTTCAAGTGTTCTCCAGGTTCAGTATTCATGGATTTATGGCACAACTTCCCTCCAGAACCACTATTACATGTATTCATCTTAAATGAGCCATGCAGATTATCTCCACTCTGAGGTTTGATGGGTGGCGTCTAAAGACAGAACAAATTTGTTATTTGGTGTCTAAAATTTGGCTGTATTTCTGCAGAAAATAGGTTACAGAAAACAGTGTTGATTTAAATAACCTTGATTATAGAATCTTATAAAAAAGTAGAGATACATCATGAACATTTTCACATGTTGTTATATTACAAAGATAACTTTTTGGGGGGATTTTTTTAATGTACTTGCTCAACACACAGTACTATATAATGATAAAATATATAATACATAATGTTTTAATGATAACAATTTGTTGAGTGTTGAACACACATTTATTTGGCCCCGGTTAATTTGATGCCTCTAAATAAAATCCAATGCAGCCGATTGCTTTCAGTGGTCTCATTACTAGATAGAAGTATTTCCCTATGTGTAATTTGATTTCAGTGTAAATGCAAAAGCACAAATCTGGAACACTGACAAACAGAAACTCACTGTTGAAGCAAAGCCATAAGAACTTCTGTTTGCCTTACAAAGCTATACTGGGGAACACAGGGAAAACAAAAAACAAACGTGCTCAATTCAGATGACATTAAATACCGGTATTAACTTTTTGCTCTGGATGAAAAAAGCTATTTTCTGCAGAAATCTCTCAGACTACACCTCAACCTTAAAACACTATAGTTGCAGTTAAACACTGGGGTATCATGTCACTGCTGAAGAAAGCAGAGTCAGAGAAGCTTGCCACGGTTGATGAAAAGATTGATAAAGTCTAATAGAAGCTTTTAAAGACTCAAGAGTGAGTCATAGATTCCTCTTCCAATAGGGGAATGACTCCAAGCAGACAGGAATGGGTTAAATCAAATCTTGTTTCTCCGGATTTAAGTCCAACCGAGAATCACTGACAAAGAAGAATTAGTGGAAGTTTGTCTCTACATGTGCCAACATTGTAGAAGCATGGCCTGAAAGACTTGTAGCTTCAGCAATGACTAAGTTTCATTAAATAGAAGTGCAAAGCTTTTTTTTTTTTTAGATTTGTCTTTTTCAAAATAATCTTTAAGATTATCACTTTTGTCCCCTCCATTTTGAAGTGATTACCCACTGATATAACATTTAAAAAAAAAACTCCTTCCACTGTTGTTTGGAACATGACGAAATGTGTAGAAGTTTTAGAGTTATTTTTACTTTTTTAAGGTACTATATGTTCCAAAACAAATATAGCGGAAATATGCTTTAGGAATCCCCCAGTACCCACACACTTGTCTCCATACTCTCCATCTTTTGTGATTTGTTAACAGGGTGTTGCCTTCTCTGGGGCTGCTGTTGACTGCTGGTATTGACCGGAGCTTCCTGTTGAAAGACACAGTGTTTACATCCCCCTAGCAGACCACAAGAGATCAATAGCAGCCACTCGATGCTCATGCATACACATAAAGTGTCTGCTTCTTGCTATTATTAACATCACTGTTCATGCTCTATAAGTGAAGGACTCACATACACTTGGCTTGCACAAGAGCCACCTTTGACATATGTAAATGTCAATTATTTCTATGTGTTCTTATCTGCTCTGGGAGGGGAGGCTTTTGTCTTGTGACCATTTAGCTGAGGAATTGTAGTTAATTCAGTTTTTACTTTCATGGAAAATGTCGGAAAGTTAAGGAAAAAAAGGAATCATAAAAAATACCAGAGGAACTGGACAGATGTTACTCCAGCTTGTAAATCTGCATACTCTGCAGCCAGCTCTTTCTGCGACCACACCGATCGTCTCTATGTCGATTTTAGGCTCTCGGGGAGAAATGCATTGCAGTATTAACAATAGTTGTTTTTGATGTGTGTGCACGCCGTGGTTGACTGTTCCCCCTCCTGTTGTGACGGTAGTTTGTTCTTCTAATGTTCTCCCAAGTAAAAGAGGCTTTTATCCTGGCAGGAGGGGAAAGCCCTCTCAGCTTTTTGCCTCCTTCCCTCCGTCTTTTGAGGGCAGAAAAAAAGGAAAAAAACACAGAATTCTCATCTGGTTCTTAGATTTATAGGTTTATTGTATGCTTTGTTTGTGTGTGTTTCTTATATCCTTAAAAAATAAAACAGGACCACACTGCCTCTTCGACAAAGACTATTTTTTTTATTGTTGAAATAAATTTAACCAGAATTGGAGAAAACTTGTGAATTTTGTAAATAGCAGGACATTAAAAACTGAAAGGTAGGG
>NW_015150483.1:1823035-1833454 GCF_000732505.1 Cyprinodon variegatus
GGGTTATCAGCATCTGTTAGATGGTTGACATAATGTTCTGTCGGTCTAACAAAATTTCCAAAGAACAAGTTAGACCCTTTACCCATATGCAGAGACATTTGGAGCTTGCACATGGAGATGCAAAGAAAGAAAATGAAAAGAAAGAGGTGTTTAATGAATACAGGGCAATAGGGTTATTAAAACAACAGCCTTGTTTCAACAGACACCATCTTTCCATCTTTTCATTTAGCTTTCCTGTCTGCATTTCTCTGTGTGCACCTGATCGACCTGCATCATGTCCTCCTGTGATCTCACATCAAAGGCATGGTGTGTGTGCATAAAAAAAGGTTCAAGCTAAAGGCGGTATTTCTGTAGATTGCATTCCATGTTTTTTAGGAGTAACACACACACAGATACACACACACATGCACATCCTCCGTCTTGTCCCCAGAGCCTAACAAATCAGTCAGGCAGATAGACAGGGCAGGGAGGCCACATTCTGGGGTTAAACACATGCCGCCGAGAAGCAGAGCAGACAGACAGCAAGACCACACAAATTCTGCATGCTTGGGTGAAAGCCAGGGACCTACATATCTAATATAAGGCGCAGAGTATGAGTGCACTGTTTTGTATATGCCAACTGTCACACATAGACCTCATTACAGGATGTCAGCTGAGCTTGTTGCGAATCCCCCTGCTGTCGTGGAGCTTAACAAAAGCCAATGCACTGAGAGCATGCCAGGCGTGATGTTGTTACGGCGCAATACATAACTTTCTGACATCATTTGGTGGCTTGATGAGCAGGACTGACAGCCCTTATTGGTTGTCAAATGTGCCATTTTTCCTCCTTTTTTAAGTAATTTGAATAAAAGGAAGACATCTTTTTGGGGAGTTGCAAACAAAGTACACACTGCTGTTAGCAAACATATTTAACTGTCACTTTAAACCCTGACACACTGATATAAATAACTAGTTTTCTTCTGAATGAAATGCAACACTGTGAATTTGAGAGATTTTTATTAGAAAAAGTATAAAAATACATTTCTGCCTGAAGTCAATGACACTCCAGCAATGCCTTTAGACATGGTTGCAAACACACCTTGGTCACCAGTTAAACCAGGCTGCCATGGATCATTCTGAACCAATCAAAAAGTGTGCAGAAGAGGAGTTTGACCTGCTGTCTGATCAACCCAGCTAATAAAAGTTTGGACACTTGAGGACATCTCATCTACAGAGTCTAAGGAGCATTAAACCTTAATCCAAAGAACAATCGTACCCCCCCCCCTTCTGAGTTTAAGTCTCACAACAAATCAGTCTTTAAAGACTCCCGCTAATATGTCCATCTCGTAACAACCAGCGAGTCAAACCAATGACATGCCAGCAGTGTTTTTGGGGTGGGACATGTAGGAATGACAACAGTCAGAAGGGCCTTGCCGAGGCATTAAAAACATGGCTACGCTGTGGGACTCAGCTGTCGATGATTGACTCGGTTTTAGCAAAAATAGTGACAAATTCTCGTTTAAAAAGGGAGCAAATAGAAGCACTTTGTGCATTTGTAGATGGGAAACATGTCTGTGCTTTTCTTCCGACAGGATTTGGAAAAAGTTTGATGTATGAGCTTTCTCCGTTAGTTGTGAAAACACTCCCACCTCTCATTCCTGGCGCACATCTGAAACTTCACGATTCGCTGCTACGATTGGCTGAAAGCGTATTACGGAAGGCGAGTACTAGCTGGCATGTCATCCAATCAGCTCGAAGTATTGTACTAAACATCCCTCGTTTTCATGGATAGACTGAACAGAAGCCATCCCAGATGGATGACGTCGAAATCAACTCAGTTCTACACATATCAATCTGGCTGCTGCCAGGTTAGAATTATCTTTGCGCGCTGTGAATTGTACATTGCTCTTACCAGTGCAAATAGTATAATATGGAAGTTCGTCATAAATGACAAATTTCATGGTCATAACGGGTAATTTTTCCTTTCTTTGTGCTTAAATGCACTCAGATGCATGCTTTTATATGAATATTTATATTTTATATAAATATATTTATATTTATATGAATCAGTTATTCGCAGATTCTACACTATAAAATGAAGTGATTTCAAACACGGAAATAGTGCATTTTGGAGTTCAGAAGAGTACAACTTTCAGATAACCTACACCGTAATGGTAACTGTGAAACCTTTCTGATCAAATGAGTAACTATAAGTAGAATTTGACTGTTTACTGTGTGCACAGCTTGGGAAACTCTGTTATAAAGGGTGCACTTTAGCAAAGTTGACCCTCTCACCCTGATGCGCCAGGGTGTAAACATTCCCCCAATTATCCTCCGAGAATAGCTTTAAATCACAGATCTGATAATTGGTAGAAAAACCAGCAGTTAAGCAGTATATAACATTTTACGTGTCGCCTCAACTGTTTTTTATTGTGCTAATGAGTGGTGGTGGATCATGGCAACAGCCATGAGCCGAGAGGACAGAGGTAGGGGCTGAGAACTGTAAAATTTGGCTACCTGCTACTGGTACAGTGTTGCAAAGCAGATGCTGACACAGAAACCATTAACACCAGTCCATTGCAGAGCAGAAGACTGAAGCACATGCGCGTATGTAAGCATTCCCTCACAGAACCATGCATATGCAAACACTTGAGCACAAACACAGCTACTGGCTGGCTCAGCAGTGTCCATTACAGGCTGCCATTAGTATGGAGATTGCGCTAATTGTCCCCCATAGACCACACAGACAGAGCTCGGCAGGGCGACTGTAGCTCTACAGAACTGAAAGAGAGAGAAGACTCTTTAAACATCTCATTGTCTCGGCTGTGACACCCATTAGTGCACTCACTAATCAATCACTAAATAATTAGGATGCTTGATGTTGAAGATTTCACTAAAGATTAGACCCCTTAAGCTGTTGTTTCACTTAAAAACATGTTCAGAAAATTACCACTTTGTCTGCATGATACTAAAGTACAGACAAATAGGAACTATAGATAATATTTGTAGAGAAATAATGATATCAAATTTAATTTAGTTTAGTTCTCATGATGTTCTCCCTCGTATGAAGTGTAATGCACACATGGACACCCTCTCTTAGTTGTCATGCCTTATCCTCTGCTCCTGTCTGGATGTATTCTGCTCTGGGTGGGCTGCTTTATGCCCCCGCAGGCTTGAAGAGCAGCCAGTGTGTTTAGCAGTGGTTCAAAAGCTTCTGATCACCAAGTAGAGGAGATTGAACTGTGAATGTTGCCTGTGTGACCCCGCTGAGTGAGAACACAAGGAATGAAGATCTATACCCGCTGGCGCTGCTACTGGACTCTTTGTTCTTGTGTTTTTGCTGACAGGAGGGGGTATCAGGGGGGGGACGTATTAACAGGGGGGCCTCACTCACCACGACTACAGCTCTGTGTGTAAGTGATATATCTAAGCAGACACTCTGTGGTCATGTATTTGGCCCCATAAAAGAGACAGCAGTAAACACAACATGATTTCTAGAGTCTAATTTGTCTTTTTCTGAATAGTGTCAATGTGTCTGATGGTGGCACATCTTTCACAACACACAAGAGATATTATGGCCTTTAACCACAGAAGACAACCTGAATCAAAGTATATTTACTACTCGCGGTTGTACCCAGCGGGTGGTAAACACTGCTTATCTGTGCAACAGATTTCAGTCTGACAACCACATATCAGGTTCCTGTAAAGGTGAAAAAAGGAATCATAATGCAGAGGGTAGATATATACAGTATTGTAGTATGCCAGCTCTGTTTTTTGAAGCCAACGCAAACGACAATGTGTTTAATACTTAATTTATATATTTCTGTTGCCTTCTTTTTGGATGTAATATTAATGGTAAGGGATGGTTTTGCAATTCTTTACTGTTTTATTTTAACCTTTTTTTAATTTCATAAAAAGACAAACTGGCCCTGTGATTTCCAAAGTATTCTTAGAGCCCTACTGTGAGTACCAAGACAACTGGAGGTCTTAAAATAACCGTCATAAGTCTATTCAATAAAAAAAGTTTTGCCAACAAAGGGATAATAACAATTATAATAATAAATATATAATAAAACAGTAGTCATAAATGAGAAATAAAATCTGATAAAAAAAAATACTGATGTTGTCATTTTCTAGGTCTTTGGTTAAAGCCACTCAGACGGCTGGAGACGGCTGGAGATAGGCACCAGCACCCCTTGCCACCCCGCTAGGGATAAGCATGACAGAAAAACTGCAAAAACTCTGGATTTAGTGTAGGATAATCTAGTATCAATCTGATAAATCTGACATAGATTTTAAAATAAAGTCTAGATGCTGATAAGATGAAAGTGAAGTATTCATTTACTACTCTTCCTAATCACTCTTGGGAAATATCCTGAGAAAATACAGAGAATAAAACACAACATTGTCCTTTTTATTTTGACTTGAATGTCTTCAATGTTTTAAAAGTTTAAAATTCTGAACTGAAGGAAGGTTTATGCAGGGATACACACACATTTTATCTATAGATTACAAGAAATGAAGACATATTAAGAAGGAATACTGCATATTTCATTTACATTGTACATTAAGTTATCGTGCAAAATACTTATCATTTATTTCACCCCATATTTGTTTTCTGGGTAGCTGAAGATAAGTTGTTTGAAGATAAAGCAATTGTCTTCTGACCATTACTGCCTTGCTTATCCAGGCAGACACAATAACATCCTTTAGGAAGTGTGACTAACCCAAACACAGGTGTATCAAGCTGCACCAGGTGCTTGTGGATCACTCAAACCAGCAGCAATCAACAGGGCCTTTCTGACAGTATCAGATGTTATCTTACAAGCTTATCTGTAATGATAAGAACAATGAGGAGAGATGCTGTCCAAAAGTCTAAACGAGTTTTCAGTGAGGGTCTTCTAACATTCTACCATCAAGGCCCAATGTGGGGCCCCTTTTTATTACAAATCAAGCAGATTGTGTTGGGGAAGACAGTGGTTTAGATTTACTTTGAAGTCATCTGCTGGCTCTTAGTCTCTCCCTGATCCTTTATGGCTGACCTTTTTGCTGCTTACCTGCACAAATTATATGAGGGACAGGTGTGTAACAAAAAAAGCAGGTTGATGTATTTTCTCTGCTGAGAGGAGGTAATATGTCATTACCAGAGTAGATGAGTGATTCTTTCCTTTTAGAGTATTTTGCAAAACAGAGGACCTTAATCATTGTTTATATCATATCTATTTGTAAGGCTGTATAAAAGTTTATGATTACTGGGGATAAAATGAACATTGGTATACTAGAAATACTAAATGGACAATTTTTTATCCTTTCATCGAGTTGCTTTTCTGAATGTTTTTTTCTGTTTTTAAAAAGTGAAGTTGGAAAACAAGATGCAATATAACTTAAGAATACAAATGTTAGTGATTTAGTAAATTATAATATAAAATTTTATTTAATTCCAACCAGTTGGAAGGGTCTATATATTTTTCAAGACTGGATGTCAGATTATATAATTAGACTCACGCTCAGTCATTGCATTGACTCCTTTCCATGTGACTGACAAGGCATCCAAGTCTGAAGACTCAAAACAACCTTGCAGGGTTCATTTTCTTTTACTTCTCTTTTTTGCAGGTTACTTCTTGTTAAGGAGTTTAAACTCTTAGCATTGAAAAACAAGATTGTGATCTTATTTCCCAAGAGATGTTCTTGCTTCATTGATGTTTGAGTGGTTAACAATTTTATAAAAGGCGTCCAAAGTTTTGTTTTCTCTGGTACAACAGCTGGAAAACTGTTGGAATGTTGGTAGTGTAGCAGAGAGTAAGGAATAAATAAAGTACCAATTATTGCTGCGAAGGCATTTGGCTGTTGGGTCTGTATCTTAGCAGTATCGGCAACAGCATAAGGTGGGATGGAAAGAGTTGCTAAAGCAACACTGGTGAACTCTGGGTAAAAATATGGACAAAAACGAACTGACAATATTTCAGTATCTGGGCTGCAGTGACAGCATTTTACTGTAATATGTCCTGGATGACACTCTGGATGACATCTGTTGTTTACAAGCACCAACCAACCTCTCTTGAGTTTTGCAGTCTTTTTAAAACCTGTCTATATTGTATGGTCAGAAAGCCTGGCAGAGAGACATCTGCGTTAAAAAAAAACGTTTTGCAAGCATGCTTCAGTAAAATAAATAATACTACATTCCCGGTATTCTGTCTGGGTCCTGGAAGAGCCTGGACTTCTTCTAACTTGTTTCCTAAAGATCTGAAATTTACCATAATAATTGATGGAAGAGAAGGCTTGAGTTTCATCCTCCTTTATTTTATCCTGGCTCTGGCACTGCATACTTTTCCAGTTGGGACTGGAAGTATTTATTTTTGCAAGTAGTTTACATGATCTCCCGATTTATGTTTTGTTACACTTGTGGTAATTCCTTCCACAGTCCAAAACATTACTGTTACGTCAGTTGATCTCCTTAAATTGCTTTAGGTATGAGGGTGTTCATGCACGGTTGTTTGCCCCATGTATTGCTCTCTAATTGATTGGCAACCCCTGTCTCTTGCTTGATCACCAGTAGCACCAGACTCTGCACCCTGCAAGAATGCGTATCACAACCCTATTGGGATAAGCGTGAAAATGGATGGATAAACTGAATAATTCGGTAAACAAATATGTTTAATGAATCATTAAAATTACAGATCCTAGTGATTCTTTTAACTAGCAACTAATGTTCCCATCACTGGTTCGTACTGATATGGTTATACATTCAATACTCCTACAAAGTGTGTCCATAGTGAGAAGCAGGCATTGGGTTCTACATTTAAAAAATATTTTGCATGTTTTCTTTGCTGTGTCCTATATTGTTAAATTGGAAAATGTAGTCTTTTACAACTTTGTTTCAAAGGGGTCATAGAATGATTATATAGGGTATTTTGTGATGGACCTTAAGGTCTCTGTATAGGATGTTTAACATTGGTTGGACTGAAAATGGCATAGCTATTTGCTGTTCTACAAGCCTAATGCAAGCCTGGTTAAGAGCCCCAGAATGAAACAACAGGTTTTCTTCCTTTTATGGTATGATCATGAATATTTAGATAGGCTGTGCGCTGATTGTTTGGTTGACAATGAGCAAAGCTGCTGAGCAAAGACGCATCATAGCAACAAGCATTCACTCACTAAAACATCAAATTGTCGATATTGTAGGGTGACCAGACGTCCTCTTTTTCTCAGACAGGTCATACTTTTCAAAAAATTTCCAGGAGGAATTTCAAAATCCTATGGGATTTTCATCAACTACAGTGCAGCAGAATGGAGGCGTGAGCACCGGGGCTGATCAGGGCTGGGGACGGAGCGACCGAATCTGACCCGGTGACGGTTGCCTGGACAGCGGCGGCCCTGTCCTTCCTCCCGCATACCGGGTTCGGTCACTCCGTCCCCCGGCCACAGGGGTTTCCAGACCACCCCCGGAGCTCACGGTTCGGTGCACCCCCCGATGGCCTTACGGTCGGGACAGCCCCTCTAGCAAATCCTGCTTTGAAATCTACAAGATTTTGAAGGCTGTCTTCGGTAAAATGCTTAGAGCAAATGAACAGCTGAGCATCAAACTTTGCAGGGATATTCTGATACACAAAAATAATCCTTGCCTGTCGAGTCTTTGAATCCTTGGGAAGACTGTGAAAAATGTCCCTTTTCTCCATGCAACCTGGGACACTGCAATTACTTTATGTTAGTTTCGGGGCTTGGCAAATGTACAGGCCAGAACCAAATAAGGCAACCCCCCAAATTGACGTCAATTCAGGGCTTCGTTTGAATTCGCCCATTTTATAATGGAAGTTTAGAATTGTGAGATTTGCAGAGAAAGGAGGTGTTGATGGGGTTTGAACTTCTCTGTATATCCATTTCACCCATTGAACTATTGTTATTCATCTATGTCAATGTCAATTCGGTTTTGCATTCTATGACCCCTTTAACAGCCGTTTAGATCGCTGTTTAAACAGTGTTTTCATCACCCATTATCATACTGTTTTTGTTTCGATGTTCTCTAAAAAACCTTTAGAGCTTTCACATACTGATCTACTGATAATGTAGTGATGACATATAAGGAAATAGTGAAATTAAATTACACCCATGAACTTTATCTGTTAGATTACTTCTGTAGACAATTTCATTGGATGTTATGTAGGGCTACCAAGCAAAAGGGGCTTATTTTCATCTGTTTTCATCTGATTGATTAAGTATTTTTTTTATTAGTCTGAAAATATTTCAGAGTTGCAAATGCTTTTTAAAAAGACAATGTAGGTAGTTTTTTATTGTCTTTCCCTGGCTCCCAATCCTTCCCTACAGCAGGGAAGTCACTATCAGAGATCATTGAGCCATGCATCTCAATGAGGACAAGATTGATTGTTTGGAACAGAGCAGAGGCAGGGTTCGATCTTTGCCCTCGGGGCTACGAGAAGGGAAACATGGTCACAGAGACAGTTGCACAGGTTCCCAGTGCACTCTGAGTCACCGAGATGATAGAACACATATATGCGGAGCCACGCCCGGCTGGATAGAACAATTGTTGTGATATATAGAGAAGATGAGAGCAAAGAAGAAGGAGAGGGAAATTCTGAGCTTGTGTGCTGATTGACCTGTGCCCACAGAGGCTATGTCCATTGATCTGTTGGGCCAGAAGAAAAGGGCTTCGGCCTGAGGAGCCTCAGAATGAGTCTATTTGGAGTTTCGGCTTCCCATCCATTCCTAGCTGAAGCTTTTTCATCATCTGACTCCCCCGACTCACATCTGACGACTCCTGCTGTACATATAAGCACCAGACACTACAAAGGCCAAAGGCCAATCAATGTGCCACAAGAGGTTGATACAGATCTTATTAGTCAATGAACGATCATTAGTGGTCTAACGAGGCATTGATTTGTGCAAGGGCCAAAGGTTGTGGTGAGTGTCTTTAATACATTAAACACAATTGATTGGAGTAGTAGGGGTGTTATGAGGAATGGCAGAATTAAAGCAGACAGTGAGAGATTTGGGGTCAAGGCAGGAGAGGAGTTAATGTTGTTAGTGTTGAACATGCTGCCCAGCAGCAGGTTTGCCTTGTTATGTATGTAGCCATTCTGCAAATTATAAAAAGCAGATATGTAGGAAGACGAAGTTTAAAGCAACTGGACTTGCTTTTTCAAAGGCTCGAGTTGCAGCCTTTGAAAGTTGCGGAAATGACTCTGCTCTTGGCAGATGTGTTACTACAGGCCCTATTATGTTGCTCATTAAATACCCAACCTCTCAATAGGCCATTATTTCCCCAATAAAAAAACAAACGACAGCCTGCATACTTTCCCCTGCTCCCCCCTCTGCTTCAGAGGTTTGTTCTACCTCACAGCTGGTTAAAACCCCTGACTAATATCCTGCATGTGATGCTTTTAAATAGGAAGCAGGCCACTGTGTAGGGTGGAGTACAGGTGTGGCAGGAGCCAATGGATTTTATTGCTCCTTCATGTCCTCTGAAAGTGTGCCAAGAACCTGCCTTTTCTACCCACCACTGCAGCGTTGGCCGCCAAGCGTTAACTTTACTCCCCTCCACCAATCCTTACACGCCTACTGATTATATAGAGTCTTTGCTTATTATAGGTTTATAGAGGGATTTCTGATGTGCTTAGAGAATTGTTTGATGATTGGGATAATGATGCCATTTGGAGTAAGTTGTCTCAGGACTTTATTGCGAGAGAATGCCAAGAAACATCAGACCTACCATACGCTTAAAGAATTAAAAAATCCAGATCTTTCCCTTCATACTTTCTCATTTGTCCCCTGCCATTCAAAACCACCCGATCCTCCTCATGTCAATCAGGATTACACCACGTCCACAGGTTTGTCACCCGGGGTACGTTCGTCACCACGTCTCCCCCTCCAGAGCAGCCTTTTCATGCCCCAGCATAATGTCAGTGGTTGACATCCAGGCCTGATGTGATGTGGCATTCACTAAAGGTCATGTTAGGCATCTCCGCTCCATCTGCATCAGCAGAACTGGCAGCCGTCATATGGGTGCTGGCATCAGCCATTACCCATGGCCTCGGGGGGACTCAATGCTCAGAGTATTTGTCAGCAGGATTCTTGTCTCTTAGGTCTAAGGTGGATACACAACAACAGCAATCAGGTTTTGACTATCAGTCACATGGGGGAAGACAGAAGATGACAACAGGTCTTTTCGATTCATGAGATAAACTTTGTTATCTTATCATGCTCTTTTTACCTTGGACAATGCTGAGGTGTATCACTGCTTTGTCCAAAGAAATGTATGCTGAGGGAATTGAAGCTTTATATGTATGTTTTATCAGTGTAATATTTCTTAGTTAAATCTTTGAATAAAAAATGTATTAACTTATAGCTATGTTATATATTTTCCACTGAACCTTTATTGCAGCAATGTGCTCTTATACTCAACATACAGATAGACAGACAGACAGA
>NW_015150483.1:1833795-1878132 GCF_000732505.1 Cyprinodon variegatus
AAACAAACACATATCAAAATATGATTTACTGGAAGATATAGGAGATTATGAAAAGCCCTTATGTTTTTGTTTTTTTTCAATTTAACAAATCGTATGAGAAGAAAGAATGCTTCCCTCTTTGGAAAAGGATTGAACAAAGTATTAACTGCAGGTTTGCAATCAGTCATACTACCTCCGGGAATAATTATGATTGCTTTGAGCAACTAATCTATTTACCAGTAAACAAATATCCTTTAATCAAGATCTTGATACTTTGCATTTGCAGCTTGAGACTTCACCTCTGTATCAAAGTTGTGAATGTATTTCACAAGTATGCTGTTATTAACTAGTTGGAAAATCTACAAAATTCTGAATGAACTTGAATTAGAAAACCCCAGTTGAGACATTTTGTTACAGGTGCAAAACCTACTTTGAATCAGAAAAAAAAATCTCCTCTCATGGGGTTTGTGGGGGAAAGCAGCAACTGGACAAAAATCCTAGACAGTCAGGAAACAAGGTCTTGAACTGGCTAGACACAAAGAGAGGAAAAAGTGAACAATCAGGCACAGAGACAGTGAATCCATTTGGAGATGGGCCAGTCCAACTCAGCACATCCCAGAGAGAGCGGGCCAATCCATCTGAGCCAGTTGCCGTAGTGAGGGAGCGGTTAACAAGCCTCGCAGGCAGGTTTTACAGCCCCTGTTGTTGTGTCTCAGACCCCCCAGGCTGAAGAGGGGCTGAGGTTGACTAATACCGACAGGTTTTATGTGGGTAGGGGCCAAGGGCAGCGAAGGGGTGGAGACGCGTAAAAAGGTAGTCGTGAACCAACAACTGGTGCTTACAAGCATCTAGAACGGAAAAGTATGTACACACACAAACACATTCATCTCTGCATCCAAACCACAAACACTCTGGCCCCCACAACATTAAAGCTGATGTCTGTGAGGTGACAGATAGATGGGGCATTGGTGGGGAGAGGCTGTGGAAGAGAAAAAGAGGGGTAGGCTTATCCAAAAAGGGCAGCAATAAAACACCTCAAAATCAAATCCCATTGCTCTTATCGCGGCGCCATTTAGAGACGTTATCTGTGTAGGTAATGTGGTTATAAATTCAATTTCAGCACACAGATTTCATTGTTTACTGATGCCTGCGTGTTCCAGGCGGCAGAGCGCATAAAGCCCGGGAACGTTCAATGCATGTCGGGAAAAGTCATTTAGGCTTCCAGGAGGGGATGCAAAAAAGGCAAGTGAGGATTGGGAGAGAAGGTGGTGATGTTGGTGATCGGTGAAAAACCTGTCACACCTCCAAGGACACCTGACTCAAATTTCTATTTTCCATCGCATGTTTTATTTAGAGGCCATTTGGTCCTATTTGGTTGATTGTTATGGGATCTTCATTGCTCAACTGATGCTCCACTGGGGTTTGAGACAAACCATTTGTTTTCTGTTTTTTGGATGCTGTTTTTTCCTCCTTGATTTGAAGTAAAACGTTATGTTTGATTGCCTGAATAAATCTCTCATTCTTTCATAACTTGTGAAGATAGGGAATTAGGTGTATGGTGCCTACTGGCTCTCTCCTTATGACAGATGGATTTCAGGAGTAAATCACCTCATCTACTAGGTAAAATCTTGATATAGTGGAGCTTTTGAGGCTCCCAGCTGCCTGCTTATGGCAGTAATCCATCAGTTGGGCCCAATGGACCCAGCAGCCCTCCTGGGTAATGTTCCTACTGACAGCCTATAATGTCAAAATGCTGACAGCAGGGTGCCATGATGTTGTATTTGTGTGTGTTTAACCTGGTTTTACTTTCACCTAAAGTGAGAGAAGGAACACTAAGCTCCTTCAGGTCTGGCTTCAGCTACAGAAGGTTTTAAATAAGCTAATAACAGTGGATATCAATGTAAATTTCTTACACACATCATTTATTTCTACCTCACTTAAAGAGCATGGCAGACATTTTTTTAATCCATTAACCTTTTCATACTTTTTCATGTTAAAACCACAAATGTCATCGCTGGGATGCTTTATTATTGGATTGCATTTGTAAAAATTAAGATCACAGCATTTTTTATTTTGCTTCTCAGTTACTCACTGATTTGTGTTTGTCTATCACATTAAAAAATCTATAAAATCCAGTGAAAGAAATTTGTTTAAAAAATAAAACAGGTATGTATTTTTTTCTATTATAATGTGAAAAGTATAAGGGGAATGAATGGTTTTGCAAGGCAATATATTTGTTTGAACAGCTTGCTTGTCATCATCCAAATATCCAACTCCTGAAAGTGTAATCAATGTATTATTCCTTGTGTTTTGCTTTTGTATTTAAACTTAAAAAATTAAATCTTAGAAAACAATTGTAATCATTTTGAAACCTTCCCAGCAGATTCACTTGCGTTACAAGCAAATCTGAGGAACGTATTTTGATCATGTAAACTAAATTAATGTAAACAATATGACTTAGACTTAGACAAACCTTATTGTCATTATGTACACACAGGGTGTATACAAAATGAAATTTCGTTCAATACTGTTCTCAAGACATTTCTATGTTTTTAAGTGCAGCAGTGATAAATATATCTTTGCAGGGATAAATTTGGCAGTTTCTTTTACAAATAGTAATCCTGACTTCTTAGTTTGTTTAAATCTGAAAACTTGAATGACATAAAACAATAATCCTGTTTTTGAACTGGAGCTTGTCTGTCTCCTTAGGTAAGGTGAAAAGTCTATATGACACTCAGGCCCCAGTGTGTCCGGTCTGCCAGGCTGTACTGCGACCAGGAGAGCTGCAGGATCACATGGAGCAAGAGCTGTCCAAACTTTCCCAGCTACAAATCAGGTATTGCACTGTAATTTAAGTAAACTGTAAACAAATAAAAATGCATATTTATTAGAATTTGTTCTTTTTTCTCTTTAACTTTAACATGAGAGCCTTTTCCCCCCCATACATGCTAACCATATTGCTGATCACATCCTTTCCTCCTTCTATATTTCCCTTCAAGCTTTCACTTTTTTCTATTTATCATTTTTTCATTCCTCTGTCTGTTTAGCATCACCGTCTCTCTGTTCTGCTTAGCTCCCATGAGATAACTCATGTTGACACATTTTGTATCTAGCGGCCTCTCTTCCTTTATTCTTCCCCGGTGGTATCTCCCATCGTCTTTGTCACCTGTGTGCAGTGTTTACAAGCTGCCTCATTGTTCCTCACATATTTCATATCACAGCCCTTCGGGCCTCCGGGCGACAACTCATACAGCAGGAGGATAATGTCCTTCTAATGGCTGCTTTGAGCCTCTACACACACACTGACGCTTGCACACACATGCAGAGGTGCTTGGTGTGTAAAATTCAAATTTAGACGCACACATTACCTGCTGCTTAAACCAGAAGAATGATTCCTCCAATAAAGACATTACACTCCAAATCTGCTTAACGACCGCTCCATGGACAGTAATGGTTTCAAATTGAACTTTGCCCACGGGGACACTCTGTATGTGTGTAAGAAAGAGCAACAGTGTATGAACGTAAAGGCTCAGTATCTGTGGTGTGTGGCAGACATGAAATGTAAAAGATTAAAATGAATTTTTACAAAGACTGCAATTCCAGACTGATGCTGGATTTAGGAAAAATCACTATTGTGTTTATATACAGTATGTCAAGCTAAACAAATTTTTATTGTCTTTTTATTGTCATGTGAAAATGTAAGCTTTAATGTTTTTTCTGTCTCCTTAAGCCTCCCTGGATTGCAGCATGACCATCTCATAAGGACACCAAAGGTCAGCAGAGATGTGATCTCTTTATAAAACCTGATGCCACCTGTACATTCTGGCATATCTGCCTTTTGTTTTGATAGTAAAAAGGATTCCTGGAATGACTTGTGGAGGATCTTCTTTAAGCTATATTCCTGCTTTCTAAATATTTGCAGATTTGATTTAATTTGGCCTATAATGAAGCTTACTGGGGAAGGAGGCTCACAAGGTTTCAGATTATAACAGAACATTTTTTGACCACCTTAGGGAATGAGTATCGAGCATCAATTTCTTGGCCCCAGATGGCCAAGCCGTGGTTAATTATGAAGGGAAAAGGGAAACAACATCATCACAGAGTGTTAGGACCATTGTAGATGAAAGAAAAAAAAGGAAGAGCACATTTTTGCTGAAACATTTTTTGATTCATTTAACAAATTTTCTAGAAAAGAACCCCAAAAATCTGACTTTTAAAAATGGTAAATTACCATGAAAACTTCAAAGATGTCAAGATTAATATCACATATAGTCTTTTCTGTAAAAAAGGAAAATCTCTAATCTTAAAAGATGATACCTTTTTGATGTTCTTTAAATACAGTTTTACATATTTTATATAAAAAAAAAGACAATTACAAAAACAAATTAAATGGTTAAAGGGTATTTAAGTTTATGCACTTCTGGCATACATATGGGCTCTTTCCAGTGTTATAGTAGTGTTATAGGCTCTGCTTTAATAAATGTTTTGAGAAGTTAGCATTTATGCAAAGTAATACAGTGTGTGATGTGACTGGGAGCAGCACTATTGCGATTGAGTTAATGTGTTCTGATTTTACTTGCTGCTGGTAGAACAACAGTTTTCTCTCATTTTGCTTGAGTTTTCTTTATTTTAACCCTGTATTGCCTCTCCTCTCCTATATCAGTCTCTTTCCTTCTCTCTGCACATCAAGCGTGAAGGAGGCTCTCCCACTTCACCCTCTCGGCCTTCTGAGGAACCCCACTCAGACCGATACCAGGTACTGTTTCAAAATAAACCACAATTCATGTGAAGTTATTATTTTTTATTTAATGTATCCACTATGTTGTTCCTATGTTTTGAACTATTTTCTCTTTTTTTTAAAAGCACAAAATAAAGATGACAGCCCCATTATCAATACTGTTTTCTAGGAAAAATTATCACTTCTCTTAATGATGCTCGGCTTTCAAGACAGCTATCTAAATCAGTGCTGTAAACATTTTTAGCTCTCACATTTTACATTTATTTTTAAAATATATTACAAAAAAATGCATGAAGTGATCTGGCTAAGCTAAGATCACTGACAATGCATGCACACACTGAGAGGAATATCTTGCTGTGGGACCTTCTAATTAATTTCCACCTGAACTAATTGTGACAGAAAAAATTTTTGGGTGTCTTTTCCTTACAATCAAATATATTTGGAGAACTTTGTCAAGGTGAGGAGGGAAAGTATAATCAAGTCAACCTATATGACATTGATAGACTAAAAAAGACTGAGCAGAGGTGGAGATGTGGAAAAAACTAGGAAAGATCAAAGATCAGAAAAAGTGCAAAAAAAAAAAAAAAAAAGCAGATGCCAAGAGGGATAAGACACGAGTAACGCTCTGAATAGAATATAAATGTTGATTCTCAATGCAGTGACTGCTAAAGCTGCCAGTGGATGACGACTGTTTAGAACAAAGATTTTGTCTGCTGATTCCACTTGGTGCAATTTTATTTTCAGTTAAAAAAGGACTGAGTAAACACTATATGCTTGGTGTACAACGTTTTATCTGTACATGAACAAATGGTTTTGGTGCTTTTTTTAGTCATAGTACATGACTTAACATTGCTTAAGGAGCTGTCACACCATGACGATTTAGCCAGCTATGCTGACATACGAAAATTTGGCCAAAACGCTGGCGTACGTTGGATAGGTTCTGGGTAACTTTTCTATAACTTATGAGCGTGCTGAAGCACGCTGGCACACATCAACATAAGGCAAGTATGCTCATCCATGGGGCATAAGTTACAGGTAAGCTGTGTGATAGTTGATACATGTTAAGCATAACTTACTCATAAGTCGTGGTGTCTAGCTTATCCAAAAACTATGAGTAACTTGTGTATAACTTATGCGTAACTTATCAATAACTTATCTCCAACGCATAATCATTCAATCAAAGTTTTTTAAGTGTTCCGGACGACCGCTGAATGTGTTTCTAACCTACTGCTGCTGTATAATGGGGAATTGGCAGCGTTTTGATATAAAAGGGGGTTCACAGCAGGAAACCGTCAATTCTCCTCCAGACTTCAGACATTTCACAAGGGATGGATGATCCAGCAAGGCTGAGATGGGAATACATATTAGCTGTCCTCCAACATAAGCATGATCTCATCAATTTGACTCTGGTCCAGTTGTAGGGTGAGCGTGAGTGATGGACCCTCCCTGTGTTCACGCCCATGGCCACGATCAACAAACTTCTTAGCAGACATGATGCTGAATCTGCTTTCTTTCTTTTTTTTTTTGGCGGGTGATAAACAGCAGCTAGGTGAATACCATGACTGCAAAGTTTAGAGAAATTGTCTTCATGTTCTTTTTATGCAGACAGGGCGCCTCCAGGCACATTGCTGCCCCCCTCAGGACAATTGCTTGTGACATTGCATGGGCATTACGCTGCTGTGCCTTATTCATAAGTTAGGCTGTCGTTGCGCAAAAGTTATGTTCTCATATGAATACTCTATACCTTGAAAATTGAAAAAATACATAGAAAGTTCAGTGCATAACATTGTTTTAGAAGATTCTGGGACGTTGGAATGCGCTGCCTAAATCGTCAATGTGTGACAGCATTAACATTCAACATGTCGCTTAAAGCAGCAATGTGTAACTTATGCTGAATTTGAGATATATTTAATTATTTTTTTAAGTCAATCGACAGCAGTTGGTGCTATTGATGCTCCTTCTTTGGTTCTTTCATAAAAGTTTCAATCCAGAAGGGTTAATGTGGCCTTGTCTTTAAGTAACTCCTTGACTTCTCAATCTGCTGAACTGAGGTTCTAGTTTTGTGACAGTTGCTTTTAGCAGAGCTAAGCCTGAAAGTTACAGATAAAGTCCCTCTTTGCCGCTAGAAGTTACAAGATGTTGCTCTAAATCTAACAGCACCACATAGACTCAGTTGATATGATTATTGGTATAGATGAAAAGGGCTTGGATGACTATATAACAAATACAATTGACAGTATCTTAAAGAGTTTAGGTAGAAATTTCTGCATGAATGTTTAAAAACCTAGATTGTCATGTTGAGTCTGACTTATTGAGATAAATTACAAAGTGTTTTTGATCTCAATACATCTTGTGTTCTTTGTTGCAGACGTTTCTCAGAGTGCGAGCCAACAGACATACACGACTAAATGGTAAGTAATTCAAAGTGGTCTTATTGTTTCACTGCTGGAGGGTCATTTTGTACCCAACACAGTCCAGTGTTTAAAGCCTACGGTGTTAAGTGGCTTCTAATTTAAAAGACTCCATTAATCAGTTTCCTTTGTTCACACACAGACATTTAGCCATGTGTCACTTTTTTAAAGCCCTCCCTCATAAGTAGTGCAGATATTTCCCCTTTTTTTCCAACTAATTCTCCACTGGCCTAGCGCCCACACGAGCAGAGGTGCTATTAACCTTTCCAACTTTGACCTCTGATATGTTAACAGTCGACGACCTCTGCTGGTGCAGGTGCTACGTCAAATCCACCCCATTACGCCCACACAGCGCAGGAGCCCATCTAGACTGCATACAAGCTGGTAAGAAGCACAGAGAAGCACTTTTTCTCCCCTATCCAATCAGCAACCTTCTTCGATGTTAGATTAAATGTGCTTTTACACTGACTAAATATTAAAACATGTAAAAAGGAGATGTTTTGATCAAACTATATTGTTAAAGATATCGATTGGTAAATAATGATAGTTTGGATAATCATTGAAGCTAAGCTTATAAAAGTTTTAGGAAAGAATTTTAGGAAAAGAAAAGAAAATGGTATATTATTACATAGAAAATTGTAGTATATCTGTATGCTGATATAATTTGTTAAGTTAAGAGAGATAGTTAAGAGTTAAGAGTGAAAAGTTAAGAGAACGATAAGATTAATTTCTTTTCCTATAAAAGGCCAATCCAAAGTCACCTCATTTTTTTTTTCCTTCTCAATTTCAAACTCCTCTCACACCCTTTGTAAAGCCTTTACAGCTGATCACTGCGTTCAAAATGCCTTTTAGTAACACTGAACTATACCTGATATATACAAAAGTAAGATTTATTGCTCTGGTATCTATTCAATGCTGGGATATTAGATCATTAAGAACACCTTCAGCTTATGTAAATTGTCCCCTGAAATGACAGCGCTGTTTATGGCATACGACATTTTTGAAACAGAGAATTGCCCTTTTTTTTACATTGCATTTTCTAATTGTAAAGAACTGAAATTATCAAATAAAAGCAACAAAAACAAAAGTAAACACTCTGATAGTAGCTCTGGTGATAGCATCTTTAGAATTGAGAAATCTTTTGTCTTGGCTTTTTTCATAGCAATTAATTTACATTATCAATGTATGGCAACAAAACCAACACATATTTCTAAGTATCTATTCACAAAATTATGCAGATTTCAATTTTTTTGTTTGAATTAACATATGACACTCTGCTTAAGGTTACATTTTTAGATCTATTTTAGATCTTTTTTTTTCTAGTATAGTTAGGTTGTAAACTATAATTTAAGTCATTTTTCACAAATAGCATTTCATAGTTTTTTTTGTAAATGTTTGTTTATAGTCATTGGTAAAAAAAAAACAGACTTTTTCTAGAACTCAGGTAACCTTTGTTGCTTTAACAAAGTTTTCATTAAGCATAGTTAGAGCAAAACACACTCTTTAGTTCAAAAAAGCTGCAGACTTATCTGAATCTGTCAGATAAGACAGAGGATCACTATTACAATGTATTTAAATATTTCCATTTATTAATATATTACAGGTATTCTCCTGAAAAAGCCTGTTTCTAAGTCTGTAATGTTATTCAAATTAGATTAATTCAGCATTCTGACAATAACTTCCATGATATTTTTGCTAACATTTTCTATGGAGATGCTGTGGCTGTTAGCTGAATCCTAACACTGCTGCTGTCAAGGTCTGTTAGTCTTTACTGGGCTTTATAACCGACAGCATAATGAGCTCCTAAATACACGTCAGAGAGGAAAAAGAAAGGACTGGGGAGGAGGTGCTGCTCTGTTGATTAATCAGTTTCACTCTCTCTTTGTTTGATGAGCTCTTCCTCATCTATGACCATCTCTTTAACCCTCATTATGTGTGCCGGGATGGCGGCGCTTGGGTCACAGCCATGCCCCGGATCCCCATCTAACTGAGGCACACTGTCATCCACCTCGAATTAGAGGGCTCTAAAACTTAATGTCCCCTCATGCGTTCAGCAGAGAGTTAGGTCGTAGCGGTAGAGGAGGTGCTGTTGATGTTCCGCCTTGTTAACTTTAATATTCTTAGTGGGGAAAGTGTCCACAGAGATGACAGAAAGGGGCCTGCTCTTACATCTGAATGCATTATGCAGCTCATCTGAGTCACTTTCATTAAGGTACAAACTGTGGTCGGCTATATTTTAAAGTTGTACCCAGCATCTCTCCTCAGACCAGCCAAATAGCTGTTAGAACCCCATCATGTCTTTTAACTCTTCATGTTATTGATGATTCCGTTACATTAAAATCATGTGAAAATCAATCTTTAAGGGTTGGAAACAAAAACATGTTTAACTAAAAATGCAGGTTTTAAAGTGTTTTGATATCAAAGCCCATTAATTTGTGTACATTCTATTTCCTCTATTACTGTGATAAAGGTTGATAGATACATAAATAATGAATATTATTATTATAAGGTAGGTAAAATCTTTATTGACATTTTAAATGAAACATCAAAGTAACCCTTAAAATAAATCAGTATTTTGATGCTTAGGGTTACAGTGTGACTTTAAACTTTGAGATATATAAAAGCTGCGACTGCATTGCAGAAAATAACCTCAGATTTAACTTATTTTCTGTTCTACTGGTGTTATCATGATTGGTACCTTACAAAAGTCCTATAAAATAACGGTAACTAAGGCACCTATTTATTGCAGCCCTGCTTTTTTCTGTGGTGATAAAAAATTGTACATGAGACAGATCCGACTTCTCTTAGTCCTTATTCAAGATGGGAAATATAAAAAGACTTCCCATTCAAGAGAAACAGGTAAAACAAAGAATGGTGAATAAGGAGGCCAGTATAGTTAGACGGCACAAGCAGTAAGGAGGCTGGAAAGAGAGGAAGAGATAAATCTACCAAGTTTGCTTTTTGCAAATAGTGGCATATCAGAGTCACCGACACTTCCTACTTTCTAACAAATATTACCTGCAGACTACTTGCCAAGTAGTTATTTGGGACCCATGGGAGGGAGATGCTTTTTTATGCCTTTCCTTTAGGAATATAAAAAGAAAGTCCTCAAAATTTTACCTGAAACTGTTTGCTGTGGTCAAATTAGATTGGTTTTCAGCAACAAACACAAAAGTTAGAAATGTGGAAAATGTGGAAAATGCGTATGAAGATTCTCAGTCATCCAGGTCATAGTAATTCCAAAGAAAGTAAAAAAAAAATCCACTGGACTTGGTTTCCTAGTTTGAAAACGTTTCGCTTCCCATCCAGAAAGCTTTTTCAATGCAAAGTGTCAGAATTAGCGTTGAGATTGAAGCTTAACATAGTAGCCCAAACTAAAAGCCACTTTGAAGTATGGAGGATGGGCTGTGATGGTGAGGTCCTGGAAACTATGGATGGCTTTATGGACCGCTATAATAGCCTAATAATACACTTAATAATGTTTAAAAACAGATCAGGTGAACTATATTTCAAGAACTCTAATCTTGAGTAGTGATGGGTAGTCCTACTATCTCACTGAAGGTTATTTGCATTGTTTTTTTTTTAAATTTGACAATAAAATGTGTTATAGCAGCTATAACTATCGTTAATGAGTTTTCATGTCAGAGCTGCAAGGGTTGGTTGACAGTTGTATTTTTTTCTGAGTTTACCTCATTTTCAGTTTTTTATTACCCTAAAAATTAAACCCAAATAATAACGTTAAAGCTAAATCTATTACATTTGCACATCATGATGAATAGGTTGTGTATATCCATCTATATTAAAAAGAAAGCTCAGATAATTATTATACTGAGTGGAACTTTTTTTAAATGTTCAATATATTAGTAAATTAATCACATATCATTATCATGTGTTGCATGTAGTTAAAAAAACAACTAGTAGTTTGTTCACTAGTGTAATCTAATTTATTCTGTTTTAGTTACATTCAAACATTAATGTAGATTTTGAAGTAAGATTTTCTTATTTCAACTAAAAGATAGTTGATAATTTTACTCTTGTTTTACTTATTCATATTTCTAAAATCTCAATTTCATCATCTTTCTTCTCTCTATGTTTAGTCAAAATTGGGAAGCTGAAGAGGAGAAAACCTGAGGAAGGACAGGTATTTTTTTTTTTACTTGGCATTCAATGCAGACAAAGCTATTTATTTCCCTATAATGTCATAATGGTAAACTTAACATGTCGTCTGCTGATATTGGGTTAAGACAATGTCAAGGGGCTGAATGCACAAACACTGTTGAGCGGCTTTGTTCACATGACATCAGGATCATCGTCAGTCTGCTGTGTATCCATGTGAAAACACCACCAGCTATAAAAACACAGATGCAGATACGTTGCCCTTGGCTATCTGGGGACATATGTGGGTATTCATGCAGAGGGTGAAGCCTTGTTCTTGTGCATGTTCCAGGAGGGATCAGCAGACTTGGTGCCTGCAGAGGACGAGTGGAATGAGAGGAGAAGGACACAGATGGCAGCTGTAGGTTTTAAAGGTAAGCGTGAACCTGTGCCTGCGTGGCTGTGTGTGTAAGATCTGATTTAGTGGAGGATAAGTGATGTGACTGAGAGACAATTGAAGAACCACTGAACTTTTCAAACCAGATTATGGCATGGAAAGTTTGCCCCAAAGGCTCTAGATAGTTTCTTTTAGCAGGGAGGAAAGCTGTGTTCTGCAAACCGACAGGCAGAAAGTTTAGCTACAAAACATTGCATTTTTTCTCCAATTGTGACATAAGATAAATAGCTCATAGAAAGCAACCTCGTGCAGCTGATAAACATTTTTGTACAAGTTTACTTACAAAATACTTTCATCAGGTGCAACGCTAGTAAGTACGACTTCTAAGGAGTGTCGGGACAGCGATGCAGACCTGGACGTTGATGGGGACGATACTCTGGAGTACGGCAGGGCGCAGTATCCTTTCACGCTGAATGTAAATATTAAAAACTACTAAATATCTGGTTATAGAGTGATCTGAGATCGAAATGATCACTGCAAAGTCAGCAACCTGATGCAATTAGCCAGACTTTCTTTGAAACTTTTTATCATCTATCAGCATTAAATGATCAACTGACTGCTCATACCTGACTTTCAATAAGATCAAACCGCACAGAAAGATGTGTCCCCTTTTACTGGAGGATGTTCAGCAGCATACATCTTCTTTGCCCTGGAAGTATTACCAATTACATATGTAAGACCCATGCACAATATCCAAACCTAACACAGATCTATGTGGTTCTTTACATGTAAAGGATGTTTTTGGTCTGTTTGTAAGAAAATGCATTAAAACTGCAACAGTCTGATTTATAAGAAATAGAAAGGAAACAGGAAGGACTTCATAACTGTGCATATTCCTCCAGATCAGATACAAGTGTAGAAGACATGTTTAACCTGTTTTATTTATTTCAAATCTCAATGAGAGCACAGTTTTACCCAAAGATCCTGTTGTGTTGGAAAATAATTCCAACCTGTCACCTTTAATCAGGAGTTTATTAGGAGGAGAGGTAAGAGCGTTTGCTTTTATTACCTAAGCACTCATACTTTAATGTCCAGTCAAATTTATTCCAGCAGTATAAACATTTTTGTGTAAAAATTATACATGTTAAACTGCTATTAGATGATATACAGTTGCCTTTCAAAGTTTACATACCATCCCATTAAAGAAAATTATAAATTCACACCAGTATTTCAAATAACGCAAAAATGAAAAAGTACTTCAGTCAGATAAAATTATTAATTTAGAGTTTTTGGTTAAAAAAATAATTCCAACAAAACAACATCAACACAACGTCATTTTTTTGTGTGTAAATATGTTGCTTTTTTTGGATGTATTTTCTTCCTGACCGTGGTTTGCAGATATAGTGAACTGGATGTAATCCCCTGCTCAGCAGAAAGCTCAAAAGAGAAAGCAGGAAAGTATGTATCTTTCCTATAGTTGCCCACTCAGATTAAATAACTACTTTTACTCTTTGAACTGTTGAACTGAAATGTGATTATATTTCTAATACTGCTTGTGTCTCAGCAGCAGCATGTTGGCTGATTCCAGACTGAAGCTCGACTTTTCCAAATGGTCAAATGATGGTGAGTTGTCCTAAGTGGAGATTCGTTATTTAGTTCCAAACAAGTTTAAAATTGTGTTTAAACAAAGTGCTTGATATTTCATACTTTTTATTTACTCAGGGAGTCCTTCTACAAGTAGCGGGGAGAAGCAGGACCCCAGTATAGCCGGTCTTCCCAGAACCTGCAGAAACACAGAGATAGAGCCGTAAGTTGGACATTTCAGTGTCACTTTGTTAATAGAAATTGCTGTCAGATAATCCTGCTTTTCAACACAGCTCAAAATATTAAGTTTTACTCGTGTAGAACCCAGAAGGTTGTTTGGTTTAATGGTTTATGTCAAAGTCATCCTAGAGGACTCAGATGCTTTATGTTCACATGGGAGCTGATGCTGGTGGTGCCATTTTTCCCAGAATGCACAGAGAACCAGAACAGTGATAAACATTTTTAGGTGTGAGGAAGCCAATCAGAGAGGAGCAGCTGTAACCATAGCCGGTATTTTGACATCTTGGCTCTCCATTAGATCAGACTACCTTCCTGCCCTCAGCTCCCAGCAGAATGATATACACCACTGTATCAATATGATGATCTCATCCATCAAGGTCCTACCAGGCCATGCAAGCATGTACACATGTTTCATCACACTTAATGCATTGTGTCCCTTCTGTACAGTCTGTTTGCACATACAGTCTATCCTGTAATTGTGTCTGTTTGTGTGTGGACAACCCCCTCCCTCCACAGCCCCTGTCTCCTTCCTATGATAAATGAGACACCCAATGCTGGCAATGTGATTGCCGCTAAATTTCATGCTCAGTGTCCATGTTGGCCAGCGAATAATTTAATCTGTCTTCAATTTTATAAATGACTCTCCAGTGTCAGGGTAACTCACGCACCTTTCGCTCTGTTACCGAGCGCTCAGCTTTGCGTGTGTATGTGTGTGTGCAAGCAGGCTTTCAGAGGACTCCACGCCGACAACGCTGGAAGCGCTTAAAGCACGGATCCGGGATTTGGAGAAGCAGCTGTCTAAAGGAGACAGATTTAAATGCCTCATCTGCATGGTGAGTATGATGGCAAATTAAACCAATAGAGCAGAGACCCAGAGAGAAGGGAGTGCAGCAATGCAAACCCCCTGTATCCCTGCAGGGACCCCTGTTTATGGCTCTAAATTTGTATTAATAGTCACGACTGTTTACTGGGCTATAAATATGACTTTATATTCAATTATATATGCAACTTTCATCTGCTGGTGTAGATTTTATTTTGCTTTTCATAAAATCTGTGAGTTTATCGATGGCATATTTTGTTATCTCAAAAAATCATATAGCCTAATAGGGAAGTTTTTCATTTCCATTCACTGTTTGTTTAACACAAAGAAAATAAATAATATGAAAATTCTAAAAAACGTCTCATAAAAAAACACTCTTACAAATCCCCCAAAATTATAAAAAAAAAGTATGTGACAAACCAAGAATAGTGACTTTTATTAAATGTTTTTTATTTTTAACTATAACTATACTTTAACTGCTGTTTTTACATCTGTATCTGAAGTCTGGCTCAGAATTTTTATATCAATATAAGTCAAACACATAAACACTTGTGTTAGTATTAATTAACAGAAACACATTTGATTAAAATAGCATTTTAGGCACAACTTTTGAATGAAATCAAATAAACTGTTAAATAGTGAAACTAAAACAATACTCAGAAAATCAATATTTAATTCGTTCTTTTTTTCTTTTTCTAAAGCTGTCATGATTTTATGATTTGGCTCAGTAGATTTTAGGCTTTATATTTCAAATATCTGATCTGATGTTTTTCTGCTTTCAGTATATGTTCTATAAGGATTTGTTTTTTGCTTTTTTTCATTTGTTTCATTTTGTTTTTCTCGCAGCTGATGAATTTATTTGAGAAAACAATAAATCTAAATTTATGATGGGACAATGAATCAATAATAAACTTAAATTTCAAAATTTCAGTAATGCAGTGTTTTTTTCTTGTGTTTCATTAAAACAGGCCCTGGACCTTATCGTTTTCTAACATTTGCACTGAAAGACCAAAGCTCTTACTCTCACCAGGTTAAAAATGTTGCACCTAACTTAGACTCACACATTCTTTTATTTATATTACATTTAGTGCTGTTTGTTTGCAGATAAAAAAATCCAATCATAATCATTACAGTATTAGTGTATGCAGTACTGTGATGCAAAGAACTGATTGGATGCAATACCTGGAAGGCTATAGAGGGATTTACATTTAAAGCATAGAAACTCCACTTTGTTTTGTTATATTTGTCCACCAAGAATGTTCTTCATTGTCCATAATGCCCACAATTCATAAACTTAAAAATTAAGTGGCTAGGATCAGGATGCTAAGTTCAATAGAGAGAATACAAGAAAATGTGGGTTCATTGTAATTCTCTGGCGGTTTTCAACAATAGTATCTCTTTGTCATGTTTTTCTAAAATTTTACATCACTTCTTGGTAGAAAACCTTTTTTTCCGTTTGTTTAGCGTTTTTTTGTTTTTTGTTTTTTTTTTACCATTGACTGGCATAATGAATGAAAACGTCATGAAACGTCATGAAATATGACATGTCATTAATGAGCCAACATATAAAAACCTGTATAAAAATGTGGGATCCCAAATGTGCACATGGAGGAAAAACCTACGAGCACATACACTAAACAATTGTACCACAATAAGACTGTTTAAAATGATCCCCTCCTGTTATATAAAAAGAGCAGCAAACAATTACATGGGTTTATTCGGTAATTTCCAAGCTCATAGTTCCTAAATACTTCTCCACCTTCTTCACCTAATTATTGGTTTACCTACTAATATAAAAAATATTTGGTTTAATAATTCTTGTTTTTCCTTAGACAGAAAATAAAAAGTATATTCAGTCTACCGGGAATTTTGAGCCTTAATACCAGTTTTAAAAAGAAATTATGCTTTTTTTTTTTTAGATTCAAATTTTTATTTTATTTCTCTTAGTTAAAAAGCAGAAATATTAAATTTTCTGCTGGTTAATGTAGTAAAACTCTTGTTAAATAGATTCACATGGACATCTAGTGGTGACTTTTCAAACTACAGCTGTGTGTTTCTGTCTGTTTCTGCAGGACACATACACAACACCGCTCACCTCCATCCAGTGCTGGCATGTCCACTGTGAGGAGTGCTGGCTGCGGACGTTGGTAAATCCTCTGACTCATGTCTGCTCACTTTGACAGAAAAAAGAACATGTGTGGACTGAAGATTTCTTTCTGTTTTCAGGGGGCAAAGAAGTTGTGTCCTCAGTGCAATACCATAACATCACCTGGAGACCTGAGGCGGGTGTATCTGTAGCTCATAGGAAACTGTCTCAGTTTCAGCCAATCAGAGAAGGCACTGTTGGACAGCTGGTCTGTCCTGTACGTCTAACATTCATCTTCACAGGCTGCTGTTTTTAAATGAACTACTCTTATCCTCTAACATCCTCCAACTTGGGCAAGTGTCGACCTTTGTGCTGCACTGATTCAGAGCTCCAGCACTGGAAATGCTTTTGGGAAATACGTTTTATTTTCTTTTTTCCATCTTTTGTCTGTTTTATGGGAAAAAAATATGAATTTAACTGAAAGCACATGTACAAAGTTTTGTGTTGGTATGTATTAAGTGCTATGTGTATATGATGTTGACTAGCACAACAGCAGGTTGCATCTTCTGTACAGACTAATGTCTTTGCTTAGTTCCTTTCTTATTTGTGATAATTTAGTTTTTAAATATTCACTGTAATCTCATAAGGATCTGTCACATTTTGTCTTTTTCATCTTTGCTTTTCTCTTTACCAATTTATTAAACGTACTTTTTTTAATCAACAATATCACATTAAATTGTCTAACAGTTATTTTGGGTTCAAAACATATTTTGTCTCGTAAACATATGGATAGTGGATGTGAAGGAAGGCAGGTTTTCTAATCTTTGTTAGTAACCTCTTGTTAGGATGACTGGATTGGGTGTGGTTGTCCTTTAAGAAGTGGGTCATTCAGGATTAGCTGGACAGAGCCTAATGCAGCTCATCTGGAGGAGAGGAACATTAAACCTTTGCTATTTTGAGCCTTTGTGGTGAAAGACCAATCGTAGCTTAACACCTAAGCTTTCGAGTGGTGAGTAAACGCCAAAAGATTTTCTCAACAAAATTTTCTCTGTCCTATCTTGTCCTATCATTCCTTATAGGAATGATAGGACAAGATTGTTAGTTCATGGCTTCAAGCGTGACTTGTTTTGCTTAAACCTCAAAAAAGTTTTCAAGTGCATCTTTTTTTTTCACTGGGACTCATATATAGGTTGTTTCAACTGTGCCTTGGAAGTGTTTAGATATAGCATGAGAGCTGCTTGTGAAAAAAAAAAAAATTAAGCTTTTTTTAAGAAAAACTCTTATTACCCCTTTCACTTTGCGATCTTAAAATTAAACCCACTTTAACTGGCTCTAGAAGTCATCTAATTACACCAACAGGTTCTAGAAGTCACCCTGCGAGCTGTCACTTAAACATGGTGGGGTTGTTTGAGGGCCTGAATGATCCTAGGAGATATGTTGTCTGGGGACATCATGCCCCTGGTAGGGTCTCCCATGGCAAAACGGTCCTAGGTGACGGGTCAGACGAAGAGCAGCTCACAAGATCCTTATGGAGAGAGTAAACTCAATGACCGTGATGTTGTGTTAGAAACACATTCAGCGGTCATCTGGAACAAGTGAGATACGTTGATATACGTTGGAAATATTTTCTTGATAAGTTACGCAAAAGTTATGCACAAGTTCCTCATAGGTTTTGGATAAGCTAGACCACACCACTTATAAGTAACCTAAACTTAACTTATGTCAATGATCAGATATGCTGGCATATGCTCATACTGTAAGCATGCTCAAAATTTCTCGATGTACTTTCTGTATGTGGACGTGTGCCAGCTTGTTTCAGTGTGCTTCGGTGTGCTCTTAACTTATACAAAACGTACCCATAACTAATCCAACGTATGCCAGCATTTTTGCCAGATTTTCCTTATGTCAGGCATATGCTGTCTAAATCGTCAAGGTGTGACCGGGCTTTAGGAGGAGTGATTCCTCCTGTTAAGTGACTCAGTAAGTATGCTGATATGCCTTTAACAGAAACGTTTGTAACAAATCTGTGTTTATGATTTGATGGAATCAACTTTGAAAACATAATGTGTGATTTTGTGCTTTATAGATGAATTATTAATTAAAAAATACCCACATTTATGGCAACACTTAAAAGCTTGCTGTTGACAGACTGCTTCCACTTAGCCTGACTAAATCAGAAAGATATTACATCGAAAAAACAATAAACATTTTTGTCTTCAAAGCAGATGCACAGCTGTTAGAGACTACAGCAACTGTTGATACTATCAAACTTTGACTCAGTCTGAATATAAAGGAAGATCAAATTTTGCTAGACCATTACACTTCACCATGAGACGCTTTGTTGTTTGGTCTATCTCATAAAGTCCAAACACATTCAAATTATGTGTCAAGACTTAGAACAAAGGACCCAGTATTCAAGGCCAGACAGACAGCGGCATTGCTCAAAAAGCATTTAGTTAAGACAAAGACCGCAGATCTGCAGAAGTTCAGTCCATAGCCAGAGAACGAGGCAGGATCCAGCTGATGGGCTGACAACAACATAAGGCGTAGGCTGCCCAGAGTGTCACAGATGATGCAGCGTCAGAGAACATGCAGGAGTCTGAAGACAGGTCAGAACAGAACAAACAGAACAGGAACAGGCAAGGTCAGAGGTCCAGGTGTCCCGAAACCAGGTCAGGCAACAGATCAGAACAGAAACAGACGGGCTCAGAGATCCAGAAGTCCAAAGACAGTTTAGGCAAACTGTTCAGACAGGAACAGGCAGGCTCAGTGCAGGGGCGGATTTAGGGAATTTGGGGCCCTAGGCAAAGAAAGGCAGGGGGCCCTCTAAATTGAGAAGACAACACATTAAAAAAAAAAAAAACATAATATAGATACAGCAATTTTAATAGAATAGACATAAATTATCTGTTCTAGGTTGTGTCCCTCTCTTCTTGTCCCTTTTCTTCTTGTTTTCCTCTCTATGTTTTGTACTCAGCTGACTTTTCATGCTGTCTCTAAAGGAATGAAAGATTTTTTTCCAAGCACTAAGCTCACTTAGCTGATTGCTCCTTCCTGTGTTTCCAAAAAGGCCAAAGTAAATAACCCAGTCCTTCTTTTCACTGTAGACAAGCCATGATCTGCTTATCTGTTCTCCATTTTTCATTTGGATGAAATAATAGCTGCATGAATCATGACAGCAGACAAGATAGAGGAGAGCAGGAGGCGGGGTTACCAATCTACTTGCTCTGGAGAGCAGAGTTCGCTGCTTTTAGATGTTGTCTCCAAAGTCTCCAGAAAAAAGTCTCTAGATTTGGCGCTAGGAGCTTTTTAGAAATCAAAGTGCTAGAGGGGTCTGAAAAGTGGCTAAATATAGCGACTAAAGCGCTAAGTTGGCAACACTGCTCTTTGCATGGTTTGTTTTCAAATGGTTTGCTGCTGTCTGTTTGGACCTTTCTGAACATGTGCAGCAAATGGACTGATCCAATATGGTGGACACTGAAGGGGGGGGCTGAGACACACTTAATATTATCAGCGTTCTGTTGGCATTTTAGCTGAAGCATTTTTATCAAAAACATAAATATTGTGCACAAATAAGCAAAAGTTGTATTAACCATACATGTAAACCGAATTTGATGGAGCCCCCAGGAACTTGGGGCCCTAGGCAACTGCCTAGTATTGCCTAGTGGTAAATCCCCCCCTGGCTCAGTGGTTGAGAGGCAGAACACATCAGGATCAGGAAATCAGAAACACCAAGGAACTCTAAAAACACTCTTACCAATGGCTAGAGAGAACAAGAATAATCTGGAGTTGATGACTAGATGCAAGTACTTTAAATAGAAGTTGGAGCAGGTGGATTGGATGAGAGGTAATAATGAGAAAATGGGCAGAGTTAGACAGGTGAATGGAGTTAGTAATTAAGCCAGTCATTAGTGCCCAGATCATGACAAAATTTGCTTATGAGGAGACTACATGTAAAAACTTCAGCAGGTATTAATATTTTACAAGGCACTGCATATTTTGTGAAAAACACACTCAAACCCCACCCAGTATACTTCATGTCACATTGCATACCTGCTGCTATAGTTAAATTCTTACCCACTACTCTTCTCATTTCTCCTCCATCAGTCTGTCTTACAGTAGAATTGGAGTGATGCGGGGCGAGGTTTGCCCAGTGCACTGAATCAAGTCAAACTTCACCAGGGTTCCTGCTTTCTCTGTGCTGTTTAACTTTACCAAAAGCGTGCTCTGCATTAGTCAAATCAATAGGCCTTCATCACCACAGTGCAGAAAAAATATAAAGATTAGCCTATCTTATTCAAAAAGACCAATCCAGAGAGCTTACATGTGATTGGTCACTGAGCTAAATGGAGGTGGTGGTAATTCAGACTGACAGCTGCTTCAGTGTGTCACACACACAGGCACTGAGATTGCACACAGTCCATTAAGACGGCAGGCTTAAGAATTGCTTATTTCTAAACGTCTCTGGATACCTCACGTTTCCTGCAAAGACAGAAAAGGTAAGACAGATCTCTCTCAACAGGAAATTGAAAAATAAAAAGTAAATTGTAACAATTGTAGTTTATTGCAAAGAATAATATGCAGAAATGCTGCTTTGTACAGATACAAAATCATGGCTGCTACTTGATATTTAGTCTTTCCTGGCTGATGAAATGATTAAAGTTCAAGATTTTTCAGGATAAGCCCAATAAAACAAAGATTTTTCTGTGATTTACTGTACACAGCATGAACATTTTTAGAGTTGGTTAAAAGGAACATTTTACCGTTTAAGCTGTTAACCAGTTAGATAATATTTTATTATTCTGTAAAGAAAAGTATTAATCTACTGATTAGGTATCACACATCAATAGGTATCACAATAATCTCATCAGAAACAAACATTAATAGATTAGAATAAACTATATTGTCTCATAGTGGAGAAATTTACATGTAG
This sequence comes from Cyprinodon variegatus, assembly GCF_000732505.1. Taxonomy (NCBI): domain Eukaryota; kingdom Metazoa; phylum Chordata; class Actinopteri; order Cyprinodontiformes; family Cyprinodontidae; genus Cyprinodon; species Cyprinodon variegatus. Next base: position 1,855,079 of record NW_015150483.1, read on the forward strand.
ATTTATAGCAAGTAAGGGAAAAAAAGTTTTGAACATTAGAACCATTACTGCACAATTATCATAATGGTTTGAAAGTGATCAAAATGTGCATGTAAGCAGCAAATGTTAAAAAATACTCCAACAATAATAACTAATAAAAGTTATGGAGGTATTTCTGGATAAAAATATAATTTCACAGGAACAGTCTCCTGTGTCAATTAATTTGAGCATTAATTGATTTGTTGTGCCTGAAACACTGTCCTCTCTTTGTAGCAGCAGGTAAATAGGCCACCTGTCCCAGATCTAATTAATCCCGCTGACTGACCCATCATGACTTCGTTAACAGCCACTGCTGATTTACCCCCTGAGCTTCTTGCCGCCTTACAGGCCACATGTTAGGACATAGAGTAATTGCTTGATAAAGAAGCATTTCTTCTTGCCCAGTAATTGTCATTAGGGATCAAAAGCAGCACATTATCAGAGCAGCAACATGTTTTAACCTTCTGTGCGAAATGCTCCACCTGACAGTGCAGTGGATCATAGGATTAACCTCAGTGCACTTCAGGACAGCTAACAGGATAGCTGCTGAGGTTCAGTGCTGAGGATAAATAGCTTATACAACCCCAAAGCATGGCTTTCTATTTATATTTTTCACCAGAGATAGGTATAATAGTTCCCACAGACGCTGTTTGCTGGTCCTGAACTCTGTGTGTGTCTTAGGAACAATGTCGGGACCAAGACCCGTGGTGTTGAGCGGCCCCTCCGGAGCAGGGAAGAGCACACTGCTGAAGAAGCTGATGAAGGATCATGAGGGGGTGTTTGGATTCAGCGTGTCACGTATGTATGCTTGCCAACTAGTGATTAGCTTCCAAAGCATGATCTAAAAGGAGGAAATGGTACAGACAGTCTAGTTCCCCTGATTCTGTTATTAGACTGATGATTATGCAGCATTGGGTTAATGATCTGTAAGTGTGTTTAACGGTGGCCTCCTTTTCTCAGACACGACAAGAAACCCTCGACCAGGGGAGGAAGATGGCAAAGGTACAGAGCTGGCTGCATGATGGCTTTTTTAGGTGAAATTCTTTGTAAGGACTGCATTAGACATGGGCTGGTGTTAGATTCTCATTATCATTAGCTAAAGAAGTATCACAGTATCACAGAACTGGACAAATAAACATGTGCAAACATACATGTTCTACATGATAAAAGTGATTTGATTAAAAGCAAAAAGAGTTAATTATATTCCTCTCATATCAAAATCATAAAACATATTGATTTGATCAATTACAGGAAACAGATATATGCAAACAGTGGCACATAAAAAATTTTTCACCACTGTCTACAGACTGTGGGTTTTATGTCCATGAGGATTAAGATAATTTCTCTTTATATTCATCTATTTATCATCTATTTATATTTATATTCATCTATTGAGAGATAAATATTTTCAATAGTTTTGCTTAGTTTTCTTCATGTTCAGAAGTTTGCATATGTTTACATGTTATTTGGTAGAAATTATAGCTGATTCCTCCAGGCAGAATTGGTTGAACCAAATTAGATTTGTTTATTATACATTAACAGGTATACCTCAGTTAATCCAGATGAGAAGCTTTCAGAGTCATAGCACCATTACCCAGGGCTTCCCCAAGCTGTTTCAAAGACATTGACATCTTTGTTTTTTAAACCTTTAGATTTAGTAGAAAGTGATAAAATAATAAAATTGATCTCATCAGAATTGGATAGGTGTAGATTTTTCAGCCAGCTGACCGATAGTACATGTGGGAAGGATGATCTGGTACACTGTGCTTAATGAAGCAACAGTAAACTTTATTGGTTGCTTTGCTTTTCCACTTTCTAATTACATAGACTTCTAACTGCAGAAAGAGCTTGATGAAGGAATTTTGTGGCTCGAATTCACAGGTGTACCTTAAAACCAGTTTCCAGCCTATGCCCAGTCAGCTTGTGAGTCTGGTTTTTCAGCCCTTTAACATTTTAGAATCACTTTGCTATGTGAAAATTCTGCAATTGATATTAACTTGAATTTGAACCCCTACAATTGTAACACGAGTGGATATCCCTTTTATTTCCCGCCCTTTCTCAACAGCACTGCAACACTTCTTACTCCCAAGTGAACTGCACATTGGTTTTTGTTATCTTGTATAATCCCCTTCATATATAGGGATAAACTTTTTCTGTACCTTTTTTTTGCTCTCTCCATAGGGCTGAACAAACTCCCTATGCTTCTGGGGGCTACATTACTTCCTGTAGCAGCCATCTTTTCCTCTGAAACCTCATTTTCGTGTCCAAATGAATCAGAACCACCAGATAAAGGTGATCTTTATCACTGTGATTCCTTATCACAGCTTGTTAAGGCAGATGAACGGGGGTTACTTTCATCACCCTGGCATGCCATCATTTGGTCTATTAGGGTTCATATCAGTTATGAGCTAAATAAACTAAACCAATATGCACGGGTATCAATATGAGCCAGTTTGCACTTTGGAGTAAAAAGCTTTTGAAAATAGCCCCCTGTGATGCCTCTGTAGTGATTTCCATTTCCAATCTCCCATAAAATGGTACCATCCTCCACTGTAGCTGAGAGATTCATAATCCTTTTAGCATCCCTAAAACATGTTTATTTCAACTCCTTAAAGTCTTTTATTCATTGTGTTGCATTACCTCTGTTGTTCTGTGTCATAATAAAAAGGGTTTAACTAATACCAAATTCAGCCGTTTGAGTAAGATCGGAAAAAGGTTGACTTTGGGACAAAATATTTTATGCATTTATATCAGCCCCAAATCGAAACTATTCTCATTGTTTCCAGCTTGCTTGTTGCTTTCCTTGGATGGTATTCCATCATAGCCATTTTAGTTCATATTTTGATGCTTTGTGCAGAGAAGAGACAAAGGGGTTTTAATACGGCTTTGGTTCATATTTTGTTATGTCTTCATCTATAGTCTGATTATTATTACAGTTTTCTAGAATCATATCGAATGATGCATCTTTCAGACTATCACTTCACGACAAGAGAGGCCATGCAGGAGGGTATCGACAATGGAGAGTTCATTGAGAATGCAGAGTTTTCTGGCAACATGTATGGGACAAGGTAATATATTTAATTAAGCATATATTTACTTAGCTTTGAAAACCTTTACTATTTATCCAGATTGACACGCCCCACCCCCGACACCCCTATGATGCAAACATAACAAGCTAGTTATAAGCATAAAAAAATATAAAGTCAACCCCAGCTCTGTATATATTATTTTGTAAGTGAGGGGAAAACGAAAGAGCCTTCCTTCAGCCAACTGATTGAATGTGTACGGCAGTAAGTGGTGGAGGTAAAGCTCTCAATAATTTTATGTCCCACAAGGAATAATTCTTTCTCTGTCATTTCATTGAATGGTATTGACTAGTAAGGACAGTGTTACACTAAAATTATAGGGTTATTTTTTTTTTTTTAGCAGTGGTCCAAAACATTTATTTAGAGAGTGTTAGAGATAACACATTGTCATGAATACCAAAAATAACACAGACAGGTTAGAATAAAGTGGGAACAAGTTTAAAGCAGTTAGCATATAACACAATATCTCGGGATCTTAAATTTGACAGTGCAGTGTTCAATCAAGAATTATTAAAATAAAAAATTGTGACAACTGTAAAGCTACCATCATCTATCCAAACTGACAGATCAGGCACTGGTAGCGTTTTAAAGAAGGGCAACTATAAGGACCAGGGGAACTCTGGAGAATCTGCAAATATCTGCAGCTCAGATGGGAAGATCTGTTAATCAAAAACCTACTATTTAAACACTGCATTAAAACAATCTTCTCAGAACCCGTCAACAGGTCATTGATGAAAGTAGCCAGTAGCAAACATGTGAAAGATTGGCTCAATCCAAATCCCTTTTTAGCAACTAATAGTAAGAACACTATCCAGGATAGGGAAGAAAGTCTGGAGTGTTGTGCAGAATCCAGACAGCTTTAATTCCTGTGGACGTCATAAGGTGGCAACACGTGCCTGATGTCGCTGGTCATAATGGGACTACAGAGGCAATCACCACTTCACCAAGACCAGGAAAGACTAGTGGAGCTAAATTCAGACCCATCCAGCTGGAAAACCAGGAAAGTGTTGTAAAAAAAAAAGGATGTATTTCAAGAACTTTTCAAAAATATAAGTTCATAATCCTTAATGTTTTTTTTTTTTTCAAGGTCTTTTCCTGATTTTTTTTTTATTTTTTCTTATAAGATAAAATAACAACAACAAAACAAAGTTGACCACATTACAGTCACCTTGCAGAAAAGGTCCCCTGACTTTTTCAGCAGGGTTATTTATTGACTTGGTGACAGATGGTGCTTTAACCTGTAACTTAAAAAGAGCATCACAGCAGCTTAGCATCTTATGAGTCACATTTAATCTCTCCCTCTTATTCTGAAGATAACATTCTGTCACGAAGCTTAGATCAATGCAAAGATCCTCTTACCTCTTTCCTTATGCTTGCAAACGGCAAAAGCATGAATACATGTTCAAAACCCATTTAGAAAAAAACATACAATAAAAACCTCTCTGTTTGTACTCACTTGATCTACTTCTGTCCCTGTTGGGATTTCTGTTTTCAGTAAGGCTGCTGTGGAAGATGTACGAGCTAAGAACCTGATCTGCATCCTTGATGTGGATATCCAGGGCGTGAAGCGGATCAAAGAAACTGACCTGAACCCCATCTATATCTCCATCCAGCCTCCATCCATGGAAATCCTGGTTAATCATTTCATATGTTATTCTTTGGTCAAACTCTCACTTGTGAAAAGCTTAATTGCAATAAGTAGGGTTTTAAATGGTTCATGGAACAGTTTTATGATGAAGATGATGTAATTATGTGTTATTTCAGGAAAAACGTCTGAGAGATAGGCATACGGAGACAGAGGAGAGTTTACAGAAACGTCTTGAGGCTGCACGAATTGATATGGAGCTTAGTGAGTTTCCCCACAATTCTGATAAAAAGCCCTAAAGTAAAAATAAAAATACTTAAGATTTATCAATAACTTCTAGGTAAGGAGGCTGGAGTGTTTGACATTGTTATCATCAATGATGACCTAGAGAAGGCCTACGAGGAGCTGAAAGAAATCCTTAAAGAGGTATGTAAGCCCTTAAACAATAATTTGATCTGTTTCTGTTAAATTAACTTTAAATATCAAAACATTTCTCTCTCAACAGGAAATCAACAAGGTTCAGGAGACCAAATGAACCAAAACCAATCACCCAGTTGTTTTGCTACTTGTGACTCTGATCAGAGTAACTCAACCAGAGATTGAACACAGTTCAAGAGATCAGAGGAAAAAAAAGCTTCTTCTTTCTATTTATGTCTCTTGCACCTTTGCATTTTCCATACAGGCCATGAAATGCTGGTGTCTTGAGTGAAAAGTTTTTATTTCTAAATGAGACTTTGTGTTGTAGTTAGAGAAAACAAATATGTGATCTATATGTTTTAATATTTGAAATCTATTAAATGTGACACTTTTCTTCTGGCCTCTATTAAACACCTTTGGCACTTATTTCCTTTAGCAAACACAGGGTTTGCAAATAGTTTTCCATAAATTAGAAGTTATGGGTTCTTTTTGCTTCCTAAGAAGTTCTGAAGCATAAATAGAAATCCTCAAAATTATTTATAGGAGATTTTTGTAATATTGTTAGGCTTGGAATTATCTGACCCACAGAAACACAGCAAGTAAGAAAGGATGGATGGATGGATGGATGGATGGATGGATGGATGGATGGATGGATGGATGGATGGATGGATGGATGGATGGATTGATGGATGAGAAACTCAAAAACTGCATAGGAACCCTTTGAAAACAGATTTCACCCACATTTTATTTTGGCACAAATATTAGAAGAATAAAACTATTTGTCAAATAAACAAAGTATCTTGTAGATTCCCAATTATGTTTAATATTATATGTCTGTATAGAAACATGGATAAATAAAAAGATGAGAAAGTTGATGACATCAACAGAGTTCTTTTGGTGTCATTTTTTATTTTTTTCCATTCACTTCAAAATAGGAGGTCATCCATATAACATAGTTTAACTATCAACTATTTCCTCATTGCAAACTTTGAGTTATGAAGTTTGGAACATACTTCTGAAATATTACTGTTCACTAAAACATGCAAAAAAGGTTTCAAATGTAAGACCAAGCATGTGGATCCATTTGACACTTTAGACGAGGATCACAGCGAATCACTTTACAGCAAAACCAAAACCGTATAACTCGTGCATCGATAATAATCTCTGATAAATATTCCTCAAAATTGATTTTTCCAAACAGACTCGTTAAGACATATTTAAAGTCAGGGTATATCATTTTATGATGCTAAGTTAGACTTGATTTAGCAGAAAAAAGGCAAACTTGAAAAACTTTTAGCCATAATTTTTGTTCAAAACACTGATCGGGGTTTTGTGGATTTTTTAACCACACTAGAAGAACGGACCCTGATGCTTTGTGCACACTTGGTCTCGTTTCTCCTCTTTCTGCTTGAGGTAAGCTCTGAGCTTGTCAGTGGAGAAGCACACTTTGGATGGGCGGACTTTGTGTGGAGTGCGATGGGCACGAAGCCACGGGTGCTGGAGACACTCGGCTGCTGTGGGTCTCCCCCTTCAAAGATATTTAGCACATTAATCTGTCCTCTTATCACTCATCTAACATAAATAAAAATCAATTATAAAGTAGAATAAACTAACCAACTAACTCACTCACCAGGATTTGTTATTAAGGCTGCTCTTCATGAAGTTTAAAGCTCCTTCTGACAGACCAGGGTAGCAGCGGCCAAACTGGATCTTTCCTTTCTTTATGTTTTTGTCTTGCTCCCAGCTGAGCTCGGCATGGAAGGGACTGTCAGCGCTGAGCCTTGTGGTTCAAAATGCACAAAGATTGAAAAAAAGGAAAAATATTGTGGGGCATTAAACAATGGAGTCTACACATGGATCTATCCATCTATAGACTGCAGTTATTATTTTTTAATTTTTTAATTCTTATGTAGTTATGTAAATTTAACTAGGGATACATTTATCCATTATTTTCCTGATCCAATCCGACACCGATACCTGGGCTTAGAGTATTGGCTGATATCTGATACCGATTCGATTCAACTGTTGAGTGAATGAATCATACATCTTATTATGTGAGTAAAGTTTTTAGCTATGGCATAAACAATGTTGGAAAACGATAACACATTAACACAGATGTAAATGCACTTTATATTTATGGAAAAAAAAGCAGCAAAAAGAAACACATAATTCTTTCATGTGAATTGCACCGGATTGGATCTCCTATATCATATCCCCAAAATCTGCTCAAAATCAGGAACGATATCGTCTCCAGGTATCGGATCTGTGTACCGTATTTTCCAGACTATAGAACACACCTTACTATAAGCCGGACCCACTAAATCTTTTTTTAAAAATGTAAACATACATGTATAAGAAGCACTGGGCTATAAGCTGCTGATATCTACTGAACTGTCTCCCACCAATCCTGTAGGGGGAGCTTTACATATCATCCCTGGAGTAAGGAACAAAGAAGAAGAATGGCTTTGTCTTTGCCTTAGCTCAGTCTATTCATTGGTTCAGCAGCTTTAATGCAGAAAATACATTTCAAAATGTGTGAATTCGGGACATTTGTTCTCCCCCGTTCCTGCTGCTAGCATGTTCTTATGCTAAATGAAAATTAGCCCCTCTTTCTTTCATTTCCAACTTTGACCTCCCTCTCTGGCGGTTAGGAAAAATCACAGCTTCTTATCAGCCACATGGTTCAAAGCGTGAGAAAAGAAATTTGCAGCTTAAATACGGTAGTTCTAATTTTAACTCATCTTATACTTATAATTAGGTTGAATAAAATCTTTTTTTTCTATTCTTGCTTTCTTAGAACTTACATGATAAAGGCCAGGACTCCAATAGCCCAGATGTCAGTCTCTGGCCCCACACCCTGACCCTCCAGGATTTCTGGAGCTTTAGGAAGGACAATATAGACTGAAGATGACAGAGAGACGTATTTTCCATTATATCCTAACTGAATATGTTCAGATTGTATTATATGGAAAATGGTTAAAATTGTGAAAACACGATTTCTTTGTGATACTGCGAAAATAAACATATTGCTAATACCTTTGCTTTCAGCGAAGCCGTGAATGTGCTCAATGCTTAAAGGCTGTCCAGGTATGAAGGACTGGGCTGAGCCAAAGTCAATGATCTTCAGGTGGTTGCCATCATCTACCAGCATGTTGTCAGACTTTAGGTCCAGGTGGATGACTCGACGACTGTGGAGGTAGTCCACTGCGCTCACAACCTGATGCAAAAGCTCTGCAACGTTGTTCTCTGCATAAAGGTCTCTAGGGCATGAAATATGTCTCCATTTAACCTCAGAGAATTTCTTTATTTAAGCTCTTTTTAATCAGAACAGGAGATAAACTTCTGGAAATAGATTTTTTCTTATTCATTTATTTTGTTACTATGATCATTTTTAAACTCTAAATGAAATTATAATAAATTATTTAAACTACAATTTGAAAAGAAGCAGAGGAGTCTCTTATCAATGTATGTATCTAAATGAAATGCAAAATCAACATTGTCATTTACCTTGCAGCCAGACTGTACAGTAGCTCTTTGCCAGGGCACAACTCCTCCACTAACAACATATAGCATGGGGTGATGAAAGCAGCATGCAGCTGAACCAGGTGAGGGTGGTGAAGCCTCCTTAGCAGCTGGTACTCCCGCAGGACCAGTTGTCTCTGCTCGGCACGGTATGGAGTGATCTTAGCAGCAAACACCTGAGTTGTCACCACATCCCTGCACAAAGTTACTACACTAAAACGACCCCTGAGAGATGGGAAAACAGGATTAGAAAAAGCGATACTTTAATTGAACCTGCCTAGGGGGAAGAGCAAAAAATGATTGTATTATTTTCGCTAATGAGTTTGGGATAAATAAAAATTCTAGCTTTCCATCCTTCTCTTAATATTCCACTTTGGACCTCACCAATTTTTCCAACAAGGATCATCGTTAGGCATTTAACTACTGAGCCGCGTTAAAAATCTAAACAGAAAAAGTCCTTTTGTTGCTAAATGTAACAGAAACCACTTTTATTTTCCATCAGTGACATCTACCTGTTAATCTCAGAGAGGAAGCTGTAATTCCTGTTTACACTTTGAGGTTGTGATCCATCGGCCTTTAGTCCAAGTGACTGAGTCTGAACGAGAGGAATCCGTATATCTGCAAAATAATAATACAATAAAAACACGCAGAGTGTCTGTTACCCTCCAAACAGCAGGCCTTGAATGTGTACTGTATGTGCATGCAAAGACAATAATTAAAATAGTGTGCAACAGCTATAACACACGGCGTGGTTTTCATGCCTTCAGGATAACTGGGTATGACAGTGGGAGCGGAAGCTTCGCTGAAAGGTCCTGCTCCTGTTCTGGTGATACAGCCCACTCTGAACACATATGATGCTCCTTTTGGTAAGTCCTTTACCACATAGCAGCTCTCTGCAACCTCATCTGACAGGACTCTCCACTCTCCACCTGCAAAAATGCACAGAAGAGATGCTATCATTAAGTTCTATTACGGCCATTAAAACAGCTTTTCAAAGTTTTAAAGAAGGCTCTAGTGATGTTAAATATGAACCAAAATAATGAAAACTGATTGTACCACTGTGTACCACACCAACCCAAAGCTCATGATCATAGATGAGGGTAAGAACGTAGATCGAACAGTAAATCCAGAGCTTTGCCTTTTGGCTCAGCTCTCTCTTAACCACAACGGACCGGTACAGCGCCCGCTTCACAACAGCCACCATACCAATCTGCCAGTTGATCTCCCGCTTCATCTCCCTCTCATCCCTGAACAAGACCGTATGATCATCACTGCTGAAACTCACCAGCTGTACAGTACTGCACACAGTAAGTGACAGGGTCAGCAGACTGGACAGGCTTCCACACCAGCAGTACGCCACCCCCGGCTAACTGCAGCACCTCGGCTTTGCTGGGACAAACTAACATGAGGGTAATGGAGAAAAATAAAACAGGTAAAGAAAAATAATCTCCTTTTCCCTAATATATATATGTTTTTAAATGTTCAAAATGTTGAAATCTAGAGTGTGTTCTTGTAACCTTTGGTCTTTCTGAACGGCGGTATTTTAAAAGATGACAAGAGCTTTGAGCTTCTCTTTTTGGGGCTTTCAAGAGCACTACTCTGAGGAATGGCAGCAGATCCTTTTACAATCGGTCCTTAAAAAAGAAAAAACTAAATAATTTACCTGGTATAACAAACAGGCAATATCTCCAACTTGGGATTATATATAAATTTATAATTGGAGTTTACCTCCTTTACTAACATCCTCCTTACTAGAGGACCTGGAAAAGAGCTTGGTCAGACTGGAGGCGGAAGCCCTCATCTTTTTTCTCAGAGACATAGTAGGTGTATTGGGCTTCATGATCTCTCCCAGTGTTGGTCCCAGCTCCGTATTCTCCAATTGGGTGTATGAGTGGCCGGTCCAGGACTGCCTACGGAAGATATTCAAAAGACCCAATTTTGGGGACTTTCCAGTTTGTGGTTGTGCTTCCAGAGCTGGAGCAGATGCATGTCTTTGAAGTGCAGAGCCTTCTCTCTTATCCCGGGCCCTGGGAGGCCTCTGCGGAGCCTCTAGAGAGCAGAGGCTTGGACTCGGACTTGGCATTAAGGGTTTCTCTGGCTGGCTTCTGAAGGTTGTGGATAAGTTGGGATTGGACCGGGTACGATTACGTGGTGGTGCTTGAGGAAAGGAGCTTCTGTGTTTTATTTCCTGAAATAAGGTAGGGGATGGTGTTATCAGTGGCTCACTCTGTTCATCTTGTTCGTCACTCTCCCCTGATTGGTATGTTCTTCTCACCCTACCATGACTTAATTCATCAAAGGAGCCAATTCTACTTGAGGTCTCAGATCCACCATGCTCCAAAATAAAAGAATCAGCCAGAGACCCTTGGGAGCTGGTTAAAGTATCACCCTCTGTATGGTCCTGACCCAGTCTAGAACTCTTTCTGCCTCCAGCATGGTACTCTGAGGGAACAGACACTCCACTCAATGGTCTCTGCATCACAACAACAGAACCTCTCCGTCCTAAGACTTGATGAGCTTTCTGCATACTTTGCAAGTTTCTACAAGTTGCTTCATCATCTGTGAATCCTTCCCTCTTAGTCTGAAAGGCCTCTTCTTCATGTGCCCTTTCAAGGCTGGATGAGCTGGGAGATCGACGGGAATACTCATCCAGGGACCTGCTCCGTCTGTGTGGGGGTAGACTGCTGTGGACAAAGCCCATTCCATTGTCAAATGAAGAGGATTTCTGAATGGTAGGCTGGATGGGTCCTTGTCTCTGCCCACGGGTGCTCTCTGGTTCATCCTCTACGTATTCAATCAGAGGCTCATTGAGACGCCCCGAGAAGCTTCTCCTAAGAGGTTTACGGCCCCTTTCCTGTTTCCTCGCTTGAAATTTGTCCCTTAAAGTCATGTGTCTGGCAGACAGAGGGGAAAGCTGTTGAGAGGTGTTGTAGAAAGTGCTTCGGATGACACTTCCTCTGGGAATGCGCCCACCATCACTCCCTGAACCCTCTTCCCCATCAGAGAGATACAAAGATCGGTTACTATCCTTGCTGAAACGTCGTTCCCTGTGAGGAGTCTGTTGGTCTGTTGTTGTTGAGGATGCTGTTGATGCCCTGCTCATGTTGCGCTCTAAAACACTCCTCCTTTCTCCCATCTCTCCCTCTTCATCCTCACCTAAAGTCCCTTCCTCATCCTCCTCTGAACCTGTGCGGCATTTAGCAAACCGCTCAGAGATTTGTGCCCTCTCCATTAAGTGATCATATTCTTCCTCTGTCTCATCCTCCTCATCTTCAGTCTGGCTGCAGGGCTGGAAAAAGTCCCAGGAGTCTGCCTCGTCATATTCTGATGAGGAGCCGCTGCTCAGGGAGGTACTGCTGTGCTCCTGGGGCTCTCGTGGCACTGCAACTGAAGTCTCTCTGAGAGGAGCATCTAGCAGCTCCGGAATGGGCCTCAGTGTGAGCACCGACCCGATGGATGTCAAAGAACGCTGAAGAGACAAATGGAGAGAGACATTGCTCCAATGTTTTGCCATCCCTTCAGAATGTTATGTGAGACTCACAAATGTCAATGTGCTTTTTTGGGGATTTTTTGGTTCTTTACAAACAGAGACTGGATATGCATTATTTTAAAGGGAAACAACATAAAGTAAAAACGGTTGTTTTTTTTTACTATTAAAAGTCTAAAAATAATGGAGTGAATTTATATCCAGCCCCTAAATCTGTACCTTAGGGCACAATATTTTGATGCAATTAGGGCTTTAAGCCTTCTCGAGTTCATTCTATGTTGCTTGCTCATGAAGAGACTTAGATAAAGTATAAGGTGTTTTTTTTTCTTTTTTGAGAACATTTTAAGGATCAGCATCTCTTTAGAACTAAGATCTGAACTTTATCATAGCATGTCATGATCCATTGATGTTTTTGTTTTTTCTTTGGTTTGTCTGATATTATTTGGTTCACTATTGCCATTTAAGTCTTGCGTAATTTAGTTCTCATATATTTATTTTGCAAGATTTTTAGGATATTGCCATATAGTTTAGTTTCTTCCTGCTTAGCTCATTTACTCTTGGATTCTGTCTTTTATGTTTTTTCTACACTTTTTTTTGTGTGGTTGAGAGTGCTGTGTATAATCTATGTTTATTAATTGCCTTCCCTTAGTTCCTCTGTTTTAAACTCTGCCACAGCTGTTTCAAACTACCTCTCACTTGGTTCCCATGCTTTGCAGTCTTTCCTCACTATTCAAACTCTTGGTTATGATTTGTTTAGATTCTTCTGGTATGCTTTGGTCAGTCCACTGTCATGATCTAACTGCGAGAACTTCAATTTTCTTACCTTGCATATGTTCAATGGTTTAGTGTTGTCTTGTTTTATGTTTATGTTTGCAATGCATTGTATTTGTTTTCACCAGGAGCTTTAGATTTAGTAGAAACTCAGCACAGAAGGTGACATACCTGCCATTTCCTTTTAGAGATGAAGATTTTCAAACTCTTTGTGTTGATTTCATCCGTGTCCTCCCCTGCATTTCCATCCTTTGGGGATATTTACAAATGATTTGGGTGTGAGTCAATTAGAAAAAACAATTTTGCAAAAAATATGTCTTATTTTTATTTACCTGAAGCCAATCTAGACTCAAGCACTCAAAGGCAGATGGTCGAGTCCTGCATAGGAAAAATGAGATAGCATTACGCGATGACTCTTCTAAAACTTTTGAGCATCTTTAAACCAGATTGCACATTTATATTTGGGTTTGTCAGATGGATACATACAGCATGATGCACAGTTACTGTCATACCAAGTAGTGATTGATATGCTTAAATATTGTATATTTTCTTTATTCCTGTAAAAGTATTTCCCACCAAACTACTAAATGCTTAATGTTTTTTGACAAAATCTGAACTGTTTAGACCTTTTCCGATTTTGAATAGTGTCAAAAATGGTGGAACGGAGGATTTTGTAAATAAACACATAAATAGAAAAATATATACAATTATTTTAAATATATATAAAATCTAGACTTTTTAGCTGTTTGAAATAAACAAAATCATACTCATTTTAAGGCCTTTTAAGCCTATTACAAGAGGAGACAATACAGCAAACCCTGTGAACACTGTAGGTGTTCTGTCCTTGTTCTGATAATACTTTTAATAATTATGAGTTTGTAAAAACAAACGAAATTAAAGAATCAAACGGTTAGAAAACTTTTGGCAAAAGGCAAATAAAAAATGAGACAGCTGTAATACTCTGGATCTGGCTGTAGGACCATGTGAAGAAAATTCCTTGCTTCAGGGCTCCTGCATACGACATCTGGAGCATCCCAGTTTATAGTTGCCTCTTCCACCCTCAGCAATGTTGCACGGTCGGTCTCGCTCACAAAAGGGCACCGGCAAACCAGACTGTACACATAAAAATTTTTATATCAAGCAGTTAGATAAAGTGACCATTCTGTCTGAACTTTTTTTATGTTTAACATTATATTTTGCACAAACTCCTCTGTATACATACCACAGAAATGCTATGACACCCACAGCCCTGATGGAAAAAATGTAAAATATCAATGAAATACAAATCAAGAAATTACATATAAAACTTTGAAATATTTAAAAGGAGTTTAAAAGGGCAGTTTTTTTACGTTCAGGTACAATCCCTAATCAGCAAGTTTCTGTTTAAAAAAATCATTTACAGATTTTATAAACCACAGAACAAAGATAATCAGGAAGTTTTACCAGATGTCAGTGGCCATAGTGACGGGCTCTTGATGCACAATTTCAGGTGCAACAAACTCTGGAGTGCCAAACATACTGTACTGGTGTCGGGAAGTGTCTATTTCCTGGCAGAAGCCAAAATCACAGATCTTGATCTCATCTCTTGGAGGGTAAACCATCAGAATATTTTCCGGCTACGTGGACAAGGAAAGTACACAATGAAGGTAAAGAATGATATGAAAACCTACAGTAAGTTATTTTAAACAATGATTAAAAATCTCACTTTGAGATCCAGATGCATGATGTTCATGCTGTGTATATGACTGACCCCTTCCAGAATTTGCTGGATATATGACTGGACCTGGAAGAAAAAATAATTTCTTAACATTCGGCTTGTAAAACTTTCATGATTTAGTCAAACACTTTGGGTTTCTACCTCTCTTTCTGAGATAGATCCTCTCATAAACAAATGGTCGAGAAGCCCATGAGAACAGCACCTGACATTGATGTTAAAGAAACTACTGACCAAAGTGGTGATCAAACCATAAAGAGTTTGGAAAACTCAAAAAAGGGAGGATACATTTCTGTAATTAAGACCAGGGTGCGTCTGGTGCAAAAGAAATCCAGCAGGCAGGCCACTCTGGGATGAGCGAGACGGGAAAGGAGATCTCTCTCCTGGAAGGCCCTGGTCCGAGAGCTGCTCCTCAAGGGTAGAAACTTGGCAGCAAACACTTCACCTGTTCTTCTGTGGATGACCCGCTTCACCACCCCAAATGTCCCCCTAAGTAATAAATAGACAGGTTCCTATGCTGTGTCTAAAACAACAAACATGTAATTCACAGTGCACATCACCTTCCAATTTCCTCATGGACATCATATACTGAGAACAGCTTCCTTCTCTTCCCCAGCTCCACCTCTTTTTCCTGGGAATAAAGTAGACCTACAGAAAAACATGGAAAAATCTGTAAATACATTTGGAACATGAATACCTTTCAAAAGTCTAAAAATTAAAAAAAAGGCTTTTTTTTAGTCGTGCATCATATCACAGCTTTTCATTGACATTGTGTTGGACTGGATCAATGTTATGCAAATTGTTAACGTCTGACCTTCCTCGACTGTTAGCTGAGCTTCACAGGAGGCTTGGCCTGAGTCGTTGTGAGCAAAGCAGGTATATATGCCACTGTCCTCTCCTTCAGGGCACAAAATGGTGAGGCAACAGCGAGCACCATGTTGGACTATCTTCACATTCTCACTGGCTGCAAGCTGCTCCCTATCCTTTAATTAGAAAGGAGATAAAGAGATTTAAGTAGAAAGCTGATGGTTCATTTGATCATAAAACATCTATTAATTACTTTCTAAACCTTTAAAATTTTTTACAAGATTGGAACCACCAAGTTATCCAGTTAAAGGCAAAGTGGAACCCACAGTCTGTTATCAGTCCTCAGAGTTATAACTTTATTTTAGATAACATTTGGTTCCAACCCAAATCACAGTTTATTCTATAGCCTGTCTGAATTTTTTTGTTAATTTTACTCATTGTCAATCAATCAAGAAGACTGTCAGATAATCAACACCACATAGAGTAAATGTTACACTGCAATTTTTGCTGTCAATTTTTTTCCATGACTGTTTTTATGAGGTGAGTGTTGACCTATTGATTAGAGCAGTGCGCTTGTGCTCTGAGAAGGTTGCAAGTACCCGGCCTGATCCCTACAGGCTCCACTCTGGGTTCCTGAGCAAAAACCTTAACCCTACACTGCTCCCTGGGCGCAACACAATGGCAGCCCACTGCTCCGCAAGGGGATAGGTTAAATGCAGAGATACATTTCTCCAATGTGAGATCAATAAAGTTAAATTATTATTAACTCCAACACCTGAGCAGATTTACATTCAGTATGGTTACAAATACTCAATTTAAAGTTGAATAGATTGACTGTGAATTTTTTACTGTGAGCGTTAGTTAAGTTGGCCAAAAGCACTAGCGGAGGAAGAACCACAATGGATCCACAAAACACAACAACATTGTAATTCAGTAAGGAGGATTCTCTCTAAACATAACATAACAGTGAAACCATCAACAGTCCCAGACACAATCTGGTTCAGCCCAAAGACAGACACCCAAATCAAAGCTGAGTGGCTTTTTCGGTCTACCACATTGAGGACTGCTTTAACTCCTACATCATAAAGGCAAGACTACAAAAACCAAGGACCTTTGACAAGCTAAATGTTTAGATCTTTGACAGAGAGGGTAGATGTTTTGAAAGAGTGGTGAAGGAAGCCCACTTGATTGACACAGAAAAGCAATTACTGAACAGAGTGGAGGACTGCAGTTTCAGATCCCAAGGATAAATAAATGTCTTTGAAACTATTCAAAAGAGGCTACACAAGCAATCTCGTTATGATTAAAATGGGCAAAGACAACAATCATACATAACAATAAAGAAGACACCAATTACCCGGGAGCAGAACTGGTGAGTGTTTGATTTACATCTGGCTTAGAATGTGCTTAGGAAGATGGGCTTCTAAGGTGTTTAATCAACTCTCCAACTAGACGCTGCTCTAGTGCAAGTCGCCAGAATTGACAAAAGCTACTTTATAGGTGTTCAAATATTATCAGAAAAACTGATTCTCCTTTAAGCTTTAATTGTAGTGCATGTCATCGAGATTTAATGAGTAGTCGAGGAAAAATAACACATTTTCAACTTTTTTTTTTTGTATTTTTTTTACAAGAAATGTATTTAGATTTTGAGTGTGTTTGTATTCAGCCCCTCTGAGTCAATACTTTGCAGGATCACTTTTGCCTCAGCTCCTCCAAGTCTGAGCCCATGGTTCTCCTCCAGAAATGGATGGTTTGCCCTTTTCTGGTCAGAGGGGAATTCCTGCCTCAAAGGGAGAAGTACAAGTATCTTGGGGAAAATGAAGCTCTCTCACATTAATCTGATTTTATGGTCCCTGTGAAAGGTTGTCTATCAGAACTGTCGTGGTCATGATGGAAAACAGCTGACAGTCTTTTAACATGCTTTAAGAGAGTCTTAGGTTTCTTGCCACACACAAAGCACATGAGTCCCAATTTCCCATCTCTTTATTCTGACCACAGCACTCTTTTCCACTTGAGCTTTTTGGTTAAAATACAACCATATGCTGAAAACAGTTTTATTTTACTAATCCCTGTATAAGATATAAAAAAAAAATTGTAGTGGTATTGACAATAATTGAAAATAGAAAATCAAAACCCCTTGACTGGGTATAAACATCTACCGTATATATCCTTTCATTACTGCATACTCCTCTGCTTACCTTGTACCACTGTATCTTTGGAGTGGGTCTTCCTGTGATGATGACTATGAATGTTGCTGGTTGGCCTGGCTCTACGCAAAGATCCTCAGCAGGCACCTGGATGGAAGGCGGAGCTGAGAGGAAAGTTACATCAGTATTTAGTGAATCAACAATTTATTAACTTTTTCTACATGTAGGAAGCTAAACTACCATCTGTGATTTCATGCAGGGCCTCTGAAATGTAGATCTCCTCTTCTTCTTCCAGATAACATGAAGGCTGCTGCACTGATTCATCCAATGCAGAACGTTGAACATCCATCACGGTACTACATCTGGTTTTAAAGACACATAAAGGTGCTGGCAATAAGATTTCTTAACAAACACAAAATCAATACATTTCTTCTCATTGCTATTAAGTCAAACAAAAAGGCAGTTGAATTCTGAGCATAAAAGTCAGTTCCTGGAACATACAATTTAAGAACCAAATTCTGTTGGTTATGTTTTGAGAACTGGGCCATAATTAACAGTATCACAACTTATGCAAATGCCCTTTACAAGAGGTGCTTCACTGTGATGACAACCAACTCTAGAGTAAATCAGTTATAATTCCATTCTCATTGCATATTTAAGGAAAGATCAGAATTAACAACCAGGCACAGCTTTCTTTTCCTAACTTCACAACGTAAATGACAAGCCGTTAAAGGTGAAGATCCACATTCTATAAAGTTGGTAGTCTCTGATGCTCAGTTACGTAAAAGGGTGAAACATCAGGATTTAAAACACTTACTGCTCAGAGGATAAAGGAGGACATTGTATCTTGGCCAAAGAAGATGGGCTGAAATCAGTCTGCAGCCATTTTTTAACAAAGGCAGTTGACCATGCCTCTGAATCAGCTTCTAGAGAAACCAAAACATTAATTAGGCATATTTCCAAATTGAAGTTACTATATAATTTGATGACTAGTTACTTTTTGAATATAGTAGAAAAATAAGCTTTTAGAAAGCACATTACCTTACCTTCCAGGAATAGTAAACACAGTTTGCCTTACCTTGGAGAATCAGGGTTTTACCCCTCTAACCCACCACATCAACAAGACATGATCACATGCCCACATCTGCATGGGCAGGAAGGATACACTCGCCCAGCACATGACCATCTTGTAGGAGTGGAGAGTTAGCTGGGCATGCGTTGGCAGGAAGAGAGAGGGGAGCGTTGAGTGGTTATTGGTTATCATGACAATAATGACTTACATGGAACGGTCCATGTGAGGAACCCCCTGCTTTGAGACTAGTGAAGGGAAAATGGGAAACATCATGTAGGTTATAGACAATGGAACGACAAACAAATATGGTGTGGAAAATACAGAAGTAAAATTCACTTCAGTTTCTGTATTCTGATTAGATGATTGCTGATCTGCTCAAACAAATACCGTACTTGCTTTTCCTAGTACCAAGTTTTTAATATGATCTTGATTTTCTCTTAGCTTTTGGCTCTTTTAAAAATCCAATGAGCTCTGCATATAAACATTTCAATAAGAACACACAATGTAGCTGATTACAACTCATATCTTATACGGAAAGTGGAAACATGATGATAAAATGTTTAGGGGAGTGGGTGTTGAGGACTACAGCATGATGTATATGGTGAATTAAAGCATCTAGATTCCACTTATTATGGCTACAAAGAAGAAGTTGAAACTGGTATGGTTATGGTAATTTTTTCTCCCCACAATATCAAAACCTTTTCTTCTTCTAAAAAGCTATATATGTTAGTTACGTGCATAAGTTTGCCCCTCATTTTGGAGGAAATTCAGAAAAACTATTATCTGTGTAACTTTTGTTGCATGCAATACTCTCCACTGGATTTATAACTGCATTAAATCTACAAGTAAAACAACCACCTCTAGTTTTTCTGAATACAAGCCTCTATGCTCAGGGTAATCTTTACAAGAATATGCATAGACATGGGTTGACTTACACCCAAATATATTTATAATGTCACATTTGATTGAAGCCAAGCCAAATGAGGGTTTTACATCGCAATTATTTGTGTGTCTTAGATGGTGAACTGTGACTGAGTTTCTTGCAATTATGGATATCTAAACATGCTGAAAAGATTTCCTGAGATTTCAAATCTTATTTGACCAAAATAAGCATCCAAAACAGTTCTAAAAGTGCAAACGCAAACACACAAAGCTTTGATTTCACTTCAGTTTTGTGTGAAACTGGTAAGGCGATGTAAAAGAATTTCAGAAAACAACCAAATATAAAAGTTGGACATTGATTTTGATAACATACAATAGTAAGGACCACCGATGCATGGACAGGCTGGATAGCGATATTGATTGGATTTTCAGATTTTCAATTAGTACTTGTTCAGTGACTGGCCAAATGGAACAGACAAAGAAACAGATCTTTTCCCAGTTAGGTAATCTCATTCCAGAACTGCTAAGAAGAGTATATGACAATAGATTTGAGAGTTCAAACTAAAGTGATGACAAAACTCAAAACTAGATATTTTGAGAAACAGAGATGTGTTTGATGTATAGTATCTTTATATTTATTGAGAAGAAATCCTCTAAAATAAACTAAAATCTCTATGAGCTGGTGAAAACTCTACATGAACCAGAGTTTAGATATTGAAAACACTCTCAGACGGATGTGTCTGTAGTTAAAATGCATGTGTCTTATCTGTCTTTTCTAACAGAAACAGTCTTTTTATATCAGATCCTATGCATGTTCCTCCCAGTGCCATAATAGTTTGGAATCTAGTCATAACAGAAATGACACAGCTGGAACTATGTATGATGAAAGTGTATGAAACTGGGAAAAAGGAAAGTGTAAGTATGTGAGTAAAATTTCAAGATACTGCAAACTTTATGGAGTTTATGAATGGTAGTGTTGGAAAAAGAAGTACTGATTGGAACTGATTGATGAATATTGTAACGAATTGTGACATAATGTGATGGAAAAAAAGGGTGATAATGTGAAAACTTGCCAATGGCATGTGCTTTAATTATATCCCTTTAAAATCGTGGCTAACGTTTAAACCTGTGTGCCACACATATGAAAACCCTTTAGTGGGTTTCCACCTTGTGTGGAAGATATTCACTCCGTTGGCTCTGACAGTCCTACCTTTAGCAGGTAGGCTCTGCTGTTGGTCACTCTCTATGTCAGCAGGTGGCACAAAGGCAGGACAAAGACCTGCTTTGCACTTGATGCAGCCAAGTTCATTCCAGAGCTAATATAAAAAAATTGTTGGGATTTTAAGTGACACTAGGTGTTATGAAAAGAAGGTTTAAAAAGTTCATTAAAGAGACATATATATTACATACCTCACATTCATACACTCCAATATCTGCCTCTGTTGCCCCTGTAACTGTAAGAGACAAGATTCCACTCCGGGCATCATTCACAATGGAATATTTATTGCAGTCAGTCAGCTCCCTGCCATTTTTCAACCACCTGCAGGAAAAACAGTTTCTCCAGTCAGAAGACACATGACCATCTGCATTGACACGTAATGCTATTGTCTCTGTGGTCTGCCGTACCTGATTCTTGGTAAAGGGGTAGTGAGAGTGGAACATACAAACTGGATCCCTTCTCCTTCAATCAGACAAGCGCTTTCTAGTCTGGTCACAAATCTGGGTGGAGCTGGAGAGAAGGACAAAGTGCATGCAAAACAATTTCAAGACAAACCACCTCACAGTGCCACATTAATAGATACAATGTCTACAAAAATCATTGATAACACAATAAGTGGATTATTTCCGAATTATTTCAGTGACCATCTACCGGCGTTTGTGGTTTATGGCAATTTTTACAGAGATCCTTCTGACGAAGACAGATAAGTTTAAAAAAAAATCTGTTGTAGTCAAAACTGGGATTCGATAATCCTAAGAAAAAATTAAGTCCCTAAACATTTTAAAGATACTTATAAGAAACACTGTCCAGTAAAAAGACTTTCAAAAACTGGTAGAAAAGATCACTGATCCTGTGATAAAATAGAGAGTTGCATCAGGTACCGACAACAAAACCCCCTAACATAATGTTTCTCACAGCAATGGAAGGGGGAGATGTCATAGCTGTTGTTAAAAAATGTATAAAAAAGGTAAACTAACAGTGATAAAAATGACAAAAGTCAGAAGAGTTATTGATGCTATTATTAAACCATGGTAACCTCTCTTTCCAAACGGCTACATTTACAAACAAAATCAAAGCTGCTATTGGGCCATAAACCATGATATTAATTTTGGAAATTGGGGACCAATGTCCATAATGATATTAACAATGTCAGGGGCAGTCCTGATAAGATTGATGTCACTTTTATTACCTTGTCTTTTCACTTCCTGTTTTATTTTGGTACTCATTTTCTCTCTTGTTTTAGGCAGCTTCACTTCCTGAGTTCCTTCCTGCAATCAGGATCTGCCACAGCCTAATGCAATTCACCTGGTGTATGTGCTCCTCTTTTGTTTGTTAGAGTATTTAGTTCCCACCCTTGCAGCTTCCCTTTGCCAGTTTGTCTTTGTCCTTTGAGCTTAGCGTTCCAGCCTTTTTGCCTGTTAGATTTAGCTTTTTAGTGTTTTGACCCCTGCTTGGATTTGGACCTGTCTTTGCCTCCGTTTTTTGATACTTCTGTTTCTGCTGGACTTTTTGGTGTTCAACCCTGGACTGAATTAAAAGAACTTTGAGTTTTAATCCACTGTGTCAGGTCTTGCATTTGAGTCCTTTATTTCTGAGCCTTGTGACAAACATGATGATTGGGCTAGGAGGATGCATTGTTGCTCTGCAGTTGGGCCTGCATCACCTCCCACTCTGCCTAACACACTCCCAAGAAGATATGCAATGCTCCTCCATGGACATGATGCTGAAATGTTTTGAGTCGTTTATAAAAGCTAAAGCAAGCTTTATTAAGAGTTTAAAGACTAATATAACATTTCCTTTCATGCACACTCATATGCTCATCACATTGAATTACCAAAATATGATCCTTTACGGGTAGAACCCTCTTGTCTGCTGCTACTAGCTCAATCAAAAAAGGTTAAGGATCATTTAACTAAAGGTCATTGTTTTCTGATTAAGCAAATTATTTAATAAAAGATTATTTTGCTAAATACTTTTTTATTTACATCTTAGATTTGCATTGTGAATTGGTCTGAACACATTCCAATTGCTTCAAATTAGTCAAAAGCTAATTTGATCACATTCCAAACTCTTTCTGATAAAATTGGTTCTTAAACATAAAATCCATGCTGCACTGTGATATCATTGCATAATTTTATGGATTAGGATTTTCAACCATGCTTTTCCATCTTCTTTGTAAATAGTAGCTTAGTTTAGTTGAGTTTCAATACTGTAGTTAAGAGTGTAACTTGGGGCGTGCTTTGGTGGCGCAATGGTTAGAGCACACGACCCATATATGGAGGCCTTTGTCCTCAACGTGACCGACCCTGGTTTGAATCCGACCTGTG
>NW_015150483.1:1878200-1887817 GCF_000732505.1 Cyprinodon variegatus
TTTTTTAATAAACTGACTTTTTTAATTGAAGTTGTAGTGAATTTATTTCATATATGTGCAGAGTTATCCATTTAACCATTATTTAAGCTTTATTTTCACATTATTTACAGTTATTATTTATCACAATTTGTGTTTGCAAACCATATATGAAAGTCCGAATATTGTTTTATTAAAGAATATGTTTACCACCACTACAGGGCGGGGCATTTAAAGAATTCATAGTTGCACAACAATGCAAAAATTATAAAATTCTAATTAAAAAACTGGAGATAAACACCAATTTATCTTTAATGTCAAATTTGTATATAACTCGACTAATAGGTGCTCAATCAACAGATGATTCAAGCTAACTGTATATCTCTGCAGCCCCCCCCAGAGTTGCCATCTTAAGAGATGTGTAAGACGTTGTATAGCCTATGTCAAATGTTGTTTTTTTTTCTGTACAAACTACAAGCATATAATTTCCCTCCCTCTTTACAGACAGTGATTTGGCTTATTTTATTGAATTATTTTATTGAATCATTACAAAAAATGTTTGTAGCTTGATTGGACAAAATAGGAAAAGGGCGGCTTTAAGTAAAAGCTAAATA
This sequence comes from Cyprinodon variegatus, assembly GCF_000732505.1. Classification (NCBI taxonomy): domain Eukaryota; kingdom Metazoa; phylum Chordata; class Actinopteri; order Cyprinodontiformes; family Cyprinodontidae; genus Cyprinodon; species Cyprinodon variegatus. Next base: position 1,878,791 of record NW_015150483.1, read on the forward strand.
ATCAACAGAAAAACTTCCGTAAAACCTGGTTGAATTTGCTGTCTTTTTCTGCATCTGTTTTAAATCATAAGCCCCCATTACTCACCGTGCACCACCACCTTTGCCAGAGTGCCAGCACTGCCCATAGAGCTGGTTGCATGACACATGTACTGACCAGAGTCCTCTGCTGTGAGGCAGTCCAGGACGAGACTGCATGCTCCTGAGCGGTCAGCCACGATGATGTGACGTGGGTCATCCTCTAAGGGAAGCCCATCTGGGATGAAGGAATATAAATTTACAGAATTAAAAAAATTAATATTGTTTGAAAATGTAATGTTACTCAAAAAAGAGCTTACATGAAAAATGAAGAAGAGCCAACAAAAACAAACCTTTGATCCAGCTCACTGTGGGTTTTGGAAATCCAAACACTCTGCAAGTCAGTTTGATTGTCTGTCCAATTTGTGCTGAGCAGTCAGAAAGCATTGATTCAAACACTGGAGGACCTGTGGATAGATGCAAACTTAAATACCAGGAGAAATTCTTATTTGGCAGCTTGTTAATGTGTCTGAAGAAACCTACAGTTATTACTGAGGCTGGAGCGTTCCTGCAGCTCCTTCAGGTCTTTCAGCCAGGACACTTTAACCAGTGCAGAGTTGCTCTGTAAAGTGTAACGCCTTATAGAGCCTCTGTGTTCATGCCACAAGCTCCATGACTTGTCCTCTCCACCAACACTTTCCTTTATTTCCACATCATTCAGCTGAACAAGTGGTAGAATAAAAAAAATATCAAATTAAGCAAGAACATTTACACTATAGGGCAAATATTTAATTTATCATGAAGGACGCACTACTTTATTGGAACCTGGATGACTTAGTTACCTTCATTTTGTTCTTAAAGCTGTATGTGTCATGATTCATGCTGCCATCTTTCTTCACCTTACACAGTACTATGCACTCCTTAAAGAGAAACACTTGTCTCTGATGACCTCTGGAGGTTGTTTTTATTTCTGGAGAGTCCTCCCACACTGTTAATACTCCCTGAAGAGACAAATTGCACCGAATGTTTTAATATTTTAAGAACTAAACTCTTTAAGACAAAGATATATTATGAGAGCATGGCATACAAAGTTTTTATTTAAAAATGTTGCTTTACTTAAGCATAGGAAAATGTAATTTGTGTTCTTCAAGGAAATCTTGAAAAAAGTATTTGTATCACCAAAAGTCAAAATAAGCCAAAATAAAAATATAAAAATCACAGAATAAAAGCATTTCCTCCTTACCTGTCGCACAGGCTCACCCAGAGCTGTAAGAGGAGCTGGATAGTTCTCAATCAGGGACACCCGGTGCAGATTGTCTGACCTCCAGGGCAAGCAGGACACCACAGAGAAGGCATCTTCTAACAGGTAACAGCCCTGACCACTTCTAGCTTTGTTCTTGATTAACTCCTGGCAATAAAATCATTGTATGAAGTGTTTGAAATCAAAACTATGAATAGTAGAAGTTGTATTTTTAAGATTCCTAAAAGTCCCATTAAAAGTAATATGCTTCCCCATTTATTTTTCCAGTGTTTTGCTCCTTATTTAGAGCAGATGGATGGATGGATGGATGGATGGATGGATGGATGGATGGATGGATGGATGGAGGGATGGATGGAGGGATGGATGGATGGATGGATGGAGGGATGGATGGATGGATGCCAATGTTTTTGCACTCTTGAAAATCCCTTATGAAGATTAAATACTTCTTCTGACCTTCAGTAAACTCTGGTAGGTTTGAATTCTTTCTATTGGTTGCTGCAGGAAAGTGAGGACATCCATGACTGGGGTGTCACAAGGCTTCTCATGTGCCGTTACCTCCTGAAAAGATATTAGAAAGAAATAAAAATCAGTGCATCTGCACTAAATATCCCTTTCTACATTTTTACCTTTGCATATTTAAAATGAAGCGTACAATAATGAAGTGATTTGAATTACTTTAAAGTATTGCTGAACAGCCTTGTCGCTGATGCAGGCCTCTGCTTGTGCTTGTCCCACCATGTAGTGAAGATACTTCTCAAATTGCTCGGCATGCTTGATTAGGTACATGGCAACGTCATCATCCGTTAAACACTCTCTCAGACCAGGGAGGATCAAACTGAGAATGAATGGATTACTGAGGACTACATCTTTCAAAATAGCCCAACAATAATTTGATCAAGTTTGGGGAATTGGGTTTATTACCGTTCATGTAAACCAACAATATCTTTGATGTTCCTGAAGATGATCTCTTTCTGGTTGAGAATATTGATGGGAACATTGTGGCTGCTGTCCAGCTGATTAAGATGGTGAGAGATGAACATCTTCATTGCCTTTACAAACTCCTCTTCTCCATCAATCAAGCCTTGGATCAGCTGACTGAAGGTATCAGGAAATATAAGCTGATTAGTATCAATTCCCACAGTTCATAAAAGACTCATTTAAATCTAGTAACTGTGATTACAAAGTTCACACTACAGATGTGTTATGAAAAACAAGCCGACCTCAGTGCTCTTCTGTACTCTTCTTCTGTTGACCCAATTCCATCAAGACCCTCTTGAACAAATCTACTTTGTGGGAAAATTTCCTGTTGGAAATTAGAGTTAAGCTTTTATCACAAATCTCTTTCATATCTCTGCTGACGGTGTAACAAAACCGGAGAATATTTTACTGTGTTTAAGTACAACTGAAACTTTATGAGAGATGTCTTTGAATACTAATGTTTACAAGCATATGTTGGCACATTAAGACGTATTTGTGTAATATGGCAAAGTTTTCTCAAAATAATGACATATCTAGGGGAGATTCTGGTTAAAAAAATTTGAGAAAACAGGGGCACACCTCAAACATGTTAAAACTTGGTTCTTGCAAACTCTTAATGACCTCAAGCACTGCAATTTAGTGAGTGCTGTATTAACAAGGTTATTATTTTTTAAGTCCTTTATTATGTGGGCATCTTAAAATATGCATGCCAGCAGCCCCATTGTGGGTTACAAACCTGACTTAGTTTTACCAGTTCTTCTAAATATCAAATAACTCCGAAAAGGGAAGGGCAATTAGAACAATTAATATGGAAATGTATTAAGTCTCATGGCTTTGAAAAAAACTCATAAACATAAAAAATATCTCTGTCCAATGTAACAATCCAACTGATGTAAAATAGGAATGGTTTAGCCTGACTTTATGTTAAAAAGATACAAATTAAAATGTTATATTATATATTTGATTTCAATTTTGCATATTACTTAACATTAACCAACAGTATTTGACAACATACTTTTCTCTTCTTTTCCAAATAGGCAGGACAGAGCCATCCTTGGCGAGAAGGGTTGGTTTTGGTTGGTTTGGTTTTCACCAACCACCTGTCAGGATGAACAGAGTCTAGAACCTCCACAAATTGTCCCTCCTTCAGAATAAAGCTGTCCTTACTTCCAGCATTAGGACTGCAGTCGGCTCGAGCCACATATATTTCAAAAGTCTGTAGAAGAGCATTCAACAAGTCAGACTTTCTGTTTAAATCCTTTCGATGATCAGATTGTGACCTAATTAGGTCACATTTGATTCTAATACGATCATTTGAAATGTACCTCTTGTCTGCACTCTTCACCGTCTGACTCAGATCTGGACCCTGTACTAGTTAAAGGTGTGTGGGAGCGATGGTGCTTTGGAGATGGTGTTCTTAGTTTATTATCATGAGCACCTTTAAATAAGAACAGAGGGGAACATAATTAATTTTAATTTAAGAAAAAAATATAACTGTAGAAAAAGAATAATGTAAAATATAAAGAAATTACAATACTTAATTTCCTTCTTTATATATAGACTTAAATGTACATGTTTAAATAACCAGGAGCCCCATTTGCAAAGGATGCATTTGAACAAAAACGTGTCATAAGCCATTTTTATACATACATCTGTTTTTAGAGTTTGGACTCATTCGTGACATCTAGTGGGCATGCTGGGAAATAATTACTTATGTTGAGCGCATGTTGAATGAATAAAAAAATCATAAAAGCTTATGTGAATAAATCATTAGTAAAATGCACCCAAAAAAACCCTTAACATAGCTACAGCTTAGTTGTGTGAAATTAGACAAAATTAAGGAAGCATTTGTAGACTACTTGCAGGCCAAAATGAAAACCTAAGGGGATCATTAACCAATTAGGTTTCTAAAGATGAAAACATTTCTGCCTGAACAGAGCTCAAAACTGCAGTGTCTCTTGGAACACAACATGATAGAGAGTTTATGCTCCAAAAGTAATAATAGCTGTGTGGGATTAAATTATTCGATACATCACCTTCCTATGGGTGTAAATGCAAGTATTAATATACATCTTATAAAGAGAACTATTTACAATATTAGTGTATAAAACATATGTTGAAATATGCCTAAATGGAGGTTAAATATAATCCAATCAAATAAGAGTCTGATTTTAGCCAATTTCAGTCATACACAAACAAAAATCACTCCAAGTCATATTGTAATCCATTTTAAAATGTTATACTATATGAAAATTAAAGCCAGTATTTGATATCCTTAATTCAAAATCCTAAACTCCATGTCTCAAACATAAAATAAAAACTATTACTATTACCAATGGCTATTATATTATAGTTTTCTTAGATGTTTCCTATTTTTTAATGTGTCTTCTCACGTATTTGACTTTGTTCTTTTTTCCCCATTTGATTTATTTTCTGTACATTTATAAATAAAAAGGATTTTGAAAAAAGTTTTCCAACAAATAAAAACAGATGTACTGACACAACAATAAAATGCACTGACCTTTAACAACCAACATTTTCTTAGGAAGTTTCAGAGCAACTGTTTCTTCTTTGTTATCCGTTGGCAGTTTGGTGTCAGCTGCTTTTATCACTGCCCTGTTCAAATATTTAATAAATAGTAGGTTCAAGAACACAATGTTCTATATGAGCAATAAAACTAGGGTTATTGTGAGGAACATTACCACTGTGTTACTGGAGCAGTCTCAATAGGTTCTATTACATCTGGAGCAGTGTCATACTCTGATGGACTTGACACTGTTTAACGTAAAAATAGGGAAACATATTTAGCATTACCCCTGGTTGGTGCTTAAAGCTAAATACAATTGTGTTACTTACAGGAGCTAACTGCAATGAGTGAGGATCTTCTTCTCTCCTGCAGGCGTCTCTGATTGTCCTGTTCTGTCAGGATGTAGGCATCCCACATAGAGACACTTACACTTTCTACATAATTGTCAGTGTCTGCAGGTGCAGCTGTTGGTGTTTGTCTTTGTGTCATATCCTGGGCTTCAGGCCTTTGTGGAGCAAGCTGCAAAGGAGATATGGCTGCAAGTGGTGCGTGTATAGGCTTCTGGGCAGTGGGAACAGGTTGTAGAGTCTTCACTATAGTTATATTTCCATTATAGGAGGTTGTCCCAAACTTATTCACCGCCTCACAGGTATAAACTCCACTGTCGCTGTCATTTAAGTTTTTAACCACAAGAGTGCATTCTCCATTTTCAGTGGTTTTAATCTGGCATCGAGGATCATTTATAAGTTGTTGGCCGTTTTTCAGCCAGCGCACAGTACTGGGTTTTCCATCAATGACACATTTTAATGAGAGCGTGCCATGAAGATCTGCCTTCTGGTTCTTGAACACCTCCTTGAAGACTGGTCGCATTTCTTTCCGAGCTTTGTAGCCTTTGAATACTGCTTGAATTTTAACGGCAGCTTCTTGCATCTGGGGTTCATCCTCCATGTTGATGTCCAGCTCCATGAGAGAAGGTTCTAGCGGCTCTATGCCTTGAATAGGAAGCTGGGCAGTTTGTGTATGAGGCACAGCAGGTCGGAGGTGGGAAGGAGGAAGCTCACTTAAGGCCTCTGAAAATGTTTCTTCCTCCGAAATGTAGAGCAGAGGAATGTCTGCTTCTGTTAATGCAGGTTGTGTTTCCTCCTCTCTTCTCATTGGCTCAACAGCTTGTTTCATTTCTATAACTGAATCAGGCTCTTTCTTGATTGGTTTTACTGGTTGGGTTATTGGTTGCTTGAATTTATCAACTATTTCCCTATCAGCCGTGTCAGACTTGTTTCTGTCCAATCTTGAAGTCTCTTTAAAATCTTTTTCCATCAGCGGTTTTGGCTGAGTTTTTGGCTGCTCTTGCGTTGACCTTCCTGCTATACTTTTAGGCTGTGTATAATCCTGATCTGTCTCTATATCCCTTGAAATTTGTTTTTCCATTTCTATTTTTGCTTTGCTCTTTCTCCTCTCAGGGGGTTTTGGAGCGGTATACTGAGGAGTTACTGCATCCACCTTTTTTGGTTCTTCTACTGAGTGTTTCTCAAGCTGGTTTATTGTGCGTGCTTGTGTAAATACATCCTCTGCAAACATTTGCCCATTTTCTCTCATCTCTTTATGGTCTTCGATATCTTTTGAAGCAGTCTTGCTTAGCTGAGGAATTGTGCCCTCTGTTCTTTTGGTAATAGACTTGATTGGTTGCTCTCCAGTTGCTACCTTTGGCTTAGATCGTACTGGAGGCTTTGAAGGCTCCTCTTCTCTTACACCTTTGTTATCTGATAGCCTAACATCGCTGTTAGTTGTTTCGCTCCCTTTAAGCTTCTCTTCTACATGTTTTTCACCTTCACTGTTTCGCCAAATCGTTGTTGCTTGCTGTGTTATCTTATGCTTATGCTTGGCTTCATTTGATTCATCTGATGATTTTACTTGTTTAAACTCCTTTTTAACTTCACATCCCTTTTCAGTCTCTTTCAGTTCACCAGCTTTATTGTCCACAAGCCTTTCTGACTGATCTACTTGAGGACCGACTTGAATAACTTTTCCCACATTCCCTTCTAGTTGGGTTTTTTCCATTCGATCTTTTTCTGTACCCAAAGGTGAAGCTTCTTCAACTCTCCTGTCAACCTTGTAATCCCTCCCTGGCAGTTGAACCGGCTTAATCTCTTGCTTGTGAACCTCCCTCCCTTTCTCTTCATTCCTCTCCATGTTTGTTCCATCCTGGGCAACATCAAAGTGTTTTTCTATAGCTCTCACATGTTGGATATCCTTTTGGACTTCATTGTTGACATTCTGCACAGGCACCTTTAGGCCAAAAGATTCCTCGCTGTCTTTTTCTAAGGTAGTAATAGATGATTTCCTATTAGTTCTCTTTTTGGGCTCTGGGGGAACTGGGTTGTTCTGTGTAACATTTGGCCTTATATTCTCTGAAGCAGGTGCTGGTTTAGACACGGTGCCTCTCACGTGCTCTGGTGCTGTTATAGATTTAGCCTCAAGTACATCAAGTTGTGGTGCTTTACAAAAGGAAGAATAGTATCATCAATAAAATAATCATCTGATAAAGGTAAGTTAAAAATAAAGATGTACAGACCTTTTATTTGTAATGTTGCAGAGGTTTCTATATCCCCGGCATGACAAGAGTATCTACCCCTGTCCTCTGAATTAAGCCTGTTGATGTTAAGCTGCAGAAAGCATCCATCCTTTTTCATCTCATACTTCTCACTGGGTCTCAGAGACAAAGCATCCTTCTTCCACTGCACAGACACTGCAGGTCTTGATAACTCACAGGACAAAGAGGCTGTACTGCCAGACTCAGCCTCCAAACTTTGTAATTCTTTGATGAACAATATAGCGCACTCTAAATGGAACAAAATCAGATGGGAATAATCAATATACAGTGTCAAATAAAGAGGCTAGTGTATTTTCTAAGCTTTATCTTTCTTGTGTTCAGTATTTGCTATCACATCTCTCTAAAATTCAGACACACATACTTTTTAAAATACTTGTTAGCAGTAACAGTTCATTAAGTTAAACTAAAGTTATCAAGCTTTTGGGAGGTGAACATAAAGGAATGAGGAAAATTCTATAAAATGTCATGATTTCCCACATCTTTACAGCATGCACAATGTACTTTAAAGCAATTTGTAATGTTCAGTTTTCTTTTGGCATCACTGTCTCCTCATAGTTCTCTTTCATATCTAAGAATGTAATGACTGCCTAGGAATAAAATGTTATGCTCAAAGTTCCCTAAGTGGTTAGATAAGAAATAGCCACATTTATAAGAAAGCAGATGAAGTATCTTCTATTCAAGCATTCAACATACTGTGGTCAGTTAATCTTCATCATAATAGACAGCATTTTCATCGTGTTGGATGATATTGAGTGCTGCCATCATTAAATCTTTCACATATATTTTTGGCAGTATGTGCCTTTAGTGTTATAAGTCCTAAAATGCAGATAAATAACATCCTACAGTACAGCTTGCATAACCAGTAATAATTCTCCAGAATTTCTACCTATGATATTCTTATCATCATTTAATAATATTTCTAAAAGGGGGGCTCTACTCTGTATATCCCAAACTATTTATTTGTGTTTGAAAATAATATTCCTTTGAAAGGTTTATTTTTTTTTAGCTTGCTAAGTCATTATTATATCCAATTTTCTTTATATTTATCTGGTAAAAAGGTAAATCCAACATTTTCTCAGAGTAACACTATTAAGTTTGAAAGAAATAGATCTGAGTGAAGGTCTTTGTAACCAACAGCAAAACGTTAAGAATGTCTTATCAACTGCATAAATGCCCAATGTTTAAACCAATAAACCCTACCTTGAACCGCCACATTTGCAATACTTTCTGCACTCCCTGCTTGGCAGGTGTAGCTGCCACTGTCCTCAGGTTTGAGGTCTTTGATGTTAAGCTGATAGAGATGACCATCTTGTTTTATCTCATGCTTCCTGCTTGCTCTCAGGGGCAGCCTGTTTTTCTTCCAAACCACTGAAACCCCAGGTCTGGAGAGTTCACAGCACAACGAGATAATCCCTCCCACTTCAGCATTCATATTTTGCAACTCCTTTATGAAATATAAAGGGAGCTCTGTGAAAGAAACAAAATTCATTGGGTGTAGTTATGGGAATACAAATTACAGTCTCAATATTTCCTAAAGTAAGAATTCTCTAACAGAGAAAGCAGTCATAACAACTAACTAACATATACTTTTCACTGACTAAAATAATTAACAATGCTTTAAATCTTGCAAGATTT
>NW_015150483.1:1888837-1892416 GCF_000732505.1 Cyprinodon variegatus
TCTGCCTTAATGTTCTGCAGATCCTTCTTGAAGAAAGGTGGGAGTTCTGGGAAAATATTAAAAAGTTAGAATGGATAAAATAAAAACTTATTAATCAAACCTCATATATGCCATCTTTTTTTGTGGACTATGCTCAGAACTTCTGGACTAAAACTCCACATCTTGCCCTGATATAAGAAATTAAAATATACTGTCTCAGTGCAATTTACATAGATGTTTGCATCTAAAAAGTTAACTTTTTTTTATTGTTTGCTATAGCTTTCATTACTTGCTTTTTATATGTGAGCTTTCTGTCTTGTACCTTGTATAAATAAGTTTTAAACTTATATATTTTTTTAAAGTTACAATGTCTGAAAATGATATATTTTGTTGTCTCAGGCATTAGAAGGTAACATTAAACATATGAAGTGCTTTAGCAGCTTCTTTACTTCTTTTACAGCTTAGCACTGATTATAAGAGCTCATATAAAGCAGTATTTTCCTCATTTTTAAAATACCTTCAACACCTAATGCAATAATGGAACACATGATTTTATATTAGCCTTATCTTGATGATAGGTAGATATGCACCAAGCTGACCTCTAAAGGAACAAACCTTTTACTATTAAGTCAGCCACTGTCTGTATATCTCCTGCCTGACATGTGTAGCTGCCGCTGTCCTCCAGTCTTAGATCATTGATGTGGAGCTGGAGCAGGCAGCCGTCTTGTTTTATTTTGTACTTCCTGCTCTCTCTAAGAGGAAGTCCATTCTTCTTCCACTGCACAGACACTCCTGGTTTAGATAATTCACACTGCAGTAAGGCTGCCCCTCCTTCCTCAGTCTCCAAACTTCTCAATTCTTTCTTGAAAAATGGAGGCGTCTCTGAGGATACAGTTAAACATCACATACAGCAGATGTAGTCATTATCTGTATGAATATGTAGAAATGATAGATTTTTTTTTGACATTTACAGTTTAACACACCTTTTACAGAGACGGCCCCAGTCGTCTCCACGCTGCCTGCTGCACATGAGTAGGTGCCACTGTCCTCAGGTTTCAGATCTTTAATATGAAGCTGAACAACGGAGCCTTCTTGTCTGAATTCATATTTCTTGCTGGCCCTCATTGGTAATTTGTTTTTCTTCCAAATCACAGGAATACCAGATTTGGAAAGTTCACAGTACAGAGAGACGGTGCCTCCTTCCTCTCCATCCATGTTTTGTAATTGTTTCATGAAGAAAACTGGACATTCTGTAAAAGGTTCAAAAAAGTTAAAAACATGCTGATTTGTCTGCAAATATGAAATTAACTTAAGGACATATTGCCACAGCTGGCAAATATATAATTTTTTATCCTTCCCAGCAGTGGCGGGCTTTGCTATTTTGGGGACCCAGGCGAAGTTCAGACAGCGGGCCCTTCTCCAAATCAGTCTTCACCCCCCAGTCAGCCCTGAGCGTCACAGATCATGTTGATCTACCACAGTGTCCATGCTGCAGTACTGTTAACCAGAGAGCAGCCCGGCTGCTTTTCCTATTCCCTCAAACAAATTCCCAATTGCACCCAATAATAAATATTGTTGAAAGCTGTTATTCAATGGGCATGCACCCCAGGTCTTAATACATCATGGGTGATGTGTCTAAATTGGAAACACTGCTTCTCTGTGTAGGAGGTGGAGCTTTTAGCTTCTTAAAAGAGGGGATGAAGACGGTGAAATATCCCTCTATCTCCCCTCTTTAAAGAAGATATACACAATATACTTGTTATAAAAAACATTGATAAAAAAATACATTTTCATATATTATTTCAGCAATAAATACTTTGGTGTAAATTTATGTTAATGAAAACAAGTAAGTTTAAAAAAAAACGTAATTTTTTTTCTTTACTATTTTTAAAAGTAGCTAAAGATGAAAATAAATTTCACTGATAATCAGGAGGCTTCTGGTTTATTTAGAAAAATATTAATCTGAATTTTTGATCATTCTAATGAGAGAAAGTTTTTAAACTCAGACAATCTCAAATACTCACATAGAATCTTTGTCAAACAGCAATGTCCTAAAAACACATTTAATTATTTTATTGAGGATGAGAGATTTGATTAACACTGATTACAGCATCTGTAGTATCTATAAAATACTTTCTGTATAGATAGAAGGCGTAACCTTTTGGGGCTTAAATTCAATGTAGAGATTCATCCTGGACATTTTTTGGATAGTCTATTTTTTTTATCATTAATAATATTATAGTTATTTAGAACTATAAACATAAAAAAGTGTTTATGTTTTCATTTGATTGAAACTGTATATTGGCTTAATTCATTTAATTTATCATTTTATATATTGCACATATTGTACAGAAAAGTAAAAAAGTAAACAAATGAGGGAACTGATTAATGATTAATTGCTATTAGGCTAGTCATTTCTTTGTGCACCGTAAGCAATATTGAGAATCAATACAGAAGATGACACCAGCAACTACCGGTATGTTAAATTTCCCCATTTTATTGAGCAACACTTATTTTGTCAGCATGTAGTCCTGTAGCCACTGATTGCAGCCATTTGATGATCTTAAGGACCTTTAGGGTATTTCTACACATTAAGAGTAAAAAGTTAAAATTTTGACTAAACTAAGGGTCAGATGTTTTTTTTTATTTTGATGCAAATCCAGCTAGAAGCAACCAGAAAGGATTTCTATGTTTTACCGTCACAACCAGAGCTGTTATTGCAGCTCATGCAGGTAATGTTCATCTACTCTCTGCCCCTCATGATGCCTAATAAAGGGAACCTTCACCTCACATTATAATAGGTTAAGTAATTAGATAAGATACTTAGCTGTAAATTACTTTTTTTTTCCTGGGCTGAGTGAGTTTAATTTTTAACTTTCTTTTGGTTTAACTATTTTCTTTCTGTTCCTTGGCGCAAACAGGCGCCGGGCTTCAAGTCTATGGATGGCATCGCGGCTGTTCAGAGATCAGCCACATTCCCCTGTCATTTGGTTGTTGTTTTCATTTTTTTCACCCCTATTTCTCATCTAATACACGAGGCAGGTCAACATCCATGGACTGAACAGCAGTTTTGGCAATTAAAGGATAGACAGACTGAATGTTAGGACCACGTGTGCTCATATTGGAGTTGTGAAATCGCTGTGCCTCGTGTTCACAAAATACCGTTTATGTCTGTCTTGTTTATCTTACCAATTATTGTCCAGCTAGGGTGGAGCAGGTAGCATTTTATGAAATATGATCAAATGAATCTAATTAGCTTTTCATGAAAAAACATATCTAAATTTGATGTAATATTGGGGCCCAACGTATCTTTCTAAACAGACATGTGGGTCTTCTTTCATCGGATCTGGGGCTATTCAGAAAACATGTTTATGCCAATATTGTTATTTTATGGTTACAGTTTATTTTATTTCCTTATTTTCAACTCTGCATTCATAACTCTGCTTCATCCTCCTTTCTGATATCTCCTGCTGCTCCACACTGCATCTCTGGATGTTTTATGAGATTGGAAGAATCACTCTATTCTTTCATATGGAAAGAGAAGAGCGGAAGTTGATGGTTTTTGGGTCACGATTTTTTGTCATTGTTTTGATGCTAAAT
>NW_015150483.1:1892750-1918307 GCF_000732505.1 Cyprinodon variegatus
AGTTGCAGATCCTTGATGTTGAGCTGTAGTACACAGTCCTGCTCCTTAATCTCATACTTCTTATTGGATCTGAGAGGTATTTTGTTCTTCTTCCACTGAACCAACACTCCAGGTTTAGATACCTCACAGATCAGAGAGGCTGTACTGCCTTCTTCTGCCTTAATGTTCTGCAGATCCTTCTTGAAGAATGGTGGGAGTTCTGGGAAAGATATGAGATGATTAAAATAAAAAAAATGTAATGTGATGAAAATCAGTAAATATTATTATATTTTACATATACAACAGCCTTTAAATTCTCCCTGATTATCACCTTTGACTGTCACATTAGCAGTTGTCTCTGTGCTTCCTGCCTGACACATGTAGCTGCCACTGTCCTCAAGTTTGAGCTCATTGATGTGGAGCTGGAGCAGACAGCCATCTTCCTTCATTTGGTACTTCCTACTCTCTCTAAGGGGAAGTCCATTCTTCTTCCACTGCACAGATACTCCTTGCTTAGATAATTCACACTGCAGTAAGGCTGCGCCTCCTTCCTCAGCCTCCAACCTTTTTAATTCTTTCTTGAAGAATGGAGGTGTCTCTGCGACAAGATTGCAGAGCAAAATACACAAGATAGCAGAAATTTAAATTCCTCCCAGCATTGGATTACAAACCCAAAACTGTTAAAGATTGGCACACCTCTGACTGAAACTGTTGCCACTGTTTCTGCTTTTCCTGCTTGACATGAGTAGCTCCCACTGTCCTCAAGCTTGAGCTCCTTGATGTACAGCTGGATGAAGCAGCCATCCTGCCTCATCTCATACTTCCTGCTGGCTCTTAATGGCAGCCCGTCTTTTTTCCACTGAATAGGCACTCCTAGTTTAGACAGCTCACAGTAGAGGCAGGCTGAGCCTCCTTCTTCCGCTTCTATGCTTTGCAACTCTTCTTGAAAGAATGGTGGAAGTTCTGGGAAAAAATTACGAAGTGAAAGTCTTGGTAATATGAAACAGCGAAATTAGGTGAACAAAAGACCAGCAAATGAAAACAGAAGCTTAAACCTGTTGAAAAGAAAGGAAAATAATTACCGGTTACAGTTAGTTTTGCATGGCTCTGCATGTCGCCTGTATCACAAGAGTATAAGCCAGTATCCTGGGGCTCAACATCATGGATCAGCAGCAGGTTTACTTTACCCTCCTTACGCATCTCATATTTATCACCACTTCGTAGTGGGATATGGCTGCGCTTCCAAGTAACCCAGGTGTTGCAGTCAGTTGTGGTACAGGAAAGGATAGCTGTCTCTCCTTCCATCACCACAGAGTCTTTGGGTTTCTCCTCAAATAAAACTAAAATTTGAAGTCAGTGTTTGATGTTAAAATGTCAGATGGAAATTGCATATTCAAGTACACATTTCCCCTAACTTTTCTACTCACCTTTTGGCTTGGGGACAACAAGCAGTTTTGCAGAGGTCCTCTCCTCCCCTACCACAAATGCTACCGTACCCGTCTCCTCTGGAGTGGTCATGGTGAGGACCAGACGGTGCTGGCGGCCATGGCAGGTCATCTGGTTCATCTCATTTTTCTGCAGAGGGCTCGAACCAAGCCACCAGGTGCCCTCGCTCACATCTGCATGGCTCAGCTCGCACACAAACACAGCGTCCTCTCCAGCTGTCACTGTTAAGTCATGCAGCCCTTTCACAATCCTGATGCGCTCTGTGGAGAAAGAGGAGCAGTACTCAGCGGGCTTTTGAAAAAGTTCTGCAAGTTGGAATATCAATGAGAACGATTGCTTCGAGAAAAGATCTCCTTGAAATGCCTGTTAAAATGCAATAATCCCAGGGTGTAAAGCAAGTTAGATCATAGAAAATGATTAAAAGAAATGTGTAATATGTAACGTAGATAGTTCAACCTAAAACAAATTAATAAACTTAATTGAATTTTGTAAAGTTGCACTTTAGCAGTAAAATGTTCTCCAGAGCTATCATATTATATGGATATAAGGATATCTCCACAGCCCTCTCAAGTGACCACAGATTTCTATTGGGTCTAATTCTTGGCTTTATATAAGCTTTTATAAGGCTATTATTTGTGATTTGTAATTTAGAAATCAGTTTCTACTGAAAAAAAAAGTATCTCTCTCCATCAGTGCTGGGAAAAGTATTTAACATTACTTCAACAAAAGTAACTAAGTAAGCAACTCAGTTACTGCACAATCAAAGCAACTAGTTACCTCGGCAAAGTAACTATGTATTTACTGCTTATGATGTAAAATGTTGATGAATTTGAGTCAATTAATTTTTATCTGAACTTTAAATACAGCTTGAAGTTCAGCTATTAAAGATTAAGTGTTTCTTTTATGAATTGATCATTTGAATTAGGGATGAACAATTAATTATATTGCAATATAATCAATTTAACAAAACACAGTCTTCAAAACNCAACCAAGATCAATCCCAACCAAGCCTCCGCTAACAGTACTGTCTCTCTCACAGACTCCAGTGAACCAGTCCCAGACCAGAACCAGTTCAACTGTTCATTCATTCATTCATTCATGTTTGTTCCTCAATAAACTGTTTAAACTTTCCCTCTGAGTCGTCAGTGTTCTGCATTTTGGGCCTCTCTGTTTACCCATCATGACAATAATAACATTTAATAGACGACCAACATCTATATCCAGTGTTTCACAGTAAATAATAGCAGTAAACCATTTGCACAAATAAAGCTTAACTCTGAAGAATAACAGAGCATTATATGTTGATAAACTGGCTGCCAGTTTTAAGTAAGTATTATTGAAAAGTGAGATGGTGCAAGAATCTTCAATAAATTAGAATTGCTTTATAACTCATGTAGCTAAAGTTTTTGTCGCCAAACATATTGTGGGTAATTCACTGGAACATTTGACCTTTGACTTTAGGGAGTGTGTCCGGTTCACTATCATTGAATTTGCAGTGCTCTCTACCTTCACCTTGCATCTTTCCTCTGAGTTTCTTAGAGCAATCAATGCATGATGGACATCCACTCTAATTATGGCTCCTTCGCCAATCGGCCTTAAAAATGGTGCATGCACCATCCCAGGATAAAAACTAAAAGCAGTCCGGTCCAGCAGCAGAGATCTCTTTAATGGATCAAATTGCCGTATGCACCATGTTAGATTGCATGCAACGAAACCTAAAGCAGTTAAAAAATGTCATTAATATATTATTCTGAAACTACATAACTGCAAACAATGCTCCCTACAAAATTTTCTTAAACACACCTGAATATTTTGGTTTACATGTGAGTGGTTTTTGAAACAGGTTGTAATAGATTTTGCTTTGAAAAAAACTCATCTAAAGAAAAGGAAGCCCATGATGCCACTGTTATTCTGTGGATATAAGGCTCTGTTGGTATTGCTTTGCCAAAAACTCTGTTTTTTTAAATCAGAGCAGTAAGTTCAAGTTTGATGTCAGATCAAACATATTTACCCATTAGCTTCTGGCAGATTTTAGACAGAACTGGATGTTTTCTTTCTCTCAACACTAATTTTTAGTCATAATAAGTCATTGCTGTCAGATCAAACGACTCATAAACAAAGCAAATGTTTAAGCTTCTGCACAAGGATATTGTAGCTTTTTAAAATCTTTTAGGTTTTCTACTTATCAGAGTTAATTGTTTAAGGCTAAAATACACAGAATGTTGGACACATTCAAGGTGGAATTGTTAGGAATCCAGTTTGTGTGGGTTGTGTTTTTGTGTTGTTCTCTCCCTCCACCACCAGGTGGCGCCCTGTTCTCGTTGGTCCTACCACACACCTGCGGCTGGTTGGCTCATTACTGAGGACTATTTGAGCGGTGGACTGTCACTACCTTGACGCCAGAGTGTTTGCCAGTTTTGGGTACTCTAGCCAAGCTGAGTTTAGCTGAGTCTAAGTTAGTCTTTGTTTACACTAAGCCTAACCTTGTTTTTGTCTTTGCCTTTTCGGCAGGAAAGCCTTCCTGCAAGCTGGATGTTTGGCCTTCTTCCCCTGGAAGGATTGTTTGAGTCTCACACTGAGCAGGTGATTAACCTCCACAAGTTCCGTTCAAGCCCACCAGGATTCCCAAGTGACAGTCCGCTCAATAGCTCCTCAGGATCCAACCAAGTCTAAACCTGTCAGCCCTCCAACGAGTCTCTACCTCTGGATAAACCCACACTTACTGGATTCTGGGAAGAAAGACTTCTCCACTAACCTGAGTCACATTTTCTCTGTCTCTTCAGCCATCGCTCAAAGTTCCCACAGATCCTGAACTAACCGCTGATACTTCCCTTCTCTCTTCCAGTTCCGTTTCACAAACACACTGAGTTTCCTGAATCAAACCCCCGCTGTCCTTATCAATAAACCTGTTATAACGTTTGCCATGGTTCTGAGTGGGTTTACTGCATGTGGGTCAGATCTCTTAAGAAAATCATGACAGGAACATGTTTTGCTAACTTAATCATGGTGTTTTGTTTTTTACAAAGAAACTGAGAATTTTAACAGAAGTCTGTATATTCAAAGGATCCTATCAATATTCAAATTAGAAAAAAGTTTTAAAACATTAGATACAAATTTACTGTAACATTCACCTACCCCTCACTATCAGCTTTGCAGTGGTCTTCTTGCCTCTGCTGATGCAGCAGTACTCTCCAGCATCAGCCAGTTCCAGTTTCTTTATTTCCAAAGTGTGCAAAGGACCTTTCTTTTTTAGTATATAATGCAATCCGTCTTCAACCACAGCGCTGTCTTTCCTCCAAGTGACTGGAACATTAGCGCTGGAAACTTCACAGGACATCAAAACAGATTTTCCCTCCATTGCCACTTGGCTCTCTAGTTCCTTCTCAAAGTACACAGATGCTGCAGCTGTTAAACACAAAATGAATAAAAAATGTGAATTCTCAACCAAATGTTTAATATTCATTTCATATTATGAAATTTCCCTCACCTCTCACGTTGACTTCAGCTGTTGTCTTCTGACCCCCGAAGACGCAGCTGTACTCTCCAACATCCTCTGGTTGTATGTTTCTGATTGTCATCTCAGCTTCCTTCCCTCTCTGTGCCATCTGGAACCTCCCTCCATGGCAGAGCTGGTCGTCCCCTTTCCACCACTGCACGGGCACCCCGGCCCTGGACACCTCACAGCGCAAACACACATTCCCTCCCTCTGGAGCCTCCTGGTTCTTCAGGCCCATTTTAAAAGTGAGAGGAATGGCTGGGGATGTATAAAATTAAAAATATTAATTCACACAACCACTGCATTATTGATTATGACAAAAAAAAGTTGGTCATTTAAAACTTTAAAAGAATATAGGATTCAGAATACAACCTTTGTGACAATTATTTTAAATATCTTAGAACTAAAAGCGAATAATGCTCCTGCTGCTGTCTAAAATGTCTGACTTATATATGTTTAATTGTATCAGTTTGCACAAAAAAACCCTATAGTCCCTGTAGCTTATACTAAACTAAATATCAATCTATATCTCTCTTTTCCTTTTCTCAAATACTATAGTTAGAATATCCTCTCCTTAAAGGTATAGTGGAAGATGTTCTTTTTTGAGGTTGATCATCAAAATAAGTGGTCCTCCTAATTGTCAATCATTCTGGTGATATGTCTATGTAAGGCCGTCCTACATGCTCGTTCACATTTTCACTTACCGGTGGTGAGTCGGACATAGTGAAAAAAAAAGCAAATCTTATTTTGTAAAGTAAGCTTTTATGAGCGATGCAAATAGCAACTATTAAACAGAGCGTGCACAAGGAGAAAAGGGCTTGTGCATGTTCTCTTACAAGTTTAAGAGACATTTTCGGGAGCAGGTAGAGGGTTGTTTATGTGCATTTCTTTTTAATGTGTAGAAGGCAGATCTTTTCAAACATCTGCGATAATCCTCCACTGTAACTTTAAGTTGTAAGTCTGCTGTGATAAACACTGACGGGTCCAATTGGTCAAGCTTTGAACACAATTCTTATTTAGGTTTACCAAGGAAAGGCAATCTTAATATATTTAAGTACCATGCATCAATAATTTACATTTTTAGAGCATTAATTACCATTATTGTATCAGTGTTTTATGTTACAGAAGCATACTGTATGCAACAACCAGTAAATCCTATGATCCAACAGCTCCTCTAATAGAATAACTGATTTCAAGCCACTGTGTTAAAGGCTGTCTGAGGAGGGTGGGCACAGTGCATAATGCTGTAAAAATGCTAACATTGCATTTTCATGTAAACATGATGGGGGTCTGTTTGGCCCAATTTTAGTACGGAGCCAAAAAGTATAATCACTTGTTGGTTTTTTAGATAATCTTTGAAATAAGAGAGAAATTCCTCACTTTCATGAAAGCAGAATAAAGCCTCCTCTATCTGAGCTTTTACAAGACTTTTTACAGATTTTTTTGATGATCAAGATATTTTTTCTAACATCTGACAGCAAATCAGTTTTCCAACCTCATGATGTTTATTATTTCTTACGTGTGATTGTGACATGTGCGGTGGTCTTAACATCTCCACAAATACAACTGTAAAGTCCACTGTCCTCCAGCTGTGCATTTTTGATGGTGAGCTCCATGTTGATGTTACGGTTTTTAATCTGGTATTTAAAATCACTCTTCAGCAGCTCTTTCCCTTTCATCCACTCTACAGCAAGGCCGGGCTTTGACACCTCGCAGCTCAACGTCACACTGTTTTCCTCCTCCGCCTGCTGGTTCTTTAGCTTTGTTTTGAATGTTACAGGAGGAGCTGCAATAGGAAGAAATTATGTACTTATTATTAAGTTGTATTATATGTTTAAATCAAGTTTAAAATTTGCATATGCCCCTCTTTCTTGCAAAAAAAAACAAAAAAGCAAATTAAAATAGAGTACACCCCATACCTACTTACGGAAGAGGATTAGGGCCACTGGAAAAAAAAAAGTTAACTGATTTTTAAATTTAATTTCAGTTTAGTGTGGGAAAATTCAGAATTCTGACTTTAATCTCAGAATTCTGACGTTTTTCTCAGAATTTTGACTGAATTCTGACAATAAATAAGTTAGAATTTTTATAATTAAAGTCAGAATTTTGAGATTGAAGTCAGAATTCTGAGAATTCTGAGATTAAAGTCAGAATTCTGACTTTTTCCCATACTAAACTGAAATAAAATGTAAAAATCAGTTAACTTTTTTTTATTTTTTTCCAGTGGCCCTATTCCTCTTCCGTGCCTACTTTTAGGTATTAGTTAAGTTCTAATATATTAGAACTTTTTTCATCTACTTTCTGAAGAAAAAAACATATATATATATATTTTAAAGAACATCTACTGAAAAAAGCAAAAGTAATTCAGCTTTAGAGGTGAAAAAAACATTTGATAAAAAACTATATTTTTGTATTCTTTCCTCTAACCTTTGACTGTGAGCTCAGCAGTGGACTGGCTGTCCTCTGTTTTGCAGGTATATTTCCCAGCATCACTCTCCTCAATGTTATTGATGATTAATTTGGTGAGACCTCCTTCTTGTTTTATCTCATACTTATAACCGGCCTTGAGGATCACTCTGCCTTTTCTCCAGTCGACAGGAGCTCCGGGCTTGGAGAGCTCACAGCAGAAAGTAGCACTGTCTCCTTCCTTTACCTCCAAACTCTGAACTTCTTTCTTGAATGTTACTGGAAGAGCTGGAAAAACAAGTTTAGAAAGTTATCTATGATAAAAAAAAATGTTAACATTTTCCCTTACAGAATCAACAAAAACATACCTCTAACTTTGATGTCAGCTGAAGTTACAGCATTTCCAGCAGAACAGCTGTATTCTCCTGCATCTGCAAGGGTTACATTTCTAATCAGCATCTCAGCCGATCGGCCCTGTTGCTTTATCTGGTATTTCTCTCCATCCAACAGCAGCTGTGCATCTCTCCTCCACTCTACTGCTTGGCCAGGTTTGGAGAGCTCACAGCGTAATGTTAAACAGCCGTCCTCCACTGCTTCTTGGTTTTTTAGTTTTTGCTTGAAAGTCACAGGAATTGCTGAGGAAGAGAAAGCCAAAAAAATTACTGAGGCCTCAGTGCACACCATGATTTCATTTCATGATGGTTGTGGAGTGTCTCACCGGTAATTGCAACATTGGCCATAGTTTTAAGATCATCACAAATGCAACTATAAGAGCCGCTGTCCTCTGGGAGACTTTTCCTGATTAGAAGTTCTACTTTGGAGCCGTTTTGCCTTATCTGGTATTTCTCACTGCTGGTTAGAACAATATCTTCCTTCTTCCACTGGACTGGGTATCCTGGTTTGGAGAGCTCACAACAGAGTGCCACTCCATTACCCTCCTGTACTTGAACATTTCTCAGATCTTGAATGAATTTTATCGGCCTTTCTGCAGTAAACAAAAGTAAAATACCCAAATTGTGACCAGTTACATTATAGCAGCATAATTGATTGCATAAGGAATACCAGTAGGAACGAATAAAGGGAGAAATAATTTTTTCTAACTGAATACATTCTATAAATTCCTCCTTGGATTCCTTTATATTTTGAAGTATCACATATAAGGAAGGAATTGGATGGTGTGGGTTATAAAAAAAAAAAAACAAAAACAGGGCAATCTCTAGTGCTCTTCATTTTGTTGTTTTTATGCTGAAAATATTTTTTGAAACATATTAAAGTGAACTAATATAAACCTAACCGAGGAAAATAAAAATGAAATGCTTTACACACCGTTCACTGTGATCTGAGCTGTCGTCCTTTCCTCTCCACATAGACAAGTGTAATCTCCAGAGTCCTCAACAGTGAGGTCAGTAATCTTCATTTCAACCTGCAGGTCTTTCTTCCTCATCTGATACTTGTCTCCATTTTTGAGCAGCACTCCTCCTTTCCTCCACGCCACAGAGGAAGCAGGCTTATTGAGCTCACAGTGCAGAGACACAACGTTGCCCTCTGTGACCTCCTGGTTCACTAACGGTAGTTTAAAACTTGGAGGAAGATCTGTCAATAAGCACAATTGAGATATTCAGTTTTTGTCACGGTGCTGTACTTCAGACAAGATGAAAAAGATGCAGTAATGACAGGAAATGAAGGGTGTCTCAGGGAAAAGGTTTCCTCAGGTAGAATATCATGCTCACAATGAGTTCTTTCTATTTAAGCGATAAGTAGATATTATCCACTTATACCAGACTAAATAAAGAATATTATTTAGGGAGTGAGTTTTTGACAGGCTGGCAGCACAACCCAAGCACAACCTTGCATTGTTCTGGAATGTTCAGTGGATCTCAATAATATACACACCCCTGTTGAAATCTCTGGTGTTACTAAAGAAAAAAAGGGGAACATAAAAGGAAGGAAAAAAATCAAATGAGTACAAATCATAAATTTGAAAGTTAAGCTTTGCAATCAGTTACATATGACCTGTTTGGCATGAAGTCAGTTAGACCAGACCCTTGAACAACTACTATTTTAAAGCATATTTTGATTCAATTTCTACACCCAGTCTTCTTGGATACACTGATAAAAATAAACCACAGGATACATGAAATAAAGATGTCTTTGAATTAATTTCCTGACATTTTGTGACAGGCATCCTTTTGATTGAGTCATAGATTTGCAGAAGCTGCAAAGGATCTTATTGCACAAAGATATCTGTCAGGAGAGAGCTACACAAAACTGTCACATAGTACTTCTTACTAAGGAAACTGTCACAGTCTTGATTCTTTTATGTTTTCTTTTGTGTATTCAGTTTTGCTTTGCTCCATGTTTTCTAGTTTTATTGGTTTAATTCTCATTTTGTTGTGTTTTCTGGTTATTTTTCAGTTTTTGGTTTTTTTATTTGCTGCCCTCTGCTGCCCTCTTGTGTTCTCCTTTTTCCCTAGCTCCAGTCTGCTATGTTCACACCTGCTCCCAATCTGCTCGTTAATCCTCTCTTTGTTCAGTCTCTCATAAATACACTCCTTGAGCAGTTCCTCAGTGCTGGTTCCTTGTCTAACTTCCTCCAACTCTGTTTCACTGAGTCTTCCTCGTCGAGATAGTTTTTTCCCCCCTGATGCCTCCATGGTTTATGGTTTGTTTGACTTTTTTTTCACGTTTGACTTTTTGGATTCCTGCCTCTGTTGTCTGTTAACAGTTCATTAGCAATCCAGAAACTTACCTCTGCCTCTGCATTTGGGTCCTCAAACCACAACCAAATCCTGACAGAAACGCATTACTGGCCTGATAATAATTCCCAGAAATATTATGATCAACGAAACCAAACTTAATGTTAAGCCTTCTGCCACAATAAAAAATAATAGAAAGAACATGGCGAAACATGGGGGAGGCAACATAATACTGTGGGATTACTGCTCTTCAGCTGGTTTTGGTGATTTAAAAAAGTGCTTTAAATTCTGATAAATTTTGCCTCAAAGATGTTGAAAACAAAAATGTTATCTGAAACTTCTGCCATGGAATTTTAGAATCTTAGTGCCATGCCATCTTAAATTAATACATGGCATGGAATATTTGGACTGTGCTAAACCGAGCAAAACACGTTTCTAATTTCATAGGTTCTGATAACTTCAATGGGAAGTATGTAAATATATCACCATGAGAAACTGTTTGATTATCAAACAAGTCTGAATGCTGAAACCGTAAATAACCTCTAATGGTCCCGTTTTAACATCTTTCACAACAGGCATTTACAACAAGGGTGTCTAATTTTTGAAATCCACCATGTTTGACATGTATAATTCATGAACAACTAAAACTATTCTAAATGGTATTATAACAAATGAGTCAAGGAAACTGCAGATATGGAAGAAGTAATGAACAGTGGTGGCAAATCACTGTGACATAAAGCCATGATTTGGATAAATAAGTGGGTGAGAGATATGAAGAAGGAATGTCTGTTTTTTTATGGCTTTCCGATATAATGAAGTTCACTCAGAGGGTGTGACTTTTGGTTTTTATTTTGAGGCTGACCTCTTTGACGTCTGCGCTCAGGTGATGCTGTAGAATACACTGTGAATTGATTTTACAGAAAGAGCATCGCATCTATGAAATCTTTATTAGAAGGTATTCTGGTGTACGTCCAGAAGCTATGGAGGTTTTGGTCTCACCTCGGACTCTGAGCTCTGCAGTGGATTGACTGTGTTTAGTCTTGCAGGTGTATTTTCCAGCATCACTTTCCTCCACCTTGTTGATGATCAGTTTAGTCAGCCGGCCCTCCAGTTTCATTTCATGTCTCTCTCCAGGCTTTAACAGGACTCTACCTTTTCTCCACTCCACAGGAGCATCAGGTTTGGAAAGCTCACAGCAAAAAACTCCACAGTCTCCTTCTTTGACTGTTAGGCTCTGAAGTTCTCGTTTGAATGTGACAGGAAGCGCTGTAATGGGGTTTTAGAGAAGAAATGGGAGTTCAACTGTCATTTTCTTTCTAAAATGAAAATAAAGTACAGACCTGCTGCAACTCTTATCATTCAGGTCATCATGTAAATGCTTTCATAGTTTATTCTTATGTACAAACTTACGTCTGACTCTGACTTCTGCAGTGGTTTTCTCATCTCCAGTGATGCAGCTGTACTTCCCTGCATCTTCCAGTTGCACGTTGAAAATAGTCACCAGCGCTTTCTTTCCTTCAACCTTTATCTGGTATTTGTCACGGCTTAACTCCTCAGACAGAACCTGACCCTCCTTCTGCCACTGAATTGGGACTCCTTTCTTTGACAGCTCGCAGTGAAGAGTCACACTAGTCCCTTCTTCCACTTCTTGGCTCTTCAAACTCGATTTAAATGATGCAGGGACTGCTATTAAAATAGAAATAATTTGTAGAATTAAAGCTACGCTAAGGTAAGGGGTAACAATAAAAGCTCAAACCCTGTACTTTAGTGCCGGGGAAAAATTGTACACTTTTCATTGGAATGCCATATAGAATATGAGAACATGATGCATTTGAATCGTAGTTTCTCAAGGGTGGAATGGAATATTTGAATAGAGTGTGCAACTTATACATTTATTGAACTTTCTGTAATATACGGATCTTCAAAATCAAATATATACGTTTATATATATAAGTACACCTCTGATGACATGCGGAGAAATGTTCCACTTAAACTCCATACTTTGAGTAGCCAATTATAACATGCTCTGTTGTGTCTTTGTCCTTTAGTGAGGGAGTGCTGCATCCTAGGAGCACATTGGAACATCATCACAGATCCTTCCTCCAATCAGCTTTTAGGCTTTATTTCTATTAATGTTCCCATTAAACATGGTGTTTACATCCCTGCGGTTATTGCACAGCTTTCTAATCTCTCCTAAATAGTCCAAAAACCAAATGTGGTTTTACAAGTTGTGTATTTTTTCCCCCCAAATTTTCTCCTTAGTTGTGCTTTTTTTGTTGCTCTTTTTCATGTTTTTTCCTATGAAGTAAATTTTCCTTTTTCTAATTCTATGTGCTTTGTCTTGCTGATCACCTTGCTGCTGGTACAACTGAACCTCTACTAAGAAACAATGATAATTTCAATTCTTCTTATCTATCTGTGCTATATTTTTGAACGTCATAACTGGTAGAAATAGAACTCCTTTAAAAATGTTTTCTGTAATTAACTGATTGATTAATGATATTTTATCTATTCTAAAGATAGGTTTTAATATTGAAACATGCAATTGTTTTCACCTTTTAACCATCTAGCAGTTGAGGTGATACCAGAGTGTTTTTTTGATAACTTTCCTTGATAAATGTGGTTTTTGTAATGCAGAAGAACCAGTAGCAGCCAAACAGATCCAAAGCAGTACAGTGATCTTACTCTGACAAGCCTCTCTCTTACCCTTCCTAATATTACCCTTGTTTTTTAGTTTGTTTGTTTTTTAACATAAGATTTGCATTTAACAATTTAATCCCTGAAATTAAAAAACATAAAAAGAAAGACAGATTAATAAAACACACACAAAGAAACTCAGTAATCTGCATGCTTCTTCCCATTTTCTTCAATGTCTTTTAGAAATTTGGACAATGGTGATCATGACTCTTCAAAATGTGCTCCCTTTCCTCTACAATATAAGTTAGTCACTCCAGAGCCATACATGATGCCATTTCCTTCACCCATATATGGTTGAAGTTGAATATTATCTTTGTTATTAAATAGTTCAATCTGTCTCCTTCAACAATAAAGCTTTCCTCTAAAAGGAATGTGTTTTTTTTTTTTTTTTTAAAAAACTTTAGTTTTTTGGACCATGATCAGAAAAGCTTTGCTTTTCTGATCATGGTCCCCAACACACATTTAAGCCTTATTCCTCTCCCACGCCTCTCCCTGCACAGATGCAGGTATCTCTCACTCACTCCCCATTTGGTTATTTTCTTCTTACTTTCTATCTTCTTATCTCTTAGCCAAAGTGACAGAAATTTGGACAAAACTAAAATTTTCCAGGACTCTCTGGCTGGACTACTTTAAACATTTTTATTTTTGATCACACTGCAGAGAAGCGCAACTCCATATCAGCGCAAAATACCTTCACCACACGGGACTTTACAAGCTTCTAAGCAGGATGGCTATCTTGGAAATGAAGATTAACTGAACTGAATAATCCAACCCAGATCTGAAAAGACACCTGACAGGGCGAACCCCACTTTTAAACGACAAAACCTGGCCAAGACTTCAGAGAGAAAAGGTGCAAAAAGCTGTTCAACATTTATACAAATATTAGCAAAGGATGTATGTTTGCATTTGATTATATTCATCTTATTCTGATTAAGTCTGAACTTGATAAAACTTTTAATACATTTTTAATTTTCATTTAACCTGTTTTTTTACTTTTCGATCATGAAGATGCATGGTTATTACTTTAACCTAAAATAATATTGATTGAATGCATAATCTAAAGCAAACATTAATATTGTTTAAATGTGCGTGACAAATGCCTGTACATTTGAAAATGATACACATTACAACAGTCTCACACACAAAAAATACATACCAATAACTTTTACAGTGGCTTTAGTCTTCTGCTCCCTGCACACACATGTATAGACGCCGCTGTCCTCTAACTCAGCATCCCTGATGGTGAGTTCCAGGCTGGAGTCCCTCTGCTTTATCTGGTACTTGTCTCCATTCTCGAGCTTCTCTCCTCCAAGCCACCACTCCACTGGGACACCAGCTTTAGAAATCTCACATTGCAGTGTGATGTTGTGTCCTTCCTCCACCTGCTGGTTCTTCAGCTTCTGTTTGAACGTTACAGGAATGGCTGAAAGGTCAAAAGGGTATGGATAGTTAGCATTTAATAATAAGAGTAACTTATAAAAACATTCAAAAAAATCTCTAATCTCTACTTTTATGTAACTTCATCTGCAGTCCAACATTAAGTCCTGAAAGAATAATTATATTTAAACCTATATTTAAACCTGTTAAGAGCTGTTTAAAATCAAATATGATATCGTTTTTTTAGCATTTTTTTGTTTTCTTTTTAAATATCCTTTATACCCAGCATGATCTAAAACTTAAGATAAAACTGGAATGAAACTTTGTGGTTTTATTACCATTAACAGTCAGAGTTGCTGTTGTCTCGATGTTTCCACAGATGCAAGTGTAGATATCGCTGTCATCAGGAGTCACATCTAGGATCCTGAGTTCAATATGTGTGTCTCTCTGTCGCACATGATACTTCTCTCCATTCCTGATGACCCCACCTTGATTTTTCTTCCACTCTACAGTTTGACCAGGCTTGGAGAGTTCGCAGCGAAATATAGCATTGTTTCCTTCCTCAATCAATATGTTCCTTAGCTTCTGTTTAAAGGTGATCGGCAGGGCTGAAAAGTCATGGATAAAAATTAGCTAAATAACCAACTCCAGATTATTCTTAAAATCATCACATCAGCTCATTGGTTAATAACATCTTACTGGTAATCTTGACTGTAGCAGATGTTATCTGATCAGCACACACACAGCTGTAAACCCCACTGTCCTCAGGTACAGGTTTCCATATCAGAAGCTCAAAGGTGGTCTCCCTTTTCCTCATCTGGAACTTGATGCCGTTCGTCAGCAGCTCCTGCTCCTTCCTCCATTCCACTGCTATTCCAGGTTTAGAAACTTCACAGCGCAATATCACACTACTGCCCTCCTCTGCTTGCAGGTTCTTAAGTTGCTGAATGAAGGTAATGGGAATTGCTGTGCAAAAGAAAGTTTTGAAATAATAATCCCCCAGGTCATACAGTAATGGCAAAACAGGCTATAATAAATCAAAGAAACTTTAGTAGATAGGTTTTGTTTTTTTTTGCTTTTGTTTTTTCTTCGAAACATGAAAACCTTAAACATAAAATCTTGCCTGTCTCTTGTTTCCATTAAGATCTTAGCATTTGATAAAATTCTAGGATTTAAATTTCATATTAGAGAGAAAAAGTAGACTTTTTATTATAAGATCTTTGGACAAATGTGAAGGAAAACCCTTCACCAAATAGCTCACCGTTTACTTTAAGGCTGGCTGTGGTCTGGTGTTTTCTGCATTGGCATGTGTACTCTCCTGTGTCCTCAGGCTGAAGTGCTTTGATGGTCATAGAAAGAATGGTTTTCCTCTGTTTCATGACGTATTTATCTCCAGGCCGGATATTCACAAAACCTTTCCTCCATTGAAATTGGACTCCAGGTAAGGAGTATTCACAAGTTAACGTAACATCCTCTCCCTCATTGGCCTCCATGGCATTCAGAGGCTTGGTGAACTCTGCCGGGATGGCTAAAGAAGACAAGAACCTTTATCTGCACTAATTCTACAGTAAATACACAAAACGTGGTGATAATACATAATATATTTCAGGTTTATACCTTTAACGGTGACCATAGCTGTAGTTGTGACATATCCAGCGCTGCACTCATACTCTCCGGCATCACTGTTGCTGACCTCTCGAATAGTCAGTCGTGCTTCACAGCCAGAACGGGTAATTAAGTATCTGGAGGAGTGCCACATCAGACAGCCATCTTTGTACCACAAGATGTGGCATGGTTTGGAAGTGACACAAGACAACACTAAACCACCTCCTTCAAAAGCCTCACAGTCCTCCAGTGCTTTGATGATAGTAGGACGCCTCTCTGATAACATGAAGAGAGACTTGTCACCTCTGACTGGAACACTGGTCCACATGAATATTCTAAAAAACTCACAAAAAGCTCCTTACCTCTAACTAGCAGTGAAGCATAAGATCTTTTGTCACCTGCCACGAACGAAATAGTGCCAGTGTCTTTCCGAGCAAGCTGTCTAAATGTGAGAGTATGGAAGCCCCCAGATCCCATCTGAATCTCATTAAGCTCGTTAGTATAAAGCAGAGTCTCATCCAGGTACCATTTGACCCCCAAGTAGTCATCGGGACAAATTCGACACCTGAATGTGACTGTGTCACCTTCAAGACACTCCACATCCTCGAGCTCATCCAAGATTATCACTTTCTGATCTGTAATATAGAAGAGTGAAAAAAATATGGACACAACAAAAGTATCAGCTTTTAACTTTTGCAACATTCAAACAACAAACTTCACTGTACATTATGTTGTAGGATCCAATATTACCTTAGCTAGTTCAATACTTGTGTACTACATACTTTAGAAATAAAAATCATATGTTTGTTGAGGTTTTACAAAAAGCCAAGCAGGGCCAACATTTTTCCGAACCCCATGTTGTTATAATTATAGCTCCAGGTCTCTTAGGGTATTTCCCTACCAGTTTTATAAATCTTAAAAAGTAAGTTAGAAGCATCTGTACAGTATTTTCAAATTCATTCAAACTAGTTAGAAAGGGTTGACAAAAATCAGTTTTGAAGTCTTGCATCAGATACACATTCTGGAAGATGATGGTTATTTTATGGAAGAAAAGCATTCTAACAGCACTATGAAGATGACAACACCATGTTTTAGTGGGGTAATGGCAGTCTCAGGTAATGAGAAGTCTTATCTCCCTGCCAGATGGAACATTTTACATGTTGGTCAAATTGTCCATCCAGACGAACCTACTTCAACAGACTTTTGGGGTTTCCTACTTCGGGGAGTGGTGGCCTAGTGGTTAGAACATTGTGCTTGGGTCACGGAGATTCTGAGTTCAACTCCCATACCAGACTGAGCAAAACCCACACTGTTCTCCGGGCTCCGCACAATGGCAGCTCACTGCTCCCAAAGGGAATGGGTTAAATGCAGAGGTGAATTTGTGTGTGAGATCAATAAAGTTAAATTATTATTAAATGTTTAGTATCTTCTTTAAACAACAGTTTTTATAGTGACCATTTTTTATCATACGCCAAACATTTTATGTCTTCATGCTCTGATCAACCTCCTCCAATGCCCCTTTGCCACACCTAATTGTTTTCTTGCTTTACCAGTGGCTGTACTTCCCTTCTCTACCTTCCCACCAGACGATCAACTGCCCTGCTCCATCAGAAATCCAGGCATCCATTTTTGTTTGTTGTTTTGCCCTCTACTGTGTCTTGTGACCCTCTGGCTCCTTTCCAAGCCCTATACTGTTTATCTGATATCCAGACATTGATGATAATTCTGCCTTACGACATCTGCCATTCTGTAAATGACACTGAATATTGACCTAAAGTCTGGGACGAGCAGTGTAATTGCAGAATGGCCCTAGTAGAAATGAATTGAATGAATGAACCATTCTGAGAGTTATTCCTTTTTAAATGTATTGATTGCAATGTTCAATTATGTTACAAAGTGAGATAAACAGTTGAAATTAAAATAGTTAAACTTTAAAGATGGCATTTTGGCATTTAAAGGCAATATGTTATTTACGGCAGTTGACTTTTTGTTGTTGTTAATGTGCTGAAAAAAGCTGTTAAGGGCATAACTGGAGGAACTGGAGGAGGTTCTGTAACCCAAAATGGGGCCTGGTAGATAAGTGTGGGAACCACCAGTTTAAGACAACAGAAACTTCATTCCCTTTTGAAGGGAGATAATGACTTAATTATGCTCCAAACACCTTCACACTTCATGCATTTTGACCTCACCCTGCACAGTCAGATGTGCCCGGCTTTGCATGGTACCAACGTCACACACGTAAATATCCGCGTCTGTTTTCTCCAGACAGTTGATGGTTAGGGTTAGAACAACTCCCTTCTGCTTCATGACATACTTCTTCCCAGACCTGAGCTCCAACATGCCCTTCAGCCATGTCACGCGCTTGGCTGGCCGCCTGGTCTCACATTCCAGTGTCACTTTACCCTTTTCTTCTCCTCGAGTGTCCCTCAACTCCCTTGCAAATGTGTGTTGAAATTCTAAAATAAAATAAAGTATATTTAGTAAGTCAAGCCAAGATGCATACTCAGTTTACATACTGTAGCATACTGTATTGTAGAAAATCTTGCCTATATCAAGAAATGCCCTCTTTAAGAGGGCACTATTCTCAGACGATTTCACTGTGTTACAAACAAAGAAAATGGAGAACCTCATGCAATTTTCAGGATTGAAACACTAAATTATGACCCTCCATCCTAATATTGCTGCTGGAATCAAGTCTCATTGGATGAGAGAAAACATTTCCAGTCTGTTGAATGTTACATTTTGGTCAACTAGTGAAAATTGTAGCTTATTAGATAATTTTAAACTTCCTTAGCATTTATCTTCTGAAATCAACAAAGTATTTCTTTCCACACAACTGCCATATTTTGCCTTTTTCTGATCATTATCCATAAACCTGAAATATGGGTTGTGTGTAAAAATCTTCAAAAATAAACACTTCTATAAAACAATAAAATCAACCTAGCTGAAACTTTAAACCAAAGGTCAACCAAATGCCCTTCAGTCATCATTGTGGGACTAAGTTTAAACCTAATCAATGATATTTTAGTCTAGAAGCCTTAATGCCAAGGGATTGATTCAATGTTTACTTTAACAACACCTGTGGATAATGGTAAATAAGAAAAATGTCAGTAACTGTATCTGAAAAAATAATACGTTACTTTTGAATCTGTCTGTTTGTAATTTCTACTTTTACTAAAAGATTAAAAACGGTAACTACCTCTGATCTCCACCTTGGCTCTGGAAGCAACACCGTCAGCTTCACAGCAGTATTCTCCAGAGTCTCTGATGGAGGTATTTTTGATCAACAGCCGGGCCAGGTTCTTCTCTATGCTCATCTCATATTTAGGGCTCTGCCTGATGGGACGTCCATTCTTCAGCCATCGAATGGTGACATCTGGTTTGGTGATTTCGCAGCTCAGCTCAGCATCCTCCCCAGGCACGGCCTTCACATTTAACAGGTCCCTAAAGATGTGCACAGACTTCTCTATAGAGGGAAAGCAAGTATTTTCTCAATGTTAGCATAAACTGAATAAACATATAAACCTTAATGAGACACAGCTTTTTACCTTTTACAAACAACATGGTCCTACAACTCAGATCTTTAATTGTGAAAACCACGTCACCAGCGTCAGAAAGGAGGACATCTCTAATGGTCATCTTATAGATGCGTTTGTCGTTTACTAGCTGAATGCGGCTGTTCGTAACCACCATCTGACCATTGATGGTCCAAAGTGGTTCATCATCCAGATCATGAGATAGATGGCACTCGAAAACACAGCTTTCACCTTCCAGAACAGAGACTGTCTTTATCCGCTGGACAATGCTAATAATAAGATCTGCAAATACAAGATAAAACAGAAGCTTTGGGATCAATCTTGGTAGCTGCAGACCATTACAGACAGCAATAACAAGTGCAGAAGATTAAGAGATTGAACTGTTAGTGCTGTTTGAATTCCCTTTACCATGTACTGTTACTTTAGCCTTGGACTGACTGGTACCCAGGTCACAGGTGTATTGACCAGCATCTTCCTTGCTCAGTGTGTGGATGATCAGTGCTCTGCACTTCCCGCACTGCACAAACTCATGTTTTTCATCAGGTGACAGGACGGCCCCATCCTTCTTCCAGATAGGAGTTACTGAATCTTTAGAGATTTCACACTGCAGGCAAACTTCCCCTTTCTCCTCTCCAATAACATCCTCCAAAGACCTGAGAAACACAGCTGGACGCTCTGGAGACAAAACACATTCATGCAAGTTCATGAGTTTCCTAAATTCAGAGCTTTTCTTTATTGTGCACTTCATATAATTTTGTTTCTGACCTTTGACCTTTAAGACAGTTGTCTCAGTGAGTAGACCTGCTTTAAATGTGACCCTGCTCTCCTGTGGTCTAAGCTTTTGCATCCTGAGACTGTGCATTGTGCCCATGTGCTGGATTCGATTGATGGCGTTAGAATTGAGGCGGATGTTGTTCAGCAGCCACTCTGCGTTTGCAACAACATAGTTTAGCTCACATGAAAAAGTGGCAGCGCCATCTTCCTCAATTTCAACAGGATCAAGATGTTTGACCAGCTTCAGTGTTTTTACTGTAAGACAAACAAAAGAGCATTATTATTTATTTGTATGTTTCTAGATACAAAAAGTAATTATAAATCAAATCAAACATCATAGGGATCAGGAAAAAGCTTTTTATTGACATACCTTCAACTTTGAGCTGCGCAGTGCTCTGTGAACCTCCAGCCATGCAGCGGTACTGTCCCGAATCCATCCCTGTCAGGCCATGAATGATCAGCTCTGCTCGTTTGCCCTCTCTTTTCATGGTGTACTTGTTTGAGAACTTTAGTGCGGTGCGACCTTTAAACCAACGCACCATCCGGGGTGATGGGGCAAACTCACAGCTCAGGCTCACAGAGCTACTCTCCTTTGCCTCCACATCATCTAAGTGGTGAACAACTTCAAGAGGTCGCTCTGATGAGGATACATACAGCAGACAGTTGGAAAACATCAGCATAAATTAGCTTTCTGCAGTGTGTCATTGCTTGGTTATTGCTATAAACAAGAAATATAACATTTTATATAGGAGTACTTTGTACCTTAAGCAAAAAAGTTTTATCTAAACCGAACAAAGGCTCCAAACATCCATCTAGTCTTACATTTTAATAAACAAATACAAAGACAATACAAAGACAAGGCAGTCATGTAACACAACTTTCCTTGGAATTTTATTTTCTGATTTTCAAATTTGAGTAAAAGTTTATTCTACTAAGAGCTCCTTCACTTCTGCTTTAGGGCAAATGTTGTCCCTTTAGGATTTTGAAAAACAGACTAAAAGCAAATTGTTGTAACTCACTCAATAACTTAGTAATATATAATTGATAAAGCCATACTGTTGGTAAAGAAATTTTTTTACAAAGGAAAGATGCACCTTTTCTTTATTTTCACTACCTTTGAGAGCATATAGTTACTAGTATCTGATCATATTAAGTATTTATTAAATTTTGATATCATGTAAAATAAAAAGCAGAACATAGTTTGTAATAAAAACTAAACAAGAAAAGGTTTTCAAACATGTCTTTTGAGATCAGTTTTCTCTTACAGCCTCAAATACAACACAACAAACCGCCTTTAAAAGTGAGTCAATAATAATAATCTAGCTGTGTGTCTTCAATATTAGTATAAATACAGCTTTAATACATACATTAATAAAATGTATCCTCCACTAATCTGACTTTTAAGCAAGAAAAGGTAATATAGATAATAGATAATAGAAAAAGATACAAAGAAGATACAAAAAGCCATAAGATGTGTATATTGCTGTCTGGTGCAAGCCTTCTGAAGAAATGTACTGTGCAGAGCATTAGGAGTAAAACATTGCTCTACAAGAGGAGGCAGGGGAGCACAATACAAATAAACACAACAGATTTCCTGAAAACAAACAAACATACAAAACAAAAAAACACTTAGAGAGTGAAGCTCGTTGTACAGTCTTTACACTGGGTCCCTGTCTGAATGAGGATAATCGCTGTTAGACTATAAATCACTGAATAGCATAGCACCAAAATACATTACAGACGTACTGTCAGTGTATCAACCACCCAGATCTCTCAGGGCTTATTGGTCAAGTCTACTCTGCATACCCAGATCCAGAATCCAACATGGAGAAGCAGCATTTACTTCTTATACACCACTAATACGTAATAAACTCCCAAACTGTAAAAATTCTGAAAATCTAGGTCGCTTAAAGTTGAGATTAAAATGTATTTGTTTAAAATGGCCTTTGACTGTACTATCTAAAAATAATGAGGTAAGTTTTCAGTCAAATTTTCATTTCATTTTTTTGTTCATCATTCTTTTGAGTAAATCTTAGTAATTATTATTTTATATTCTAACATGTGCGTTAACTTTGGAACTTAAAACTTTAAACAGTCTAAATCTACAATGCAGTTTATAAATAAACTTACCTTGCATTGACTCAAAAAAAAATTTTAGGTTTGTCTTTAGATTCACATTTATCCATCGGTTAATGCAACCATTTTTGGCATTTACTTAATCACATTTAGTTACTTTAACACAATTATTTCATGTCAGGAGTGTAGGACATAAAATAGTTGTTTGAGTAACTAAATATGATTAAGTAAATGCCAAAAACGGGTTGCATTATTTTCTTTCTGTGAAAATTTCAAGATATATCTTTGAAGCTTGTGAACTATCTAATTTAGACCTGCCTTGAGTAACTGGTTATTTGGTTGTCGGACACTTTAGGAGCCCATTATTTTTTGTTAATATTTAACTAAGACTATTTATTTATTTATTTATTTGTGGATAATCTCATTACCTTTATTTATTTTACTTTATTGTTTGATATTTGTTTTGAGATGTATTTATTTATTTTTGTTATTTAGTTATGTTTCCTTGTTACTGGTTAGTTATGAGTAATTTGGGGAATTACGTTAATAAATAGGCTGTCAATGGATGAGCATAAGGTTTTTCACCAGCATAAGAGAAGCATTGAGGAAATCTTTGTCTTTTCTTTTTGCTTGCTTAAGGAGAAATAAAACACAGAACTAAAAGACTACCTGGAAAGTTGATTTCTTTTTGCTTGCATAAATAACTTGTCAATGGTGCATGGGCCACAACAGATACTTTTTAATTTGTTGTGGCAAATTCAAATGATCACATCAGCTTTTTGACACACAGACCAACACAAATGCACAACAGTTACTGTATGTCTATTTTCTTATTCCTCATAAACTTTACAATGTATTTATGTCACAGCAATCCTTTTACTTTCTCAAATTAAATTGTTAGTACTACAAATTATATACTTAAATATTTTTAAGGTGGTTTTCATGTAATCCAAAAGTAACACTGAAAAGAGATTGCATGAGCACTCACCCTTGACAGTGAGCTGTGCGGAGGAACGGCTCTTCCCAGCCACAAAGACTACAGGCCCTGTCATGGAGCTGTCAGTGCTTGTGAAACACAGAGTGTGGAGTTTCCCCTGCCTGTCAATGTTCACTCCTGTAGAGTGCTCCAGGACCTCGTCATTCAAGGTCCACTTCGGGGGCCTCCCTGACTTTAAGCTGGTTTCCACCTGAAATACTGCTGGATTTGGCTCCATTACCTCCAGAGACTTCATCCCCTGCACAATGCTGATGGCCTGCTCTGCAGGTGCAACAATAAAACATCACCATAAAGCTTGTGTTTTTCTGATTTTTACATTTTAAGACAAGAAACATATAAATATATTAAGTTCTATTCATAAACCTCTATTTACAGCTACTTTAAAACAGTTGGAAATCAAACATAAAGGGGCCAATGTTAAATCTATTTCAATATTTTTGCTATAAAAACATGTATCCCACCCTCCACCAGAAGCTGACATGATGTTTTATCATCTCCCGCATCACATGTGTAGGTGTCTTCATCTGAGGAGCGAACATCTTCGATGGTCAGCTGCCTGTAGACATCCTGGCTGATTAGCTGATACTTCTCGCCGGGCAGGAGCTCCTTACTGCTCTTGTACCATCTGACCTGAGCATTAGGCCTCGACACTTGGCACTCCAGCAAACCTCTGTGGCGATACATGGCGATTTTGACCCTTAGAGGTCGAACTATTTGAACTGGGAGCTCTACAAAAAAAGTAAAAGTAGATTTTGAGATGACGATGGTGAGAAATAATCACATTTAACAGTTTTATTATACTCAGGTTGTACTTTCAAGGTACCTAATTCTGCAGCCAAAAAATGCTGGCTCACCTTTTACTGTGAGAGTGGCATGAGATGAGACCCGCTCTGCAGTGAATCTGATCCCCCCTGCATGTTCTGGTCTGACTGACTTGAAGAGCAAGGTGTGTGTTTTACCTGAAATCAGATTAGAATGTATATCAGTATAATCCTGCCTTAATCAATCATGTCTATGTTTCTTTGAGTCCTTATTTAGATTAAAACGTGAATGCTATGAATGGCTGTGTTGGTGAATGGGTAACTTTCTCACCCTGGTGTCTTATCTTGATGGTGTCCCCAGGTCGGATTCTGCAGTCATTGCGATACCACCTACCATCCACATCCACCTGATTGACTTCACATAAAAAGCTGACAGGACGACGTTCAAGCGTGTCCACATCCTCCAGCTCCTTCACAATGTATATGTCCCTAGCTGCCAGAAAAAAAAGCAGCCACTGTAACTGTCCTGTTATCGATGGAACTAAAAACAAATTTTTGGTTATATTTGTGTAATTGTTTTAAGTTTTAGATTTAAGTTTGGATTGGACTAGATAAAATGAAACAGATCAAATAAAAAATGTAGGTTTATCAGCAGCGAGTGCTCCAGGAGGGTTTGGTGATTTGCAGAAGTTAGTAGATGTAAGGTGTGCTTCTCCAAGATCTCACAGCCTCTCAATTATAGGAGAACAATTATTTCCAAACATTCAAACCTAAGGGCAGCAGGTGAAAACACATGTTTTCTGATCTTTGGGAGATGGAACGCAACAATGTTTAGAAGAGTGCAGCAAATCACTTGGTCTTTCAGAGAGGTGGTTATCCAACACATGGTACTGTGATGCTCAAAGATCCCTCTGTATGCTTTCATCTCCTCTAGAATGTTAACAAGAGAAAGGTAGAGTTCTATCAACTAAATCAATCATTAACTTATGTATACCTTTTTGTTATTGAATAAAAACTCTAATTAAAGGTCGTTTTTTTGGTGTATAACCATACAACTGTGAGCGTATGAATCATCAGAGATGTCAATCACCATATAAAGCCTTGAAATGGCAGAGTGTTGCCATTATCTGAGTCATTATATAAAACAAACTCATTCTGACTTGGATTTCAACTAAATAGACACCACAGTACTACATATCTTGGTTAAGTTTGTGCTTTACTGCCTTACCTCTGACATTAAGCCTTCCTGAAGTCTGCACCTCACCAGCCTGGAAACAGTATAAACCAGCATCTCCCAAAGCCACCCGGTTCAGGATGAGGCAGTGTTTCTTCCCATGTGTGCTGATGCGACAGCTCGGCTTTGACTTTACTTTTGTCCCATTTCTGGTCCAAATGCCCTCTATGTAGGCCAAGTTAAGAGTCACCTCCAAGGAGCAGCTCTCACACTCTGACACCTCCACATCCTCCAAACCCTTCACCACTTTCAGACGGTTTACTGGCAAACACAGATTAGAGTTTGAGAACCTCCTTACCAGAGCAGTAAAACCACTGAAAAGTAGTTTTAACAGAAATGTTGTAAAACATACCTGCAGCTGCAACTATCCCTCCACATTTATTATCCCCCATGTGTCCAGCTTTTGAGAAGATGTGTGAATATTTACTTTCAACAAAAAGGAATCTGCAGGGACAAAATAAATAGTCATAAAAAATA
>NW_015150483.1:1919197-1949668 GCF_000732505.1 Cyprinodon variegatus
AAAGAGTGCTGTGGAGGCACCAAATCTTTATGTGACATGCAATGCAGCCACATTTTCTAGGTCTGTCTGTACAATAAACACTATATCCAACAATGTTTATATTATTGTCAGTTATCGCCTTGGTCAACCAAGTTTCAGAGATTTCAAAGAAATTAGCATCTGTCAACTTAACCCAGACTCTAATCATATCCATACTGGGAAAAAGCTGTGTAAAATAACCATAACCTGACTCTGTAAAGTCAGGCTGGAAGTGAAAGGATTATACCCTGACTTTTCCTACAGATTCTTGAACATACAGTAGCCCAAAAGGTCTTGGTACTGTAAAGCATAAAAGAGCTCTACACCATAATCCCACGTGAACTGAACTTTTAACTTGATGAAATGGTCAAATGGGCGTTATTCTCCTGACAGCTACCAACCCAGACTTGTCCTATGGATTGCAAGACAGCAAAGAGTGATTCTTCCAAACAGAAAACATCTCTTCATTACTCTAGTGTCTGGTGCAGGTGCACTTGATACCATTACGTCACATTCTTTGCATTGTACCTGGTGACGTAAAGCTTGAATGTAGCTGCCGGGACATTGAAACCACATTCATGAAGCTCATACTGTTCCAGAACTAATCTGAGGCCACATTAGCTCTTTAGCTTTTTGCCATACAGAGTTGGTGAATTCTGGATATTAAATACAAGTCAATAGCCATTAACCACACTGTGATTTCTCTACTTAGAGCAACTTTGTCTTTTATGGGTCTTTGTAGAAGCAGTTTGCATTACTAGGAACTGGATTTTGTAAACATGTAACCATAAAAGCAAGTGGAACAATTGAATGTAGTCATTTTAAGAGGTGAC
The DNA here is from genome assembly GCF_000732505.1 of Cyprinodon variegatus. Taxonomy (NCBI): domain Eukaryota; kingdom Metazoa; phylum Chordata; class Actinopteri; order Cyprinodontiformes; family Cyprinodontidae; genus Cyprinodon; species Cyprinodon variegatus. Next base: position 1,920,049 of record NW_015150483.1, read on the forward strand.
TCAAACCTTTTGGCAATGTAGTTTATCCCCCGAGATACCAGAGTTGACAGACTGACAACAAAATGTCAGTAATTGTGTAAATTTAGTAGACAAATAAATCTCCAAAAAACATTCCAATAAAAAACTAATGGTGTTACCATACTGTTGCCAAATGTACATTCTTTAAAGAGTGAAATAGCCCAGAATGTTGTGTAAAACAGGATTGAAGGCATCAGGTTTCTTTTGTTAGCTTGCTTCTTTGGGATACACAAAGAAACTTGTGTATTCTGAAGATGACTTTGAGCCAAATGCGATAACAACACCTAAACTTACTTTTACAGCAGGAAAATATCCTTACATCTTTATATGCTTTAGGGAAATAATAGCTGACCCACTGTTAAATGAGCCACAGGTCTTACCTGACATAAACACTTCAAGGTGAACTGCAGACGTTTAACCAACAAAAAGTAAGTCCAGATTGGTTTGCTTCATCTCAGTCTCTTAAGTTGAGAGCATATATTATGCTCACTGTTGTTTTTTCTTGCTGTGATGGAGCACAGTGCTGAACAGCTGACATATCTCTCCCCACATACTAACATCCAAAATAGCTCTCTGCCAGTGTGAAGGCAAAGATAGCTTTGGCTTTAATTGTGGTGGGAGGCAACTCGTTCTCAGCATCAATGAAACCATCAGCAGTCTAAATCTAAACAACAGGATTAGGGTATTTGATGGTTTTCTCTGGACATGAATGATTGGCTCATACGTAAATGGTGTTTTCCTTAGTTGTATATTGATAACCCTCTCTATACAGTGTGTGTGTGTGTTTGGCAGCCTCTGGTTTAAACGTCAGGTCAGCTGAATTCATTTCAATGGATCTCTGAGGGGGGTTTCCATCTATCCCTGCACTAAAAGAACATCAAGGATTAAGGAATATGGAGTAACCCATCTCAATGAATCAAGAGAAAAAAATATTGAAATGCTTTGATATCCAATGATTGCATGATGACCTTTATGCAGATCAGGATCTCTTATTAGCCAAAACAACATAAATAAAAAAGAGCAGATACTAATTATGTGCGATTAACACAACACTCAAACTAAATCTATTTGGTATCTCTATTTTATTTTGATTATTGTTAACAATTTATGGGTCATTCTCATCTGCATGAAACAAAGCCAGCAGCAACCCTAGCTGTGTCTAAGCCCTTTTGATGGACAGCTCCATGTGCTGTGGAGCTTTGTTAAGACCGTTGAAACTCTATCAACAGAATAATCTCTGCTGAGTGCTGTTGGGACATGAAAAACAGCAGAGGATGGCGACATAGGTGTTCTCATTTCACAGACCATTTTATTTTTTAACATGGTTTTTTTACATTTGAGGATAGCCTGATTTTTATTGGAAGGGTTTGATTTTATTTTTTATTCTTTTTATCAGCTTTTTTGCTTTTTTAACTCTTTTGATGTTTATCTTTCCTCTTTGAATTTTTCCCTTTAGGTGGTGCTTGCTCTTCTTTTCCAGTGGCGGCTTTATATCTCCTTTTTCCTAGAGGTGTCTTCGCATACCAGCTCTGAAATAAAGGAAATGTTTTAAATTCACACCTTAGACGTATAGAACATAATCTTAATAAAACTTGAAATAGTGCAACTTCTACATACTTTTATTGCCTCCTCTTCCTTCTGGAACACGGGCTCCAGCTTGCTCAATGGTGGAATAAAATCATCAGCGATGAAGGATCGTTTTTCCAGCTCCTGGATGTGAACTTCGGAAACTAGGCTGTTGATGACTTGAACCATATGGCCTGGAGTGTAGCCATCAGTTAACCTCGTTAGATTGCTGAGGTCAACTGCCTTTATTTTACCTCCTTGCTTTTCGATAAGTTTTTTCCATAAAACTGAAGTACAATCAAACAAACAAAAAGAGGCTTGATTCCACATTATTAAAAAACGAACTGTCAATTTTTAAAAGGATTACTGCATATTATGTTTTACCATATCTTGAGCCGTAGTCATGCTGGGGATGAGAATGATTTTGCTGTACATTTTAGACAACGCTTTAATATCAGCACTTTGTGGGTCTCTTGTTGTTCCGATTATCAGGACACGATCTTCTCCTTTGATCAGTTTGAGACACTTTGGCAAAACCTTCTTTAGTCGCCTAGGGTCTAACTCTTCTTCCTCCCTGGGAACTTTTCTGTAGAAAATTTTCTCTGTCTCTCCAATCCATATCACAGATGGTTGCAGAAGCCTCGCAACCTACAGTATATATAAATAAGCTATGAGGATCTGAATTTGGACTATTTTGCCAACAAATTGTTAAAAAACATTAATTAGGCTACGTTTCAGACTGCTGAATGTACTAACACACATAGGAGATATAGGCGGCCTAGTGATTAGGACATAGAGCTTCGAGTTCCGAGTTTAAGCCCAACTCCCACAGACTGCCACTCTGGGTCCCTGAGCAAGACCCTTAACCCCACAGCAGCACACTGCTCCCAAAGGGGATGGGTTAAATGCAGAGCTAAATTTCTCGTATTTGAGATCAATAAAGTTAAATCATAGTCGTTACATTTTTACTACTTTTTCTTTAAGTATACATGACTGATGTGTTCAGGAAACTAAATTGTGATTTTAAGAGAAAAAATCTTAAAAGTAAAATAAAATAAAACCAGAAAACAAAGTTCTGCATACATACACTCTTTTTATATATATATATATCATTTTTTTTATATGTTTGCTGTTTTTATAATTTTCCTTATTTTTTTAAATTGGAAATTGAAAACTATAAAATAACAGTAGTTAAAAATCGCATGACAATGTTTTTAATACTCTTTGCAGCAAAGGTATTACTTGGGCACCAACAGTATTTGTGTGATAATATATTTGCCCCCCGGCCAAATTTGGCACTGATGTTCTAGTCAAAGCTGACAGTTACAGAGAATTCTCCTTTTTTAAAAGCTTATATAAACATATACAGGACATCTTAAAAAAAACCCAAAACAATTAAATGTACCATTATGTATTTGAAGTTTCACTTTACCTAACTGAACTAGCTAAGATTTGTCTGTGGAATCTTTTCTGCTTGTTCCAAGTCAAACAAGTTGGTAAGCAGCGTCCTACCTTAAAGACCATATGAAGCATTATTGTCAGTCCATTCTTGCCTGGGTATTTTCCCGCTGTGTTATAAGGGGACAAATCAAACAGGGTGGCACCTGTCTCCCGACAAACTGCATGGACCAACATGTGCTTACCCACACCCGTGGGCCCCACCAGCAATATGGATTTTACTAAAGGAGCCTTCTCATGAACCTCCTGAGAGCCTGCAAACCAAACACATTTCATACCAAACATGTTCAATGTTTCATGTTACATACATTAATATTTGTTTAAAATACTAAGTATTTAAAATGACTGTCATACCCAATGGTAAAATTGCATATAAGGTCAAGACTTCACGGACATCTAGCAATGAAGGCATGGGCTCAACGTCATTTTGTCTCAGAACAGTCCCAAGATAATTAGATTCTCCTAAAAAAGAGGAAAATAATTTTAAAAACACTGTTTTTGATATTTCTAATGATTAACTGGCTGAGGCTCTTTGATATGTAAAATAGATTGTTTTGGGATAAAGTATATATTGCTATGCTTGATACAAAAATATTATTAAGTTATTACAGCAAGTAAATAGACCCAATATTCATACAAAATGCGGGCACCATCTAAATGTGATATTTATAAGCAAAGCTGAATTAACTAATTTCGAAAATGTATTAAAAGCTAAATATATAGTGTTTTTAACAGTTTTCACACAAGCTAATAAAGAAGCCAGAAGAGGGCACCACATCATAGCTAATTAAATGACAGACTTTTTGTTTATTTATTTTTTTCCCTTTCATCCCTTATAACTGTGGGGGGGGAAAGCAAGCAAAGGTTGAAGATAAACCTACAGTATTGATATATTCATGAATTAAATATACATTAAACCGTATACTTTCTTACCCAAGAAATCTTGCATCCTAACATTTTTGGCCTGTTTTATTAATCCTTGCTCCACCAGCTCCTGGCACAGAGACTCAAGAGTCCTAGTAGATGAAAAGAAAGTTTTCTTTATTGTTGTGAAATTTTGGTGGAAACTTATAAAAAAATAAAATATGATTATTAGATGATAAACATCACCTATCAGCTGTCAGATCTTTTTCCTTTTTCCTCTTTTTTCCACCCTTGGATACTTTTTTCTTCTAAGAAATATACGCAGGTAATACTTTTATATATATATAAAAAAAGTTAATATTAATTGAGACTAGACTCTAAGTAGATACCTTAGCATACGCTCTTGCTTTGGCACCCTTGTCTTTATCCACTACTAGCTTTAACTCAGAGAGTTCCTGTCGCATCTCTTCATCAACCTTTTGAAAGAAGAAAAACGAGAGAGCAGTGAGACAAAAAAAAACATTCAGCAATCTATCTGTTTTTCCATCCGTCTTTCCATTCATCCCCACAAAAACAGAGCTGAGGCAGTACAGACCGAACAAACAACTGGCTGCAAAATAAGAAACTAAACGTTCTTGACTGAGATGGGGAGAGATAACTTAAAAAAGTGACGGAAGAAACTTCTTAAACATTTCACAACTTTAAAGGAAAAGATGAGCAAATTTTTCTCAGATTTGCAAAATGGATTTTTAAATGTCAATGAAAATAAAAATAAAATCAGGAGAAACATTGGTATAATAATACCTTTATTCGAACTTCTGCTTTTATGACTTTTCTTATTTCTTCTTTTATCAACTCCACCTCGTGCATCTGAGTGAAGTTTTCTGACTCATCACGGTTTTTCCAAACCGCTGTGAAAACAAAGATTAAGCCCAAATTAAAATGTTTTTAATGAATTATTTTTTATTTTAGATGGATGAAAATAACTGCATCAAAGTACATGGTTATAGTATTTCCTGCTTTTGTAAAGGTATACTCATATGGTCATATTTTCATTATTTCTTCTAGTGGTTAGGACATAGAGCCTAATATCCTGAGGTTCTGAGTTTAAGCCCCACTCCCACAGACTGCCACTCACTGAGCAAGACCCTTAACCCCACATTACTCCCCAGGTGCCCCAAGATGGCAGCGCAGTGCTCCCCAAGAAGATGGGTAAAATGCAGAGATAAATCTCTACAATGTGAGAGCAGTAAACTTCAATTATTATTAAATTAGTTTAAAAGCTGAACTGACTTGATTCCAAACTCTTCAAAATAAACTTTGTTTCTCAAAAAAAAAGAATCCATGCTGAACTGATATCATTGCATAATTTTACTGATTACGGGTTTCAACCATTTGATTTCTTTTCTATGCATCCAAAGTAACTTACTTTAGTTGAGATTCACTATTTTATTCAAGACTTTTTAACTGAAATATGATTGATCTAGGGTTGAATTACTTTGTTAATACATTCTTATATTTTAAATGGAATTAGCTTTATATTTGTTTCAAATGTGATCTGCTGTTAACTGCACTTCCATGATTTAAGCTCAAATCACACTTTTATTTGCTGACAAACAAACAGCCAGTTCGGTGCATGTTATTTGATTAAACAACACAGTTGCAACAGCATTTTATTGCAAATGCATTTAACATTGGATTTAAACCTACCTTCAAACCTTTTGTTTGCTGCTTCCAAGTCTGAAAGGAAAGCAGAGGGCATCTTCTTCAACCCTGCATCCTCATCCTGTGGCTCAGGACAAAAATCTATTAGGTCTGAGAAACAAGCAAGACTTTGCTAGATGAACCAGTGACATGTTGTGAAACATGTTGTGATCTAAATCTAATCTAGATTCAGGATGACTTATGAAGTGGTGAACTTGTGCAAATATTTTGCGTGCTGTAAATTCTTTAACTTACATTTACTCTTACTTCCTCTTTTTTCTTCAATTTGCTCCTTTTTTCTTCATCTTCTGATTCCTTAATTTCCTCCATTAACTAAAAAATGCAAAAAAATAATATTTAATATACACAGGAGGTATTAACCTTTGTGTTTAAGTCAGGATTTTGAAGAGACCATGGAGGGAAGCTATCAGTAAGCCTTATGGCAAACTGTCCATTGTCTCTAGGGGGGAGAGCAGTGCTTCTCACTCCCACTGTTTACTGTTTACTATGGGAGTGGAAAGCTGCTGACTTTGACCAAGTACACTGTCTGACAATTGTAGGAATACTTTGAGGATCTCCTCTATGTAGCTGACACATCTTCCCATGATGGAAGCAGGGACAAGGGCTCTGGGTTTTGTTTTTTTATCACCTGGGCTGAAGTCACCAATGTTGTCAAAAACCTCCGTATTGGAACGTTTTTTTGGTTAGATGAGAGCCACCCTGAGCACGTCAGATCTCTGGATGTTACTGGGCTGTCATGGTCTACACAACCATTCAACATTGTATGATGGATGTGGACAGTACAACTAGACTGCCAGACCAGGGTAGTCGTTCCCCTTATCAAGGGGGACTGGAGGGTGTGTTCCACTTACAGGGGATAGCATTTCTCAGCCTCCAAGGAATGGCGTCTGCCAGAGAGCCTAAAGAAGACCAGTGTGGGTTTTTTTTCCCCAGCCACGGAACAATGGACCAGCTCTACACCCTCTGAAGGGTGCTCAGTGATTCCTGGGAGCTTGCCCAAATGTTCCACATGTGCTTGGTGGACTGGGAGAACTGATTCCACTGTTTCCCTTGAGGTGCCCTGTAAGGGGCACCACATGAGTACAGAGTTGATGGCCCTTTACTAGGGCCCATCTCTGTCAAAGCTTAGCGGGAGTCTGATCCACATTGCAGAGAGGATCTGGTTTGTGGACCAGCAGATTTTATGACTTGGTTCTGCTAATTCCCTCCTACAACCTACAACATGTGCTAAGGTGGTTTGCAGGTGAGTGCGAAGCAGCCCGGATGATTATCAGCTTCTCAAAGTCCGAGTCAATGGTTCTTGAGAGGAAAAAAGTGGCTTGCTCTCTTCAGGTCAGAGAAGATAACGCTGAAACATAGACGCTTCAACGGTCTGTTGTGGCAAAAAGAGAGCTGAGCGAAAAGGCAAAGCTCTCAATAGACATGTTGATTTCCTACCATCACAATGTTCATGACTGAAAGAACTAGATCATGGATACAAGAGTTGAAATGAGCTTCCTCCACAAGGTAGTTGAGCACTCCCATAGAGATATGGTGAGGAGCTCCACAATCAAGGAGTGGTTTAAAGTAGAGCTGCTTTTCCTTCGCTTTGAGAGGTATTAGCTGAGTTGATTCGGCCATCGGTTTGTGATGTCCCCTGGGCGTCTTCCTTGCGTCCAACCTGGTCCTAGATAATTAAAAGACCACAGGTACGAGTTTACGTCAGGATGCACTGTACCTGCTGAGGGTTTTTTTCAGAAAATATGAGAGCTGAGCCACCATCCTCTTCACTTGGGTAGTCTGGAAAAACTCCTGTGGTGTCACTTTGAAACAAAGAATTTTAATTATTGAGTAACACATAGGCTTCACTAATTTTGGAAATATTTTCTACCTCATCTCAAAGGCCCAACCTCACCGACATTCATAAAACCACTGCCGAATCTGATTTTTCATTGTGTTGCTCATGTCTTGGGACTCGGTTTCTCTGAGCTGCTTCAAGATTTGCTCCACTGACTTTAGGTAATCTTCCTCGTGCTTCTTCTGTTGTATTCGAATAGAAGATTTAATAGCTTGGGCAGCAATCTCTGCTGAAGAAGGGGTGTCATATTCCGTGTACGCTACCTAGCAAGTGTAGACACAACAGTATTTTAAAAAATGTACTTATTCCAAGATTTAAGGAAGTAAATTGTTAAAACAAACTAAAAAAATTATTAGAGCAAACAGCAAACAGCTTAAACTTAAAGGTATAGTGGAGGATGTTCTTTTTCCGGGTGGATTATCAAAATAAGTGGTCCTCCTAATTGTCAATCATTCTGGTGATATGTTTACGTAAGGCCTTCCTATGTGCTCATCCCAATTTTCATTTACCGGTGGTGAGTCTGACATGGTGGAAAAAGTACAAATCTTCTTTTGGAAAGTAAGCTTGTATGAGCGATGCAAACAGCAACTTTTAAACTGAGCATACACAAGGAGAAATGGGCTTGAGCATGCTCTCAGATATGTTTAATAGACGTTCCCTCTCAGGAGCAGGTACAGGGTTGTGCACTTTTTTTTTAAGTAGAGAGGGTGGGTCTTTTCAAACAGGTCAGAAAATCCTCCACTATACATCTAAAGTAAAGGCCAATAGTAAAAAAAAACATAGTAGTTTAGAAAAACCTGCAGAATATGTAACAAAATGATGAAATCCAACTTACTATTCCAAAGGAAAACTTCATCTCATCCCTTTTCTTTCTTTCTACATAGGACCTCCAGACCTGCGAATAAATTTCAACCACACCAATTACCAAAGAGATGAAGCCTAGACTGAGAAAATAGCCAATAATACCATGTTTGTGACAAAAGACCTTCTGAATCCGGATGGCAGCAACCTCAGGGCTAAGCGCTACAGTGGTCTTGGCTTTTTTCGTCTGCTTGCTTAACTTAGCTCTTTTTCTGCCCTGCCGCGCCCTCTCTACCATTTGAAAGATCTGTATGGCTTCCTTTTCAGTCATAAGCCTGTCCAGTGAAGTCTGCAGAGACTAAATAATAGGAAAAGAAAAAATTTTAGACAAAGCAGTAAAAAAAAAAAAAGCTAATCATTGTTCTTGCTTTCGATATAAAGCAAAGTTTTATACTATATGTTTCCAAAATGTTACAACATTTTATATGTACAGAAATTGTACCTTCTTATTTTTTAGGCTTTAATTCAAAAGTAGCTTAATTTTAACTTACAACAGGATTTTCCGTATCCTCGACCTTTTTTAAAATCTCCATCACCATTGTTTTTCGTTCTTCAACTTCTTTGCTGCGTTCATTGAGAAAAAAGTGTGGAATGGGTATCTCAAGTTCGGCCTAAAAATACAAGAGCGAATTTGTGACATCCTCCATATACATTACAATAAAAATGTTTTTGTCCTCTTAAGTATTTACAATAATTTAGCTTTTCGTGACAGTTTAAGGTTTTAGATCAAACAACAGCTATCTGATAATTGTAATAATTCATAATGAATCTTTTATTTCACTGTAATTTAAATTTGATTGACACTTCTTCCTGGAGTTGTTTTAGTAACACTGGAGAGTTATCTCATGTGATCAGCTCATTTAGGGCCAAACCAAACCTCAGGCTTTGAACAAGTCTTTTCATTGCTTTGCCACTTTCAGAGGTACATATTTTGGTGTCATTGGATTATTGTCGTTATTCATAACTAAAGTGTTTTAAGCTTTAGGCCAAGTGGAGAAAGAATACTCTCCTTGAGGATGCTCTGCTGGGGAGTAAAACAACCGGTTCATTCAGCATCCATTTCCTAAAAAAGCCCAAATCATTACGCCATCACCATGACTGACTGTTGGTTTAATGACATATTCTAACATAATTTTATTTCTGGGGACATTATTTTACTCATTTTTTTGTTAGTTGAAAAGGTCAAACAATGGACTATATTTGGAAATTATCAACTGGCTAGGCAACGCCAATATTTTTTTACCACGTAACTTATGTTTTGTCCTAGATCGAGTCACCCCAACTTACTGAGCTTACTAAGTTCTAAGTCCATGTGTGATCGTACACATACCCTCCAAAAAGTTCCGCATTTGTCTCTTCAGTATTTTCACAAAACCCTAAATTAGTTGTTTGTTTCTGTAAAACGTTTTAATGCCAATTATGAGATGTTCCTTAGTTCTTTTGAGGGAGCGGGGGCTTTCAGCTTGAAACTCCGTAGTGAAAGTCATTTTTACCCATTTCATCATCTATTGTTAAAGTCATACTCAGAATTCAAACTTCTGAAAGCACTTTAAATATGATATTATTATACACTTTTCAATAAATGATTATGATATGTAAATTTTATTTGACTGTGCTTTATTGGAAACATCAATGTTTGTCAAAGAACACTACTGCCACCTACCGGTTTGTGACGTCACGGTGCGTTATCGGTTGTTGAGCAAGTCCAAGTACTCTATCTAGTGTTTGTCACAACGCACCATTATCCAAGTCATCTTGAAAACTTTCTTCTTTGAAATGTTGGCTAAATATTATGTGTTTTTTCCCTGGCCAGAAGTTCGATGGCAAATCCTCCCTCTTTTAGTTGGCAATCCAACGACGAATCAATCCGTGGAGGATCATGAATCGGAAAGGTGAAATAACTAATTTTTTATCAGTTTCACCTGATGTATTACAGCAGACAACTGCCATGCACGTGGGCATTGTCCGTTTAACTATAGCTCTTGCAAATTTCAATGGTGAAGTCCTCACGAAATCCTAAATAATTTTTGCTGATTGCAGATGTGTCTAGAAGCTCCCATTGATTTTGCTTGCAAACCAGTGAGAATTACGCTCGGCTTACCGCACCGTGACGTCATTGTCGGAAGATGTCAGGAGTTAGGTGTTACTATATTTGGGCAACTCAGTGATCGCGCCTAATTTTTTTATTTATTTATTTATTTTTTTACTGATTAATGCTAAATCACCGGGAACGTATTCATTTTAGGTATAGAGAATTATCCATTGTTTATTCCTTGCTGACTGGACTTCCTTTAAATAAATACTTTAACCTGTTACCTGTCCACACCCAAATCACAAAAAACTATTTTGAGATGCCTAAAAACAAAGCATGAATTAAATCAGTTGGTTCATTAATGCTTTGTCAGAGTCTAGCCTGCCACAAAAACCATTGGGAAAGCCGACAGTAGCCTTTTTGAGGAAATACGAGGCTGCTTATTTGGAGGTATCACATAGTCCTGCGGATGAGGTGTGGCAGTTAACGGGTGCACAGAGGGGATAATGCCTGCAGTGCTTTAAAATACTGATGTTAGTTCTGTTGTGAATTGCTTGAGAGCTGAGGTATGGTTGGCCATCGGCTCTTATGAAGGTTGACCATTTTTTCTCCATTGATGGAGCATGGAACTTAGTCTGGTGGCGACGAAAAGCCTTGGAATGGGCCTTGCAGATTTTTTTGAGTTTCTTTGAATCACACAGCCAGTTCTTTCAGATGACTTTTTTCCTTCATATAAGTATTTATATTTTCATAAGTGCCTCTTTTATTTTATCGCACTTTCTTTTGCGATAAAATAGCTATACTTTGATCTGAAACTTTCAAGTAGTACTTGAAGCAGAAGCAGAATAACTCTATAAGAGAGGCAAAACATTTTTAGAGCATTGTAAATGTATCCCTGCTTTCTAAAAAAAAAACCCTCTTACTTCAAAACTAAAACTTACAGGTGTTAGTTTCAGCGCATGTAGGACATCATTCACATAGTGGTATTCTGAAAACTCTGTTTCCACCATGTCGTTCTTCAGCTCGAGGATCCTTCCCATCACACCATTCAAAATCACACGAATTAATCGTCTCTTTTGAGGATGGACTAGGCCATTGTGGGCTTCCTCCAGCTGCCTGAAGACTTGAATGTAGCGCACATAAAGTGTTGCCAGTTGCTGGAAGAAGACCAGCCTGTCTCGCTGTGGTGGAGGGGGTTCAGGGGGGAGTTCTTCAGCCAGCAGATGACTTAGCTCTAACATGGCTTCCTTCCACATCTGGCTATATGAACTGAAACAGAATAAACTCAGAGGTAAAGTTGGTCACAGATTAGAAATGTAGTAAGGCATAATATTTTAGACCAAAATTAAGACATATATTATTAAAAGCTGTTAAGTCTGAATAAAAGTTCTGAAAGGTTTAGATGAAAAAAAAGAAAAAAGAAAAAAAAAAACAGGCTTGGATTGATATACAGAGGTGTCAAGTAACGAAGTACAAATACTTTGTTATTGTACTGAAGTACACTTTTTAGGTATCTATACTTCATTACTTATTTTTCTTCCTTCTTCTGACTTCTACTCATTACATTTTCACACAAGTATCTGTACTTTCTATTCCTTACATTTTTAAAACAAACCTTACTATTGGCTTCGGTTTAATGTTAATAAATATTTATTTCACGTCATGTGCGCCATCCAATGCAGACCATCAGCGCCATCCACATCTAGTGAAAACTAGTATAATTAGCGGCTGCTAGTTTTTCGCCTACATTATTTCCATTAGCAGCTAACAAAATAAGATTTAAAATGCTACCGAACGAATCACCCATAAATGAGACTGGTTGGAAGGTTTACCTCTGCGACATCTCTCGATATGTCAGTGGTGTGGGAAGTAAAGCAGCTCAGTTATCGATTAAGACGTCAAAAACTGATAATTTTGGCGTTCAGAGAAGGGCGGCCGCAGATTAACTAATGGCGACTCCCGTCTCCATGGTAACGGCTAACAAACGCTGGGCTTGAATGGGTCTCCCCCAAATGTAGTTTCTGGATGTTGTATGATGATGAGATGTAGTACTGTAACTTTTCCCCCCCCTTTTCTGGTTGAAATAACAATAAAAAATAATAAATATAATAGACAAGAAGCATAAACTCTTACACAACCGCGACGGCTTTATTTATAATAATAAATTGCACGTCTAAAATAGTTAATTGATATACATGGACAGACGGGCATACGGAAGAGGGTTAAGTTAACTGATTTTTAAATATTATTTCAGCTTAATATGGGAAAACAGTCGGAATTCTGAACTTTTTTCTCAGAATTCTGACTTTAATCTCAGAATTCTGACTTTTTTCTCAGAATTCTGACTTTAATCTCAGAATTCTGACTTTTTTCTAAGAATTCTGACTTTAATCTCAGAATTCTAAAATTTTTCTAATAATTCTGATATTAATCTCAGTATTCTGACATTTTCCCCCAGAATTCCGACTCAGAATTCTGACTTAAATCTCAGAATTGTGATTTTTTTTTCCTCAGAATTCTGACTTTAATCTCAGAATTCTGACTTTTTTCTCAGAATTCTGACTTTAATCTCAGAATTGTGACACACTGACAAAGATGGGAGTTGTTTGAAAGGGCCAGTGACACATTGGTGGAAAATGACGGAATTAGGCGTGCCCGAGAGGTCCCCGGTGATGCCATTTCATTAATGGAGGAGCAGAAGTTGATTGAAAACTAGAGACCTACTGTAGGTTAGTCTCTAAAACAGTCATGCCTTGATGCTAACATGTTTTTTAGCTGTCAGAATTCAGCCAGAACTCTGAGATTAAAGTCAGAGTTCTGAGAAAAAAAGTCAGAATTCTGAAATTAAAGGCAGAATTCTGAGATTAAAGTCAGAATTCTGAGGGAAAAAAAATCAGAATTCTGGGAAAAAAGTCAGACAGACATATCTTTACAAAATGTAAATGAAGGCTAAAAGAACAAAGTCAGTCCCAGGGACTGTATGTCTGAGCAGTACGAAATGCTTCCAGCCCCAAGTTACACTGCATGGATGGAAATAAAATAACAACCTTCTGCATTTAAAAAAAACTCTTACTTTAGCATGAAGTCTGTGTGTGTGTTCATGTATGTGCATATTTAAGTTAACATTTTGAAGACCTGGCTTGTAGTTGAGGTGATGGCAAAGATGGACAGTTAATCTTTGGAGGTAAAAGATAAATAATTGGAGGTAATGACCAAATATACATAGGTATTTTTTTTTATCAGATGTTTATAAACACAAATAGATATTTTTTTTGCATCGATTCTCCTGTTGCAGTGTTTCATTATCTTTTGAGAGGTTCATTTCTTATATCTTACAAGAAACAAAATAAGAGATAGGGAAAATCTCAGAAGATAATAACAATGTAAAACAAGTATCAATATAAAAACATAATCTATTTTTCGTACGTATAGCTCCTTTAGCCATTGACTGATTTTCTTTTAATTCTGGCAAAATTAAGTGTATTTGATTTTATGTCTCAGTAGTTGCAGTAGCTACTAGTATTTATGCTTATATCACTGTTTTTCTGAATACATTATCTTATTGAAATCCATGCCTTGGCTATAATTTTATTCTGGGAACTTGGAATGCTTAAGGTCTTATTCAGATCATATTTATGTATAGTGACAAAGTATAACTACATATGCCTCTGGATGAATTATATATTTTTTTCAAAATGTAAATCGATATTGTTTCTGGATTTGGCTTACAGTCACCGAATAAGGCTGTTTCCAAAAACAGTGATGGAAAAGTGAGTGGAAGGAAAATCCCTGGTAAGAAAAGTCTAAACAAGCAGCTAAAAACAAATACCTTTTAAAAGTCTCAGGGAGATTCACAGGAATACAGCTGGTGTGAATACTTTAAGAGCTACCACAGACATGTTTTCAACATGGGCTTAATCTGTTTTATTATTCATGTTAAGCCACCCTTGAACCAGAGACAACTTCAGAACTATCTCAATATACCTAAAGAACCTGACTGTTGCTGCTCTTTTAAGATGAAAATAAATGAATCATTTTACTTGGAAGTCATTGTCCCAGAATCCTAAGCAAAAACGGAAACACACAGAATTAGCTTGAGGTCTAGTTCTAGCTCAGTGATGTCACAATAATGATTAAGGAAGCCAGTGCACCTGTCAACCTGCTGTGTTTGATCAACTCCAGGGTCATTTCAGACATCTTTTTTGTGCACTTCATGTTTCCTTCTCTTGATAGTTGTATAAATATCTTGATCCAATTTTCCAACAGGACTTGGCACACCCCAAACTTCCACAAACTTGCCTTACCTTAAGCACATGGAGTAGACCTTTCTATTGTCAACACTACACACAAGAAAAAAGCTGCCCTGAAATGAACCTGGACTTCATTAACTATTTAACATAGATGTAGTAATTCATCCTAAATGAGTTTTGACAAGTTTACACATGCACATATTGTTAAGGAGCCAAACAAGCATTTTTCATAGGCTCTACAAACCCAAAGATTTTGTTTAATTACCTGTAAGACAAAATCACCTTAATTAACTTAAATGAACACGGGAAATATCTCAATGCATATATAGACTAGACTATATGTTTTACTCTCTAAATTAGATACTGACATGGATACAAGTTAAAGTTATTCTAATTCATTTAAACGCACCGTTATCCTTCAGAATGAAGACAGTTGTTTCTTTAATGTAGTTTGACTCATGCTTGAACTGCGGATTACCAACATTAAGATGTCCTCCTTTGTGCATTAGTCTTTTTATTTATCTATCACTAATTGAAGTAGGAAAATCAGAGCTTTATTTATTTATTTATTTATTTTACCTTATAACAATTCATATTTTAAATAGATCATTGCACAAACCGACATTTCTTCCAAGTTGGATAACACTAAAAGGCTTGTGCTGGGGAGGATCTGGCCGGATGGGTGATCCTGGAGACGCTTTCGCTGCAGCGCTTAGGAGGTCACAAGACTTGGATATCAGTGAACAAAAACATCGGCACGCTGACAGCTCGGTTGGAAGCTTACAGGCCCTCAGATTCTCCAGTTCTCTGCATCCAGCATCCAACAAGTTGCTCCCTTTAGGAAAACTACTTCACTGCGCGCTGTTGCGCTTCAGTCCTTTTCGTGCGTCTGGTTCTTTTTAACCATCTTAAAGCGCGTTTTATTCTTTTTTCAAGACCTTCAAACACTTCATCTCAAACGGATCACCATTTTTATTTGATGGAATCGAACTATTTGAGAATTAAACTCGTCGTGTCGTTGTGCGTAAAAGTGTGGCGCACGCCAATATGAACATATGTTTCTGGGACAAAAGAGGGGGAAAAAAATACACACCGAAGATGTCAAGATTGCTTTGCCACCCACTCGAAATCGATTGTATTACCTTCAAGAAGGTGGCACTTGGTATAAATAGCTACGCAATTTTTCAAGAAAGACGGCGTTGAGCACATTCTGCAGGGTGCTCTTTCTCTCTCTTATCGGAACCGCAGACTACGCCTGGAAGATTTTGCTTAAGACAACTGTGTCCACTCTCCAGGACATAAGGATCTCTTCATCCGGTGAGTTTTAGATTTAGTTAAAACAATTGGTTTTATTTAGAAAATCATACACATGTCTTGCCCAACCTGTTTCCCATCAGACAATATCTGTCCAGAATATTTGCTTCTGTTACATTAGATACAGTCCATAGATAGATTTTATTTTATTTTTTATTATTTTATGTTCTCACGCAAATGTCTGTCAGTCTTTTCTTCAAAAAAGCTCTCAACTTTCTTACTGTAATCAAACTTAATTTTGTTTTCAGACAGTCAAGCCATGCATGGGGAGAGGAAATGGCACATACTGTTGACCATCTCCTTTCTGCTCATCACCTCGGGTCAGTGTATGGACAGCAAAGAGGCCAAGCAGAATGAGAGAAGGACCCTATTGGATCTAATTTTACAGGTTATTAAGGACAGCCAGCAGCGGGACAAGCCCATGTCAAGGCGTTGTGGTGGTGGACTCCACACCTCAGCACAAGACTTGAAGTCCTCCTCCCGGGAAAAGCCTTTGTATGTCCCTAGGCTGGATAACAGTAGACTCATAGGTAAGCTGATAGGATTTATTTTTAGGACCTGATGATGAAAGCAAAATCCCTGTTCTACTGTTGGAGACAGCTGTCATTTGTCTGATCAGTGCTGCACAACCAATATAAGGGCTTTCTTTGGTTTGGCCACACAAACTTCAAATTATGTTTATTTTTCAAGTTAATTCAAGAGGTCTGCACACTTTTCTAACTATAAACCATCTTAGTAAAGGGCAAAGTGTCCATAGCTGTTTGACATTATGTGGGCCGTTCAATTTGCAGTGATTATATAATGTATTTAATAGAGGTAATCTTCATATGTGCAAGACAAAGAGTTTAGATCACACTTACTCTGATTAGATATGTCTCCTTCAGGTGTTCTGGACACACACATCATCCCCCTGGTTTAACAGTGAATGACTGATCAGTGGTGAAACGTAACATCAATTACTGGAGGAGGAGCGTTGGGGGGTTAAACTTATGAATGAATCATTCAGTGTGATTCATTGGGCATCCTTAAACATGAATGACGTCGCTTAATATTAGTCTTCACTTCCAAGTTCTATGCATAAGATTTGTGATTGATTTCTGTGTTTAATCCTGCCATAAAATGTTTCATTACTAAACCATATAATCGTCTTAGAAAGATATTGAATGTGGCATTCAGTTTCTTAAGCTTATTTGAGCTTTATGTCCAGTTTGTTGTTCATATTTTCAGGGGTTCTCAGGCAGAAACTTTGCTGAGATAAAAAAAAAAAAAAGAATAATAATGTTCTTAAGTATAGCACCAGACAGTATTGTGGAAAAAGAACAAAATGTGCTTATACTGATCCCTATGACTTAGATCATGCCTTAATGATGATGAACAGACATCACTAAGCTCAAAGTCTTGGCCCCATCTTGCTCGATTGAAAAAGTACCTTTCTCAGACCAGTGACTGGATGGAATTTATCTTTTGAGGCTGTAAGAGGCAGCGTATTAGCACTGGTGCGTGCGACACCATTAAAAGAACAATCGTCAAGCAATGAGGGGAGTTTGAAACAAAGTAAGAAGTCCTTGAGTTTTTCCTAGTGAGTTCTTCTTAAGCCATTGATGTGTCATCAGAATGAAAGCTGTGGTGAAACGAATATAAAACAAGTATAAACATGTGTTTTATATCTGTTTTCTTTGTATGAGGCAACTCCTCATCTTTTATTCTTCAGGAAAAACAGGGGAATGTATGTAGTGAATGATTCATTTGAAAGAAATCTGCATAGGCTTTGGCTACTTTGAAATGTTTGTATGCTTTATGTTTTTGAGTATCCTTGAACGCTTTAAAGGCATACTTTTTTTCTTTTTTTTTGACCTAAGAGCTATGTTAAGTTTGCTGGTTTACAGAATGGCCAAAAGCCTCTCTTTCATAGTTTCCTTGATGTGACCAGATTACATTCTACTGACTCTGGAGTCTAAAGTGCAATCAACCAAGTATTACAAGGACCCTTTATGATTAGCATTAAATCCCGAAACAATAATCTCTTTAAGCTGTCAACATTACTGTAGTGTCTTGGACCTTTGCAGGTTATAAAACACATTGAAAAAGCTTTTTTACCCCTTTAACCTTTCACATTTTGTCATGATACAAACTCAAACCACGATCCCTATTGGTAGCATAATATATGACAGACCAATACAAATAAATTTACCGCGTTTTTAGCATATAACATCGCCTCAACATCAGTATTACTATACCTCTATTGAGAATCTTAGTATGAATCCTGATGTTTTAAGTCCTAAAGGTTTGTTTGAAAGTATTAGTAAACAAACAGTATCATTAGAACCAAGAAACACAGCAAACAGGTCAAGCCAAAGTTGGCAAAAAGGTAAAAATGTAAAAGAAGGGTTAGGTTACAGAATAGTATCCCAAAAGTATTGTTCTAATTTTTTTTTTTAAATAGAAAGAGCATGACATAAGTGCACACTACCTAAACTGACAGATAGGGAAAAAAGACATGAGTCAGAGAAGTAACTGAAATCCCATGGTGACTTTGGAAAACCTTCAAAGATTTACAGACTCAAAAAGTAAGAAAATGTTGGTAGGAGGAACAGTAGGCTTGCACTCCAGAAATCTGACATTCATGCAACATTGACGTGAAATATACTACTTTTGACAGAAAGCCATAAGAACCTATGGTTCAAGTGTATGAAAATCCATGAGTGGGACAAAACAAAATTGCATATAGCATTTACATTGGTAAATGTAAGCAACAGAAAAAAAAAATATCACTTCACACTACCATGAAAACACCATTACCGGGCAAGACATTGAAGTGGTAGCATCACGTTTGGGAATTCTTTTCTTTAGCAGAAAGATGGAAGCTAGGTAAGATCATTACAATAGAATTGAGGATGAGCGAGAGCTTCTTCTTCGAGCAAGGAAAAAACTCTAAGCATGCACCCAGATCTAGAAATCAAGACTTAGGGACAGAGTATACCTCACATGGAAATGGTCCACTCAGTTTTCAGACCAAGATCAAATTGAGAATTTGTGGTTAGATTTTAAATAAAGTGTTGCTTTCACCATCTAATCTTAATGCGCTTGAACATTTTCAAGGAATTATGCTGTTGTGTCTCCAGCTTCCTAGAAGCTCTAAATTAAACCACAATTACAGCCTCTCATGAATAAAGTCCATCATTTCCATGGGCTGTATAAAGTGTAATACAAGAAAAAGGACAAAAAGGAGGAGGTGTCATCATAAACAAGACAATCAATGTTTGAAGGGGAAGAAATTAAATCACATCCCTCTGCAGTGTTTTTCTGTGGTACAGGGGAAATTAAACAGGGAATAGATTAATTAATTGTCTGATATCGATCTGCTAAGGTAAAACCTTCTTGATGCGGAGAGCACTTAGTGAAATTAAAGTCAAAGGTTATTTAAAGCAGTTAGATTGGACAAGGTTGTGAGAAAATACTGTTATTTTTTATAATCAATGCCACATGTAGGAACAAGGTCCAAAGTATAAAAACAAATATGTGTGGGTCTGTGTACATTTTGAACAAAGCAACTTGACTCTAAGATAGTATCAGACTGCATTTGAGCTATCACGTTCGTTCTAAACATGAACATTAAAATTCCCCACTATACTGACTTTATCAGTATTTACTGTAACCAAATTAGATGGGAATTTGAAAACAAATCTAAAAGGGAACGTA
Source organism: Cyprinodon variegatus (assembly GCF_000732505.1). Classification (NCBI taxonomy): domain Eukaryota; kingdom Metazoa; phylum Chordata; class Actinopteri; order Cyprinodontiformes; family Cyprinodontidae; genus Cyprinodon; species Cyprinodon variegatus. Next base: position 1,939,673 of record NW_015150483.1, read on the forward strand.
ATGGCCTGATGGACAACACAATCTTACAATTTGGGTAGGGGAACAAAGGGTTACAATAACTAAAGATTGTTGTATTTATTGGTTTTGGATTAATTAATAAATCAGAATAAAAGGTGTTTGCTACCCCTCCCTAGGCCTGAATTTCTTGAAATATGCAAATTTGAATAACTACAAGGAGTTTATTCATTGATACTTATATAATCATTATGTTGCATCCAGGTTTTTGAGAAAAAAAGAAATCAATCTAACTATAAAAAATCAAGTTATCATCTAGCATCTTTAGAAGAGAAAGCTCATATTTAATCAGTTGCATATGTCTAATTATGTTACTGAACTAGAGTTGTATTAATTTTCATGAAGTTTTCATCATTTTCTCCATTTAGTTTTTTTCCTCATCTATTTCATTCTCACTCTATTCAATACCTTTGGGTAACAGTAGAGAAACTGCAGATATGTGTTAAACTACATCTCTGCTTCCTGGTCTTGACTTGGAATTGTCAGACTATATTAGGACTTACATTTTTCAAAAAAGAAATGTTGCTCCATCCAAAGTGGGATCCATGCATTCTGTCAAAGTCAGAAGAAGAACCAGTTATCAGTTTAGCCCACGCTGGCTTCAGGACGCCACCTAGAAAAGCAAGGGTTGAATGAAAAGATGTAGAAAAACATGTCATCAGTAGTCAGATCAGGGAGGAGCTTGACAAAATATGGAGCCTGACATTGTTTTGGCAAATTTACACACTGCGTTTGGCCCACATGCAGACACAGTCGGAGAAGAAGGAACAAGGAGCAGTTAAAGATGTTTATTTAGGCTATACACAGATATGAATAGCTCACTACGTGAGCTGCAGGCGAGGTTCGGAACGTCAGAGTTAGGAGCACTGCAAGAGGAAATAGGACACTGATTAACACTAGTAGAGTATGGGAGATCTGCGCTGATGCCACTTCGCTTACCAACAGGTACGGATAACTTATCCGGGGAGGGTGAGTGGAAGATGGGATTCTGTGACTCACTGCTTTCCAATGGGAGGAGATGGCTGAGTGACAGGTGGGCTAGTGTATGCAACATAAGCTGGAGTCCGAGCAGCACCACAGCGGAGACAGTTTCGAGGAGCAGCTGAAGGAACCAGAGTGAATCCAGAAAAGGGGGTTCCCTTGTCCAGCTCGGTAACACCAAGGGGGCTTGAGGGGAACGCCAGAGCAGAATCTGGGCAGCTGGGATTCAGGAACCAGTCCTAAGCGCACGTTGACACGATGGGTGAGAAATTCAAAGCACGATGAACAGAGAGACAGGAGAAAAGAGTTAGAACTAGGAATTTAAAACGTTTAACTCACAGGAACAAAGAACTGTCGACTGGACAGTGGCCTAGGTGTACCACAACGGTCTAACACGTCTTTTAGCTGACTGAAAACTCCTTTTAAGCTCCAGCCAGAGCAGCCCCAACAAACCGAAGGTGCGGGGCCACGCCCACCTGTCAACAACAGTCACCTGCGGAAGAGACTCAGCAGAGCACGAGATACAGAATCCTGACACACACCAAAACAATACTAACTTAAGTGAATTCTGATTGCTGTAATGAAGTGTCCTGACTGTAATTGTGAATAACTATCTTATCATATTTAACCTTGTCTTTAGAATGCAGCTTCAGGTAAGATCTGATGGCGATCATTCTTGAGTGGGTGTGCTGCTGAGTGGATAAAATAGGTGAGAAATGGAAAAGGGTTGGTGGAGACCAGTGGGTAGAGATCTTGAAGCAGGATTTTTTACACACCATTACTCAACCTAAGTAGGGGTTTGTAAAGACCCCATTGAAAGACCTCTACATTAAATTGCTCTTGGTTGCTCCCGTTTTTATTTTTGGGCTCTTTATATTTCTGTGTCTTTAAATTATTTTTCCTATATTCAAATGCGGGAGCTGAGTTTTCTCTGTGAGGCAACTCGGTATGGGCTTCAATTCAAGTAATGCCACTGTTGCCTGTTTAGACTTTGTTGTTATATTCAGTGATCTAGAGACTGAGGGCTGCTCAGTTGCGCAGTGGGTAGTACTGCTGCCTTGCAGCAAAAGGTTCTGAGTTCAGTTCCTACCCTGGGGTCTTTCTGCATGGAGTTTGCATGTTCTCCCTGAGCATGTTTGGGTTCTCTCTGGGTACTCTGGCTTCCTCCCACAGTCCAAAAACATGACTTTTAGGTTAATTGGCTTCTCTAAAGTCCCCTTAGGTGTGTGTGTGTGGTTGAAAGGTTGTTTGTCCTGTTTGTCTCTGTGTTGCCCTGCGATCAACTGGCGACCTGTCCAGGGTGTACCCCGCCTCTCTCCCGTAGACAGCTGGAGATAGGCACCAGAACCCCTCGCGACCCCACTTGGGATAGGCGTGTAAGATAATGGATTGATGTATGGATGAACCAGCAACGAATGGATTGATGTATGGATGAACCAGCAACGAATGGATTGATGTATGGATGGACCAGCAACAAATCTAGTGATTACTTTCTGATTCGCTCTGAGTTTACCATCTTTGGCTAGCAGAGAGGGCTGATCCCTCCTCCAAGGCACTAACAGGTGGACAGACTTAGCAGCAAGCCAGGCCTACAGTCAGTAAGAGAAGTGACATCCCTTCATTTCCTTTGTTTACGTGCCCATAGCTTTCACTGATCCACCCTGACATGGGATGTAAATATCTTATACTTAGTATTAGTATTAAAGTTTTTTTATTTTATATGTTTGTATAAATATTTATATATTTTTATATATTTTTATATATATATATATATATATATATATATATATATATATATATATATATATATATATATATATATATATATATATAGTGAGAGAGAGTGTTATTTTTCTTTTATATATATATATATTTAATTATGTAATATATGTATATGAATATAAATATACATATATTTTGCCAACAAGTGCGAAGCATTTCTGTGAATTCTTTCCAGACTTTTGGAAAAACATTTCAGGTGACTGCCTTTTAAAGGTGGCCACTTTCAAGAACCTAGAATATGAAACATATTTTCAGTTGTTTTACACTTTTTTGTCAAGTATATAATTCCAAGTGTTAATTCATAGTTGTGAAGCCTTCAGTGTGAAACTACAATTTTCAAAGTCATGAAAATAAGGAAAACTGTTTGATTGAGAAGGTATGTCCAAACTTACTGTATATATATGCTTATAAAGCTAAGATTTTTTTTTTTTTTAATTTAACATGGGGGTGTATCTGTAAAATATTTATTAATTCAAATTTTAATAAAGTGCCTTACAATAGCATAGGTAAGGTGGCAAAATGAAGAATGAAACATAAAATGAAATAATCCAAAGGTTTTAATCCATTTTTTAAGGCAATGCAGTTTTGTCAATATGATTTCTCTCAGCACTAGTTGTTCCTTTGCACCCAAATCTGGTTATAGAAAGGCCTCTAATTAAATACCATATATGATTGAAGGCCTTATACACGGTTCAGCTGTAAAACCTCACGACTGGTTTTTGTTTCAGATATTGTTCCAAGAGATGCACACCTGAAGGACAAATTCATTCAGCATTTTGGAGGTAAGAAGATCTCCACTAAAGAAAATAGATCAAAAGTAAATCCTGTAACAAATGCAAACATTTTAGCTGTGATTCTCTGTTGCAGTTGGCAGGCATTGTAAACTGTTTTATCTGGGAAACAACTTCAAGAACATATTTGGCATCAATCCCATGCAACTTTGGCAGGGATCTCTCAGTTTTGCCCCTCTTAGAAAGACATTTTCATTCCTGCAAGTCAATATACAGCATAGTAAAGTCGTAGAAAGCTTTGTGAACACTGTTCTTTTTTGGGTCAGAATGGGGTCGTCTGGCTTAGCTGCAAGGCAGTAGTTTAAAGAAACAGCACATGGTCTGAAACTGACAGAATTAAGTTGAAGGCATTGCTAAGCTAAGCTGATTATTTGTCTTAGGACCTGTTAGTAGACTTCATTATTGGTATGAAAAGCTGGAAGCATAATCATTGGTGCAGAAAATCTTAGATGTAATTATAGCTAACAACTTGGTTGTACTTCACTCCAAGTACAGTTAAAAACTGACCACTTTACAACATTTACAATGGGATACTGCTAGTTTACAATATGGGGTGTTTCTCACTGTTTGTTGTTTTTTTTTTTACAAAGCATAAGCTGGATAGATATGTGGCCAAATAGATTGCTCAAGAATCATTTAGTGTTAGGTAATACCAGGGCAGCATTTATTCAACACGCTATGCAAGAAAACTGAAGAAAGATTTTTTTTTTTTAAATACCCCTTTCTACTAGTTTTATTAAGGCCCAGATCTCCTTGGGTACCTGGAGTATTGTTTAGGTTACTGTTCAGGTCCTTACTTTAGGATGCTTTTCTTCTGAGTCACATCTTAACAGAGGAATTGGCTGATGACTAGAACTAGACGACTTTCAGATGGGCTGGATTTTTGGTCCTGGATGGAGACCACTGTTCTAAAAATTTGGAGCTTTTCCTGTCAGTAAATTATACTAATTGTGCATTCTATTTGTATTTGGAAGTCAAATTCCCAGTTGCAAAAAAAAAACAAAAAAAACCCCTCTGAAGTTAGAGCTCTGGCTGGGAAAGCAAAGGAAGCACAAGCTCAAATATGGTTGCAGTTACAAAGTACTCATCAGCCCCCGTAAAAGGTTGCAGTGGAATAAATTAGTAGCACACATAAAACAAAACAAGGCCAGTGTACAGTATGTGACCCAAAACACTTGATTTAAATGGCTTAGCCCTTTAGCATACAGAATAATTAAAGACTTATCTGCAAGTAAACAGACAATATGGAGCTTAAGACCCTTTTGTCAGAGTGGTTAGCATCGGAGCATAAAGCAAATCCCACAGTTTACTAATTTCAAACATTGTTTGTTTTGCAATTTGAGACATGTCTATGGTTCATAAATGCTTCAGTAGAACGCAATACATTTAGTAGTTAACAGAAAGTAAAGGAGTAAAGAAAAGTAGTGTTTTATCCCTTGAAGCTTTTAACTTCTGTCAGCAATGGAAAAAATTGGATATGGAAATGTTGGCAGCTTGTTCCTGTGGTAATACACACAGAGACTGCTGTATTATTATTTTCAGCGTTGCTAAGTTAAGGTATTAAAGACTCTGTAGAATGGCAAAATGATAGTAAAATGTTTTTCTATGATAAGTAGTTACTGAGCTCCTTCAGACAAAAGCACTGGAATAAAAAGCTTTTCAATATTCTTTTTTATATTTTACTTCATATTTCAGAAAGAAAACTCAAAATCTGCTAAAAATAAATAAATAAAAGCATTAGAGTGTGGAAATCAGCCATAAAATTCGTGTCATTAATATAATGTTTAGTTTTTGACCAAAAAAGGATATTTGAAAATGAATTGTACATATTTAGGAAAAGCAGTGGACGAAAACCAACTAGCAAAATGTTCTCCAAAGTGAAGCCTCAAAACGACATCAATTCCTGAAGAGAACAAAAATATCACTTTAGTTCACATGACGCCTGTTTTATTTTACCTAATGTGAACTTTTCTTTTCTCAAGCAGGACATGTCAAGTTCTCGTCAGAGTGTAAAACACACTTCCACAGACTTTACCACACCACAAGGGATTGCTCCAGACCAGCATGTGTGTATTTGCCTTTTTTATTCTGCTGAAAATTATTCTTTACAGTCATTTTCTTTTCATGTGCCTAATTTTTTTCCTTTCATGAAATTTTGTCTCTTAATTGCCCAAAAATATGTTTTTGCTATTACATTGCTGGCATTGTTTTATGTGAGAAAACAGTTGTTGGCAGAACGGTCAAGTTATTTTATCATATAGATTTATGGATGGATTACTAACAGGTTCTTTTTTCTTTTTAATTTTCTTTTAATTTTTTTTTTTTTTTATCTTCATATCAACTTAAGTGCATTTTAGATGAAATTACAACTGTACATTGATAACATACATCAATTTATAATTGACAGTTTTATTGCTCTGCATCAAGACATCAATAAAGTAAAAGAAAGTGTTTAGCTGTTTTAAAGTCATTTCGTGATTCTCTTCATGAGGTCTTACATTTTCAAACGAGGAAACCTCTAAAATAGCACGTCAAATGCTTAGTATGCTCATTACCCTTAAAAAGAACAAAACCAACAGATTTTTTAGGTGCTTTTTTGTCCTAATTATGTGTTTTAATAACAGACAATAGAGTTAATCCAAAAAAGCAGTTTTTGAATAATGTTTCAATATTTTAATGCAAAAAAAGGGTATCTAAACCAACCTGGCCCTATATCTAATAATACCCCAATAATGCTAAATTTGTTGCACTACATTTGACATTAATGAATGCAATCAACAGTTTATGATAATGCTGTAAATAGTTTTAGCTGAGCTAAAGCCTGCTCTCACACATGCAAAGGCTTCTCCCATACAGGTATACTTTGTTTTATCCTGTTTGAAAAACTGAGATGCTTTTTTTTCTTTAGAATCTTTCAAATTGTGCCAATGGGAGAGGAAATTCACGGCACACAAACAGTAAAAATGTGGATTTTAATCTAAAAAGGGGCCAGGTAACCCTAATCCTAACCAAGTACTGATGGCCAATAATTGATCCTGACGAATGGATACATTTAATAGCGCACAACTCTATGAGTGTTTAATTGTTTTAAATGCTTTTTGGATGTTTATAAATTATTTTTTCATGGCTAAGTTTACAGTGTAGATGATTCTTGTATTTAAAATGCTCCTGGTTGTCCAGGTGTTTCCCTGCAGATTTTTTTTGTTACATATAAGTTGTTTGTTTTTTTGCCTCATAACTTATATATATGATGGCAGCATCACACAAGCTTTTCCATGTGACTGCCTTAGATAGGAAGGAAAGATAATTTTTAAAAACTACAGGCTATGTTTTAGCAGTGATGGATTTAAAGCCAAAATAACTGAAATTAATAAACAAAAGGTAAAATGATCAAAATTTAAATCCATCCTGAGAACAAACAGCAGGACACAGAGCTCCTTACAAACTTGAACAGAGTGACAAAAGCATAGATAAAGGCTCAATGGATTCTGTCTTAATAGTCATTTGTCTCCAAAAATCCAGCAAGTCCACTAAATTCAAAAGTACCTTCACATTAGTCCAAGTCATCCCACCCATGGACGCTGTGAACTATCAAAGCTGTTGCAACAATTGCTAAAAGCCCAAAGGGAATTGAAAATTATGTGGTTGTATGTGTGTGTTCAAAGCAGGCACAGACATAAATTTATCTTACAAGAGAACATATGTTTATAATATTTTTATCCAGTTCCAATGAGCTTATGTCCATAGAACTTTGCAAGTTTTTCAGCTCAGGTTTTGGTTCCAGCTGTGAGCCTCCTGGTGGTGGATTAGGATGAGCAACAATAGATATCAGGAGCAGTCCTTAGCTCAGGCAGCCAATATTTATCACATTAGCACGATCGCTATAAAGTCAGTTGAAGCCTTATTATCTTTGTAATGTATTTGTTGATTTCCAGTCTAGACTTGTGTTCATTAAGATTTGCCCAGGCATCCTGAATCTTTCCACTGTGACAAACATTTAGAGACAGATATTTGTCTTTAATGTGAGTTTTATGACCTGCCTAACACAAAAAGTCAAATTGGTACAAATAGTTTGATATCTTAACAAAATAGATGAAGACTGCAAGACTTTTAACAATTTAGGAAATTACTTGCACGATATATTGAATCACAACATTTTGTAGATCACAACATTTTGAGAACCTTGTGATAATTTCTTATGCTCGGTAATTATTTTATTTTCTACTGTAGAGCATGCTTTGGCTCCTAAGGAACAGGGCTCACCATTGGCCGACCGAAGAAGCTGAGTGAACATCCTCATCATATCCAGACGTTGTCTTGTAGGGGTGTCTCTAAATTCATGATTCTTCAAAAGACCTAGTCTAAGTGAGCGGGGCCTTCCTCTCAGTGTAACTTTGGTCACCTATCAGCTTTGACCACATGAGGAACAGAGCTATGAAGCCCTTAATGTATTTATGGAAGTAAAAAAAAATAAAAGAAAATACAATATAATAATTATGGCAAATCTTAAAAAAAAAAAAAAGGAGGAGAAACATACACCATATGACAAACGTTAAGGAAAAACCTATGCATACATTTTTATTTAAATAAAGATGTTTTTCTTTTTCATTATCAACATATATCAGTCAAACAGGAACGGCCTTCAGCATGATATGTTTTGATGAATTGCAAATAGACATTTTAGGTCAACACCCTTGGGTTCTAAAAGTGTAATATTTCAAGTTCTACTTATTTCTATTTGTATTTACCAGCATTATCCGCCATTGCTGCCCGAGGTTGATCAATTTACATAGACACGCACTGAATTATGGGAAGTGATGGGTTAAACTGACAAATTAATACAGATATAAATGTACTTTCTATTTATGAAGAAATAAGCAGCAAAAAAATAAAAATAAAACATTTTTAATGGTTGTGGCCATTGATGCTACTCGCTGAATTTACCCAGTTTGCAATAATTTTATGAACCTTTAAAAAGCAGTTTCTGGATTATTTCTTCATAAAGATGAAAATGAAACACGGTCATTCAAAATCAATTTCTGGCTCATGGCTATTTCTAAGTTATAGATAGTATACTATTCAACAAATATTTTTCATTCTCTGCAGAGTTGCTGTATTTAAGAAACCTGTTCTTTGAATTGTAGTATTTGATTTGAAACTGCTAATGACCATTCTTTCATTGTTTCTTTCTTTTAGATTACAAAAGGTGTGCAAGATTGCTAACAAGATTAGCAATGAGTCCACTCTGCATGCAGTCATAGGTTTTGTATGTGAGTAATCTTTTCTTTATTTCTACTTTAACTCTGGGTTTTTTAAAATAATTTTCTATAAAAGCAATAATTAACAGTGTGATGTAAACTTTGTGTAGAAGAGATTTACTTTAATATGAATCTATTGTTATCCCTTAGCAAAGAGTAGTATACTTGAAGTAAATTCTATTAAGAACACTTAAGTATAAGTTTAGAAAGTATACCGAACAATGTACTTTTAGTGTACTTGAAGTATTACTAAAGTAATACTTCTTCGAACTAAATTGGGACATTTTTAAATTTACTAAAGTATACTTAAAGTATACTTTAGTAAACAATAGTATAGTCAAGTACACTTGACTATACTATTGTTAAATATATGAAATATAGTTTAGAATAAGTAAACTCTAAGTGCACTGCCTGATTTTAATTATGAAATTAGTGCACTTTTAGTATACTTCAATGATTTACTTTTTGCTAAGGGATAAATAACACTGATCATTCCTGTAATCAATAAAAAATTAGGATCTTGTATAGAATATGATCTGATCCCTGAAATGTTGTCATGCTAGAATAAAATCTTAACTCATTTTAACACTAACATTTACTTTTAGTTGCCTGTGGTTTTGTTGAGCTTGACCTTCAACCTTGTTGCAAAACCCAGAACCATGTCTCTTAAATGAAAATGCAGAAAAACCCTGACATAGATTCTCCTAAATGAGAAAGTCTAACTGTCTGATTATGACCTTGAGCTCCAACAAAAATCTGTCCTCCAAGTATAACAGAAGCTCCATTTCTTAATGGCATAAAAATATTTGAAGGACCTTATCAGGAAATTGGGACTTAAACATTTGATTGAGATACTTTTGCATGACCTTACAGTGGCCATTCAGGCTTGAAAATCCTTTATTACGTCCAAATAAAATCCTTGTAGTTGTCCAAAATACTCCAAAGAAACATTGAACAAAAACGTGCCTCCTCTTAGAGCGAAGAATTATAGGCATATGATAATGCCACATCGGGAAAAATACAAAACTACATTTATTTCTCACACAGGATCAGGTTGATTTCAATTATTTGAAACCTGCTATTTGCAATTATTCGGGTAATAATGATTATTTGGTGGAGTGGCGGCCTAGTGTTTAGGGCATTGAGCTTGGAATCCTGAGGTTCTGAGT
>NW_015150483.1:1949903-1955362 GCF_000732505.1 Cyprinodon variegatus
ATTATAGTATATGAATTTATTCCTGATATTTGTTAAAGGATTTGAACTTGTCTAAGAGTGGCAGAAATTTAAAACAGAAGATGTAAGTAAAGGAGCAAATACATTTTCCAAACCCAAATACATTTCCTTACCTTTCTTTTATAAATGAATATAGTTACACTTTACAATAACCAACAAATATGAATAGTAATGATAGTTTACTAATGTTTGATTATTTATAAACTGCATCTAAAAGGTGAATAGATCATTTATTAATATATTAAGTCCATCGACGTTAGATGGTAAGAGCTACATGACAGGGAGAGTCAGAATAAAAATAAAGTCTAGGTTCAGGTGTTAAGTCCACTGATGTTATGGTTATTGCTAAACTAACATGGTAGGGCAATATGATCTATTTACCTTTCATAGATGGTTTGGATGCAGTTCATAAATTATTAAACATTACTAAAGTATCTGTTAATCATTAAAAAATAGTATCTTTACCATTTATAAATGGTGGTAAGGATGGTTATTGTAAAGTGTTTAATGCCTTTAGATGATACCAAGCATTACCAGGTTTGTCAGAAACATGTGCAGCACACTACATGCCTGAGGTCAAAGGAAGGCCCATGACTGTCGTCAGTGAAATCATTCAGCATATGTAGTCATTCCTTTGTTAAGGCAGGCTTTGAAAAACTGCAATTTCTCTGCTGTCTAGATGGTTTTAAATCTAACATAGGTAAAAGCATGTGTTCACATTGAATGCAATTAGAACTATCCTGATGAGTGATTGCCACGCACAAGTTCATCTTCCTAAGTGGTCATTCATGGTCATTTGGTTTAGGTGGTTATAATATAATTGAAGAGGCTGACACATCCTCAGGAATCAGATAATAAGATCCTGTCTGCTCTGTTCTGAGAGCTCAGGTGTGTCACAATTGACGAAATTCAGAAGACGTATGAAATGAGTCATGATTCAGTAATTCTGGTCATTTTTCTGTGAACTTCGGCTGCCCAATAATGACCCCTCTTTAGAAGCTGACATGACTTCCTAGAAAAGATGTTATCGTGTGAAAAAATTTCCACGTCCAGTAATGAGCAACAGGGTTTAAATATAGAGCTTTGAAACATGCAGAAATCACTAACACTGTTATATTTAATCATACATTTTTGTTTTGCAATTTAAATTTCAGGTCCCCATATAACGGAAGAGGGATCAATGTGTCGCCAAGGAAGTGCCTTCAAATCCACAGCAGACATGAGAGCAGTTTTTTGTGTGTGTGTGTTTATAGTGTCTATATTTTTGTTGTTCTCTGTGTCATAACCTAAAATGAAAATAGACATTTTTTTTTATGAAATGCACCATGTATTTGTAAGCAGATAATTTAATATCTAATGCATCTATTTATTGAAAAGATATATATGTACTGTGATGATTTAACAGTCATTAAAATATGATTATTTTGGTTATAAGAGTTGTGAGTGATGGAGAGAAAACGTATTTCCTTTATTTTCTATATAAATTCTACTTTTGCTATTTTGATGACATTATAATCCATCCGTCTTCATCACATTTTATTTGGCACTTGAGTGATTGTTGACAATGAGACCATATAAGATAAGGATCACGGTGATAATTCACTGCATTATTAAATAAAGAATACTGAAGCACAGGAGGTTTTGCGTTTCTTTAAGATTCATGCAAGCAGTGCAGTCAGGAAGAGCGATGGGTGAGTCTGCAGATGGAGCCCTCGGGAGTGGGCCGCTCGTTCTTGGCACAGCATGTGGTGTATTTATCTCCATGTGTTTCACTTTTAACAAACAAAAGCTGTTTTCAGCTCATTAGAATTCGTGAAAAGGCTCCAAAAGAAGCTGGGTTTCATCACAACCATACAAGACGTTTTTTTGGAGGAGGGGTCAAATATTTGGTTAGCCGTTTTCAGCAGTATTTTAGCTGCTGCTGGCCTTGCTGCTCAAAGCAGGTGATATAATTCCTAAATCCGCCCCTTAAACTCCCTTTTTACAGGAAGTCATTGCAAAACGTCTGGCAGACTTTAATGTTTGCAGCCACTCACTTAATCCTGGCTATCAGATGGCTTGGACTTAACAGGAGGTTGAGCAATCCTAGCTCAGCCAAAAGAAAAAAAGAATTCTGTAGATAAGAAAAGCTCCCGAAACGCACAAGTTGAATGCTCGAAAACATCTGTTTAGTGCAACAAACGCTTCGGTGAGGAAACTTTTAAATGCAGTCAAGGGAAATGACTGATGTTATGTCAAAACTGTTTTAAGTGTTAGAAATGTTGAGCCTCAGAGCACCTGTTGCATGAGAGTGAAAGCTGAAACAGATCTCACACGCATCTCAGTTCACTTGTCTTCAAGCCAAACATTTTTATATCTATTGAAAATAAAAAAATAAAAATAAAATAACACTCTGTACTTAGAAAATACCAAACCATTTATATCAGATATTAAGAAAATCCAAACAAGCAAAGCTAGTTTTATCCTGTAATGAAATTCAAATAGATCGTTAATAATTTAAGTAAGATTCATGAATTCCTTTGCTATAACAAAGGGCTATAAAGTTCACTGACAAAAATAGAAATAAGCTAATTTTTCTTCTATTTTGCTTTTTATTCCTTTTCTGGTTTCGAGAAAATTGACAGTGATTTTTTTGTCTAAATAGTGAAACAAACATTGATTCAGACACACAGGGGGAATGGATGGATCAAGTTCTGAAAAAACAAACTACAAGCCAAAGATTACAACAGCCCAGTTTGTCTCCTCAGACTGAGCAGAGAAGCAGCCTTTAGTTTTATGAGGTCATGCAATATTCAACAGTTTGGCTTATTGTGTGATCATTAGAAACAACAACCATGTTTGATGGTGTGTGCAGATCCTATCACTGTGACTGGGATCTCAGTCCAGGAAATGTTTCCACTTTGATATGAGGTTGGCTTGTCCTGCAGGGCCATAAACACCATGAAAACCTCTACCCCACAAATCTTACTCCCCTTATAAATTTAGAAGTTCAGCTTTGAAAATGTATGCCTCATCAAACTTCTGCATACTTGTTCAATTTACCAACATAAATCCACTCAGAGCAACTTGTTGTTAAATAAGCAGCCATTACCTGAACTAATTAAGGAAACGACTGAAGCTATAAAAGGATTAGGCTGCTAAAAATACAACATCCACCTCATGGGGATGCACCGGGATCCCTTTCCCTCCGGGTGGGAAGGACAGGGACACAGGATCCTAATCTAAGGAGGATATCACTTATCTGGAGACAAACAGCACAGATTAGGAGAGGAGACAGAAGATGCACTGGGGATAGCATGTGGGAGGGCTTTAACACAATTACACACAAGCATCAAATCCCCTCTCTGGTACCTCTGAGAAATTTGGTGTAATAAATAGTAAACAGAGACCATAGCCTTGCCATTTCCTTCCTGTCAGGCTTGCCAAAGCCCTGGGGGGAAGAGAGGAAACACCTTATGTTGTCACTTTCGGGTCCAGTGTTATGGTTAACTGCACTTGCAGGCATATCACAAACTTTAACATGATTTTGAAGATTTTTTTCTTGTTGTGGATTAATAAAAAGCCATTGCATAATTATAAAAAAAAAAAAAAAGAAAAATGAGGTAGACAGTTTTATAAAGCTTTCTTTGCTATGATAGTCCTAAAATAGCATACATTCCAATAGATTTCCTGCTATTAAATGTTAAATCTCCAGCTGGCCTTTGAAGACCTCATAGGTTTGTTAGGGGATATCAGGTGAAAAAAAATCTAAAGATGAGGACCACAAAACAGTCTTAAATACGAGGCAAATGGACCTTCACTCTGTTTTTTCTAAAATTGTTTCCACATCCAGGAGTTTTTGTCAGTTTTGGTGGCTTTCATTTGATTAACCTACATAGTTGGAGTGTTGCTGTTTTCAACTACATCCTCATACGTGCATTTCAAGTCAGATGCAATTCAGTGACTCAACTGTTGTTCCTGGTTAAATATGAGGAGCAAGAAGCAGATCAAACAGGTTACAGAGAATTTTTAAACAGCATATGGTTATAATACATTATCCCATACCCTTGATAATCCATCATCGAAAAATGTAAAGAGTAGGTCCTATCCATGCATGGCTTTTCACCTAAAATGACAGGTCAGTTAAGGAGACGAGGCAGCCATGGCACTCTGGAGAACCTGCAGAGATCCAGAGTTCAAACTGCTGTTTGAAAAGAACAACTTGGATGAGCTGCTACTCCAGAAAAACAGGTCTTTCTCAAACCTTCCCTTTATCTGTAAGAAAATTTAAAAAAAGCTGTATTTCACCCTTTCAGAAACGGTCTCCCCTTTCACTCTCTGTGCTTCTCTGTCTGGATGCTACAGGTCAATTGAATGTTTAAGTCATTATTGTCTGTGTGTTATTATTATTGTCAATAAGCTTGCATTGATCAAAGTGTTTCCTAAGGTTGCCCAATATTGCCTGCTAAGCTGATCAAATTAATTAAATACCATAGCTAAGCATATGATGCTCAGTTCTACATTACAATGTCACCAGGTGACTATGAACCCATTCAAGCTCTGAATAAATGCTTAGAGGAAACAACACGGAAATGAGACATAGTTTTTTCAGCTGAATAAAAAAAAACAAAGCTGAGGAAATAACTTTTGGACCAGAGGATCGATCAATAGTTGCCACAGGTCTTCAGTTACTACAGCTGGAAACCGCTCATCCGGCCCGAAATTTGGATGCAGTGATGGATTCTGACCTGAACTTTTAGATGCTCATAAGACATTAAAAAAGTTGGCCTTCTATCACTTGAGGAATATATGCAGAATTAAAGGCTAATGACTCAGCAGGACCTTAAAGACTACTCCATGCAATAGTGCCTTTATAGGTCTGCCTCAATAGGTCAGACAGCTGCAGTTGATCCAGTATGCTGCTGCTGTGGAGAAAAGGACGACACAAAGGATGTAGGTTCAAACACAATTTCAGACTTATCATTGTATCAACCACCCAGACCCCTCAGGGCTTCTGGTTCAAATCTGTTCTGCATACTTAGAACTAAAACTAAACATGGAGAAGCAGCTTATAGTTGTATGTTCCACTAACCCGGAACTCCCAGAAGGCTGTAAAAGTTGTTTTAACTGTAATATTTGAACAATGTTTAAATATTACAGTAAAAAAAAAAAAACTGTAATATTTAGCTGTAATATTTAAACATTGTCTCCTCCTTGAACCGCCACCTTAACGTGGTGGAGGGGTTTCAGTGCCTGGGTGATCCCAGAGGCTATGTTGTTGGGGGCTAAATGCCCCTAGTAGGGTCTCCCAAGGCAAATAGGCTCTGGGTGACGGGTCAGACGAAGAGCAGTTCAAAAACCCTTATGACGAGGACTACAGCAAGGCTCGTGACGTCACTCGGTACGGCAGAGCCGGGACCCCTCTCTGGAGCCAGGCCTGGGGTTGGGGTTCATCGGCCAGC
>NW_015150483.1:1956565-1957699 GCF_000732505.1 Cyprinodon variegatus
CACCATGTTCAGGCATAAGGATGTCCATCGGTGTACCTGGCACCAGGACACCCTAGGCCGAAGGTCAATGATCGACTTTGTAGTCGTATCTTCTGATCTTCGGCCGCATGTCTTGGACACTCGGGTGAAGAGAGGACCACCACCTGGTGGTGAGCTGGATACACTGGAAGAGGAGGAAGCCTGTAAGAATTGGCAGGCCCAAACGTGTAGTGAGGGTCTGCTGGGAACGTCTGGTGGTACCCTCGGTCAGGGACGTGTTTAACTCCCACTTCCGGGAGAGCTTCTCTCAGGTTCCGAGGGAGGTTGGAGACATGGAGTCCAAATGGGCTGTGTTCTCTGCCTCTATTTTTCGATCCGGCTGCCCGTAGCTGTGGCCGTAAGGTTTGCGGTGCCTGTCGTAGTGGCAATCCCCGAACCCGGTGGTGGACACCGATAGTAAGGGATGCTGTCAAGCTGAAGAAGGAGTCCTATAGAGCTTGGCTGGCTTGTGGGACTCCTGAAGCAGAAAGCAGGTACCGTGAGGCCAAGCGTGTCGTGGCCCGGGCGGTTGCAGAGGCAAAATCTCGGGCCTGGGAGGAGTTCGGAGAGGCCATGGAAAAAGACTATCGGTTGGCCTCAAAGCGATTCTGGCAAACCGTCCGGTACCTCCGGAGGGGAAAGCAGTGCTTCGCTAACACTGTTTTCAGTGGGAGTGGGGAGCTGCTGACCTTGAAGGAGGATATTGTTGGGCGGTGGAAGGAATACTTTAAGGATCTCCTCAACCCGACAGATACGCCTTCCATGGGGGAAGAAGAGACGGGGTGCTTGGGGCTGGATTCGTTCATCACCCAGGCTGAAGTCAATGAGGTAGTCAAAAAACTCCACGGTGCAAGGCTTCGGGGGGTGGACGAGATCCGTCCTGAGTATCTTAAAGCTCTGGATGTTGTCGGGCTGTCATGGTTGACACGTCTCTTCAACATCGCATGGAGGGCGGGGACAGTTCCCCTCGATTGGCAGACTGGGGTGGTGGTTCCCCTCCATAAGAAGGGGGACCGGAGGGTGTGTTCCAACTATCGGGGAATCACAATTCTCAGCCTCCCCGGAAAGGCCTATGCCAGGGTGCTGGAGAGGAGAGTCCGGCTGATTGTCGAACCT
>NW_015150483.1:1958077-2027496 GCF_000732505.1 Cyprinodon variegatus
CTGTCTCCCTCCTGCCAAGACCTACAGTGTGCGCTGTGGCGGTTTGCAGCCGAGTGTGAAGCGGCCGGGATGAGAATCAGCTCCTCCAAGTCAGAGGCCATGGTTCTCGACTAGAAAAAGGTGGCTTGTCCACTTCAGGTTGGAGGAGAGTCCCTGCCTCAACTGGAGGAGTTCAAGTATCTTGGGGTCCTGTTCACGAGTGAGGGAAGAATGGAGCGGGAGATCGATAGACGGATCAGTGCAGCTGCTGCAATAATGCAGACGCTGCACTCATATGTCGTGGTGAAGAGGGAGCTGAGCGAAAAGGCAAAGCTCTCAATTTACCGTTCGGTCTACGTTCCTACCCTCACCTATGGTAATGAAATCTGGATCATTACCGAAAGAACCAAATCCAGGAAACAAGCGGCTGAAATGAGCTTTCTCCGTAGGGTGGCTGGGCTCTCCCTTAGAGATACTGTAGGGTGAGGAGTTTGGTCATTCGGGAGAGGCTCAGTGTAGAGCCGGTTCTCCTCCACATCGAGAGGAGTCAGTTGAGGTGGCTCGGACATCTTCTTCGGATGCCCTCTGGACGCCTCCCTCAGGAGGTGTTCCAGGCACGTCCCACTGGGAGGAGGCCCAGGGGACGACCCAGGACACGCTGGAGAGACTATGTCTCTCGGCTGGCCTGGGAGCGCCTAGAGCTTCCCCCAACAGAGCTGGAGGAGGTGTCTGCGGAGAGGGAAATCTGGGAGTCTCTGCTTAGTCTGCTGCCCCCGCGACCCGGTTCCGGATAAAGCGGGAGACGACGAGTACAAGTACGAGTATTTAAACATTGTTAGTTCAAGTTTGTAGTCCAACTCTAGTATGCTACTGCAATGTACTTTCCTATTTTTTTTCTCTTTTGTAAACTTTAAATTACTTCAGAAGAATCTGAAATTATGCTTACGATTTGAAAAGAGGGTGCAAGAAATGTTAATGTATTGTATGTAATGAAGTTGGACTAAACATAGAATTGAATGATGTAGATCAAACATAACCATGTAACAGAATAGCCAAGACAAAGTCCTGACCAAAGTTAAATTGAGAATCTTGGCAAGACTTGAGAATGTTTAAAAAAATAAAAATTCTCAGTCCATTGTCTCTAAGCTTTGCCCATTTTTCAGAGAAACATAAGGAAATGTTGGCTTTTTTAAATATGCCAAGCTGCTAGTTATCTTAAGAAGTGCAGCTATAATTCCAAAAAAAATAGTTGGTTTTACTAAATATTAAGTAAACAGAGTAAAATTTCCAAACTTTACCATTTTTCACTATACAAACTGACTTTAACAAGCATGTTCTAATCGTTCCACTACTATTTTTCACCCAGCTTGGTGTTAATATATTATAGAACTGAAGTGAATTCACATTAAAGTTATATTGACACATAGCAGTTTAATCTACTCTGATTATGAATGGAATTATCAGTCTTTACAGTGAATTTAAGCTATTTCAACACTTCCTTCATTTTTGCCAAACACTCACTGAGGGCAATAATTTGTCCTCATTCTTGTCTTTAAAGACTTTCTAAATCCTGCATTTATCTGCCCCAGCTTGTCAAACATATTTCATGCAAACCGATAAGCATGGTTCCTCATGACGTATATCAAACCACCTCCTTCCTCATCCACAGAAGAATGTCATGACAAAAGTGCCTGCCATAATCCAATTTCAGGGACCCTTAAGGCATCACTCGAGCAAAGCATCATATTTATTGTGCATGCGATAGCCATGGTGGCTGTAAAACTGTCACTGAGGGTTAATAGCTGTACGCCATGTCTCATGATTAATTCATTTCTCTTCGTACATCTTTTTTGATGCTCAAATCCCCCATGAGTCACCAATAATATACATTCAGATAAAACTGCTCCCATTTAGAAATTGACAACTGAGAGATGAATGAGCTGTCATCAGAGTGAGATCTTCTCCAACGACTCCACGGCGCCAAAGGGAAACTTTTGAGAAGGAAATGTTAAAAGTGAGTAAAGTGAAACAGGTTCTGTTTGCTGAGAATGTTCTTTGCATTGCATTTGGACATTTTGATGCAAACTAAAGCTGAGCACCTTTCCTAGGTCAACGCTGCATGGTGTTGTAAAAGTAAGGAAGCTCCTCAGTTTCCTAACTGATGGGCCTTTGATCCCCTCATGCTTGATATGTTGGCAGTAAGTCACTGTCACCTCCTCTGCATGCCCCTCACTGTGTGCACTGTGATGCCTTTTAAGTCTGAGGAAAAACCAAAACAAATTACTGGAAGACAAATTTCTCTGAAATTCTTGTTTTCCCAAACTGATATCTAAAAAAAAAAAAAACATGTGATCTCAGTTTATTATACGGGAACGAAAAGCTTACCACACATAATCATCTAAAAATGAAGACATAAAAGAAGAACTCACAACATTGATATATATACTGATGCTTCTCATTATTATCGCTGTAAACTAAGTTAGTTAAGCATCTTAATGTTAAAGTTAGTTTGAGCTCCTACTTAAAGTCTTTTGCATGATCAGTGCTAATTCCTTTACACAGAATGTGCAAAAAAGTAAGTAGATTTATTCTGATTTTGATTTAAGGATAAGATTGCACATACCTCTTGTTTGATGAAAGAAAACCCCACAATGGTCACAAAAATAACTGTGAATCTGACAAAAGTGACAAATAAAAATGCTATGAAAATGAACAAATGAAAGTCAGACATTGCTTCTGAGCAGATAGAAGATTAGAATTCAACTTCATTGTGATTACATGGTCACAAGTACAAAGCAACAAAATGAACACTCTGCATTTAACCCTCCCCGTTGGGGAGCAGTGGGCTGCCATTGTGTGGCGCCCGGGGACCAGTGTGAACTCAGTACCTATGGGACCTAAGCGCATTGCCCTAACCACTAGGCCACTACTCCCCCAGATGATTAAAAAAAATAAGTGCATGAAATCACCATAATATTTTGTTGCTCAACATTTTGAAGTAAACCCTGCAATCAAATAATTCCTGTAACTGTCGGGGAGACCTCTGCTCCTCTCAGCAGGTATTTTGGTTTAATCTTCATGAGTAAACTGCTCCAGTTGTCTCAGGTTTAAAGGCCTTTTCCAGACATCATGTTTCAGCTCCTTCCAAAGGTGCTCAATAGGATTTATATCATGGCTCATAGAAGGCCTCCTCAGAAAAGTCCAGTGTTTTCCTCTCAGCCATTATTGGGTGCTTTGAGTCATTATCCTGTTCCAGACCAATACGACTAAAACCAAGCTTTCTGACGGTTGGCAGCACATTTCTCTGTAATAACCCTTAATATTCTTGGGATTTCATTGTACCCTGCAGAGATTCAAGACAGAGCCTCCTCCATGTTTCACAGTAGGGACAGGTTTCTTGATATGCTTAATTTCTCCGTCTGTGAATATAGAGCTAATGAGCCTTTCCAGAACAAAAAATAAAATAAAATTTTTGTCTCATCTGTCTATAGCATGTTTGGTAAATGCCTATCTGACTTTTATTGTTTTCAACAACTGTCATCTTTGGTTGTCTCCCATTAGGTCCACTTTGGCTCAAACTACCGATGGCGTGATCCGACACTGATGTTCCTTGAACTTTGCCTTTAATCTCAGAAGTTTCTCTGGGCTTAGCATTAATATTATCCATCTATGATTTGTCATAAATTTTTCTCCTGTTGCCACGTCCAGGCAGGCAGATTGGCAACAGTTTAATTGATTTTACATTTCTGAATATGTTGTCTGTATGGTTTGAATGGCCTCATAGCCTTTACCTTTAAAATGCTTGTGTACAGTTTTTTTTCCCAATCTCCCTGGGAATCTTTTCCTTTCCTTCCTCTTGTCCATGTTGAGTGTGGTACACACCATGTCAAAAAATAGCATAGAGACTATCTGTAGCACTATACATAGTTCACTTACTGATTACAATATTGTATAAACCTCTGGTGGTAATAAGTGGACACACATTGTTTAACATGTCCCTTTGTCAAATAATTTGCATTCTTAAGTAAGGGCACTATCATTGTTTTCAAGACCTGTTTCATGAGCGTTTTTTATCAATGTCAAAGCATGGTTGAAAAGCAATGTCTGATTATATTTGCAGTTAAAAGCAGCCTTTTAACAAGATGATGACATTATTTTCAGACAGAAAATATTTCAAAACATAAAAGAATGATGTAGAAAGGATATAGTGGCAAGAAAAAAATTTGTTTATGGGTCTATTTAAATGTAATCAAAAATAAAGTGTCCCAAATCACTCAAATTCCTATGAATAATCAAAGGAAAAGCTTATATTGGCTGTTATAGCAACTGAACACTTTGCATGATTGCTGAAAAGGTTTGTGCAAATTTCCACTATGTTTGAGGATTCCTCTTTTGCAATAAGCTCTCATTTTAGAGAGGAAGGCAATCACGTCCTTACCTTAGTCTTAAAATCTGTATCAAATCATGGTGCAACAAAGTGTCAGAGCTTTGGATCATGTCCTGAAATGTCCAATGTTGCCGAAGACCAAGTTTCTCTGCAGAAAGCCTGATGTTGAGAATCATTATGCATGTACAGTATTATCTATATGCATATAACCCTTTATCAGTATACCTTTGACATTGTGTAAATCTGGGGTTCCCAATACTGGTCCTGAACTACCACTGTCCTGCCAGTTTAGACATAACTCTGTTTCTGCACGGCTGGTACAAATGATTATATAGACTCCCCAGCAGCTCTCAAGTGCTGCAGATGGCTGGTTCATTGAACTCAGGTATGTGGAAGCAAGGAGACCCATACTGTAAACATTGCATTGCAGTGCTGCTTGAGGACAAGCATCAAGAGCCACTGATGTCAATATTGATACATACAGAAAATATCCCAAAGCGTTATGCTTCCACCAGCATGCTTGAACATTCAGGCTGTGTTGAATGTTTTTGACCAAATAACAGATGCCACAATGCTGCCGAAACATGAAATATTGAATTCAAGATCAAAGTTCTTTTTCTTTGACAAGATGAGACTTTGCATGCAACATTCAGGGGGGGGGGAGGGTTCCATCTAACTCGAAGAAGTTGCTTCCTCATTGATCTGCATCAATAAAATCCAGCACTATGTGAGGTTCTTCCATGAGGTTTTACAACCAGCTTGCCCACATTCTTCAGGGTTTCCTTGATGATGATTTTCTGATTTTACACCATCAACTTTTTTATTAAAAGAGTCACTTTTGAATTCTGAATCCACACAGTTTCCAGTGTGGAGCTCATTGTAATTCTTTTAATATTTAAACGCCACTGGAACTTATTAAGACACTTACATGAAGCTTCAAAGCTATTTGCTCAGTTGTTAACAGCAGCAAACCAAATTCACTGGTCCCCAATGGGCTCTTTTGTTTTTTCTAAAACTTGCCACAAACCAACTGCAGAGAGCTGCTGCTTTTCATCTGTTGATTCCATGAAAACATTTCTTTTTCCATACTCTGTGAAAGAGATGGAATAGGGTAGGACCAGGTTTTACACCAGTTCGCAAATTGTGAGTTTGTATGAAAAATTCAGCTATCCACAATTCCACATTTATTTACAGCACATCGTGATAACATATTGTCACACAGGTATATTTTCTTTCCATCATAAAAAAAACATGCTGGTCAAATTGAAATATTTTTTCAAATCTAAATCTGTCAGTGATGTTATTAATACTGGGCACAACTGGAAGACCCTCTGACATTATAAAAAAAAAAAGCTGAATTAAATAAAGCAAACTTCATTGTATAGAAAAAAAATAGTTTTATTATTGGTCCAAAACATACTATTAATACATAAAGCAGTGGTGCACAACATAAACTTATATATTATTACTAAAAGGACACAAAAAAGGCCCCAAAATACTACATCAATTTATTTATGAACACCTTAAAGTATTCCTATAAATACATTTTCTTTAAAACTTGCCTTGTTTCAGAATAAAGCTGATCAAATTATGAGAAGAATTCAGAGCTTATAATAGAAAATATAATAGAAAAAATTGTTTTCTCATACTGACACGTTTTAACAATTATCCTAAACTGTCCTGATTTAATATTTAAATCCATATTTGTTCCAATTACAATTTCTTGAATTAAGTCCATGTCAATATTTTTCAATTACATGCTACTTTGAATTTAGTATCTTATTTTAGGCACTTAATTCATGTTATGACTTTTTCACGACACTAACTTCTACCCAACTTATTTCCTTATGTTCATGATGTTATTCTCTTAAGCCTGTTTTTTTTTTTTTTAACAAAGGAAAGAGGCTATTAAAGATAAAAGTTAAATAAAAGCTAAAAGATATCTTTAATAATTTGTCATAAACTAACAGCATTTCTCAGAGAAGTGGTTCGGTCTCATTCCAGTTGACTAATGCATCTTTCCACCTGCAGGAAACAAAACCAAACATTTTAGGGAATTGAAAACATAATTAGTTTTTTATTATACAATGCTTTATTAGAGGCATATTTAATCACAATTTTAAACAAAAAAACATCAAAACATGTAGTGTTTTTTCTTATCAGTTATTGTGCAAATTAGAAAGACATAAGGAGGTCATACCTGGTTCTGATGCAGAGCTCAAGTGGAGGAATGAGATCAGCATCAATTTCTTGAAAGTTCTGAGTCAATTTGCCAACAGCTGAAAACACAGTTAGCATTTTTATTTAGATGCAAAAAGGAGAGATCCAAACGAATGAAAAGCATCAGTTAGGTATAACATGGTATCAGCCATTTATTATCTTTCGATCTATTCAAATCAGACACCAACTTATGATTTGGTCATCAGAATTAGTATTAGCATTCCCTGATGGTAAGGAATAAGAATAAATAACAACGGTAAGAGACATCTTTGAAGCATGTGGTTTTGTTTAAAAATAAGCTTATCGGATCAACAGAGGTAAAAATTAAACATACAAACAGTGAGGCGGATTTCCTCCTGCTGATTGGCCAGCCCATCATAATAGTACAGGTCAAACTCCAGTTCTTCCTTCTGACTGATCAACAGCTCCCTCTGCAGGCCGAACAGCACACTGAAGTGGCTTTCACTGCACACCACCCACACAGGGTAGGAGGGAGACTTCAGGTAATTTCCCACCTTAGTAAGAAAACACAGAAAATTCCTTATAAAAGCTAACCTATGGTAACATTGCAGGGTACTATAGAGATTTCTACATTGCATCTGTGTATAATAAGAAGCTGATCCCCACCCCTAATTCATTCAGCTGCATTTTGGTGAGTGGTGAAAACTTTGAATATCCCTCAAATATCGACAATCACCATGAAGAGTTCAGCATTGCTCACCTGACAGATATTATAATGTTCAAACAAGGACAGAAGGCCGACTTGGCAGCGGTCCTTTATTCCCTTAAGCAGAGTCATGTTGCCGTTTCCCGAGTCGAGCTCTATGTCATTATCAAACACATTAGAAACCGCTCTGCCACATAGCAGCAGGTTGACCAACTCCTGTAAAAATAACCAAACAATATAAAATACTTTTAGTTACATAAATCTACAGAGCCCTAAAAGAGGTATCAAAGAAAAAAAAATAACAAAAAAACTCCCATTTGCATCAGATTCTATTTTCATGCACACCAGATAATTTAATCAATTCATTGAGTAACTAAGAGTATTTTGGCCTACTGCGTTTATTAAAATGAAAATACCTGACCTAATTGTGCTGCATTTCTAATTTTATGTTGTTTAATGACAACATTAAAAAACAATTAAAACCAACTTATAGTATATTCCATTTTACCTAGACAATCTTTAAATATGTCACTAAAAAAGATACTGTAAGAAAAAAAGGAAGGAGGAGAGAAGGAGAGGAGGTAAGACAAGAGAGAGAGGGGAATATAACTTGGGAAGGAGAGAAGGAACATGGGACACAAGGAAGAGGGGAGGAAAAACACAAGCGATACAGGAAATAAGGGCACCAGAAAGACAGGTTGCAACAAAACATGGACAGAAAAGATGAAAGGATACCATTAAGGAAAAAAATTAGAAAAGAGATTAGTTATAAAGTAAGAAATTACAATATTTTAAAGTCTTTTATTTTGTTTTTGCTCTTAACCAGAACTTGAAATATTAAAATAACATTTCTAACTGCTACAGATTGTGTAGTTAACTTTTAAATTTGGCTTAAAGCATTAAAACCTGAGTGCAGTAGCCATGAGCTCCTATTAGCGTAGTTGTATGGAGGTCCATATCCTCTCTCACTCTGAGGAGAAAAAAAGAAAAAACAATAACCACACTATCAATGCAAAGCTAGTCATACTGAATAAACTGCTGTAAAGAACAGAAAAGGTTTTTTTTATTTACTTTTCAATGGATCGAGAGAGAACAGCCGAGATGGTCAGAAGAATGCATCCTAAGACCTCGGTTTCATACTGTGGATTAAATGCAAAGATAAAAGAACATGTCAACATAGATTTGTCAGGCAAGATTACAAAAACTAAAACCAAGAAAGGTATTCACTCTTTCACCTGCTCAATGTGCTGTTCCAGAATGACCTGCAGATCGTTGATGTTGTCCACAGAGAACCACATCATCTGGATCAAAAGGTGTTCAGAAAACGAGGAGTCAAAATAAAATCTTAACAAAACAAAAGAAAAAACAAAAACTTAAAGGTAAAGAAGATGATCTTTTATTCTCCTGGTGGATCATCTAAATAAGTGGTCCACCTAATTGTCAATCATTTTGATGATATGTTTACGTAAGGCTGTCCTACTTTAGCTATCTTTTTGTGCGCATGCGCACTTTCAGCCACATATGTGTGGTGAGCTACGGTTTCAAGCATTCATTGAAGCTCACCTTTCTCACCGCGGTTCTTTGAAAATGGCCGAGAGTTGCAAGAGGAAATGTGTCTACGAAGTGTTTGAGAAGAAAAGAAAGGCCTCAGGAGAGGCAGATATATCCTAACAAAGCATTATGGGATTTGCTGTCACAGCGGCCCGCTGTCGCCAGAGCCTGTCGTTGCCTGACAGCCGCGACTAATAACAAAGATGGCACAGGCACCATGCGGTCGAGGAGGAGTAACGTAACCAACGGTAAGCAAAAAGTAGTGATCATCTGTCCAATCGGTCAGTTAACCGAGTTTGCTATAAAGCTATGAGAATAGCACATTTTAAACAGGGCGTGCACAGGGAGAAATATGCTCACGCATGCTCTTGCACACGCATTTTTTTTCTCTTTTTTTTTTTTTTTAAGTAAAGAGGCTGGGTCTTTTAAAAAATACTCCACAATAACTTTAACACTAAGAGCAATTGGGCTTGCTACAGTTTCGCAGTGGTTAGAGCTCACTACCCATTTATGGAGGCATTAGTCCTCGACGTGGCCGACCTGTCCGAGCTGTGGTCACTTGCCGCATGTCGGACACCCCTTTTCCTGTCAGCCTACAGTCCAAAGAACGTGCCACTAGTGCCATTAAAAAAAAAAAAAAAACAGCTCTAAGAGCAATTGAGCAACATGATCAAGTGGCCACAGCAACAACAGCAGCACATAAATAAACTAGAGATCAAATAATACTGAATACTTTAGTTGTATTTAGAAACCTGAAATTCAGTTCTATCATAAGAATAATTGTGAAGTCATTCATGATTGTTGCCAGAAGTTTATAGAAACTCATCTTGTGCATGAGGGTTTTTCTTTGAGCCTTCAATGATGCATCATACATCTTCAATATTTTTATAAACAGTTTATAATGTAAAACATCTGCTTCCATGCTGACAGTCCCGCTGGTATTCCAGTATCTTTCAGTTTGAGGATTTAGGACTCTGGGACTTCCTTTTTAATGTCCTAAAGATGACTGGAAAAAGACTGGGTGTTCTGATCAGATAATCACTCTGCATCAAAACTGGTTTTAGAATAGAAAGAAAAATAACTCATAGAAAAAGCACATGTTAAATAAATTATTATTGAAAGCCCAAAATGAACAGGAAATATAAGTATATGATAAATGCATGAACACTTACGATCATAACAAACAACCATATTGATCATCTTTACCTTATCAAGCAGTCTTTCAGATCTGTACTGACCAACTGGAGTGAAATGGCTTCTTCCTGAACTTCTATTATTCAGAAAAAGAAAAGAAAAGAAAAGAAAAAAAACTTGATATGAAAGCAAACACAGTTTCAAACTGTGGCCCAGCTGATTTCTAGGGCATTTCTCAGATGAACGGGTTTGACAGCTGGTGGGGATGTGAGCCCAGTTTGAAAGAGACCACTCATCTGAATCTGACACCTGATGTGACCTTTATATTCTATAAAATCTATTCTCACAGCTTGAGATTAATACAAAAAGACAATCATGTGGGTCTGTGCACAGGATAAAAAAGAAGAAGAAAAAGCAAATAAGCTTAGGTTTCAGCAAACGTTACATGACATAAATGTGGAAACATTAAAACATTACTAGACAGAGGAAGGCGTAGGTCATCTTTTTCATGGCTTGTTATTGCCCAACCTTAGAACAGAAAATCCATTTATTGTCCCACAAAGGGGAAATTGCGCAGCAAGATCTGCCTAATACAGCAGTACGAGTACGAGTACAATTTATTACAAAAACAAATATCGATACTCAGTAAATGCATAAAGGTAACTTAGCTTCTGGTGTTTTTCTTACATTACAACTACTGCTTTTTGTTCCTCCCCAGCCCGCCACAAAACTTCAGACAGAGCTAAAACAAGACACTGTCTTCTGGTACTGTCGGAAGGTCTCAGCCTCCTGTAAACAAAATAGAAAGGGAGTCAGAACCAGGTGCTGTGCAATCAGACACATGAAACAGTTTTTACATGATAACGCAGCACCAAACTGTACATAACTGAGAAATGGAGAGAAGAGGACACCTGGTTTTTTGTAAGTGAATTAGGCAAAAGATGAATGCATGCTAATGGGTCACATCAAATAGTAATAGTCCTAAGCAGTAGCAGGGAAATAGATGGCATAATAAACTAAAATATATATTTTTTAAGTTGCTGTTAAGCTATAAACCATGTAGACCTCACAGTCAAACAGAGACCTGATACTGGAACCAAACAGGGGGGGGCAGCATTTACTTTTTAAGCTAATTATCTCAAGAACAAACTCCCTGAAAATCCAAGATGTGCAGAAACAGTTTTTCTTTAGTTAGGACTGAGAATATTTTATTTACTGCAGCCTCTTATCAAAGAACCCGACTAATGAACTGTTTGAACAAATGTTTACTTCATCTCTTAATACCTGTACTTCATCTCTTCCTCTCGTGTCCTGGTTTCATACTTGGTGCTTTGTTTATGTTTATCACTCCTTTAATACGGTAAGTGTCACGTCGAACACTTTGTAATGCCTTGTGAATGAATGATGCCCTTTATAATTTAGCTGACCTGGGCCAGGAGACGGGTCACGTCCTTTTGTTCTCTCATATCAAACTCTAAATTTCAGATTTATGAGTCCATTTCAGCTCCATGTGGACTGGAAAAACAGTACTACCATAGATACCAGCAAGTCAAAGATTATTGTTATAAGAAATTGCAAATCAAATAGGAAGAAGGAATATGATTTAATCTCTGTATTTTTTTAAGTATATAAAAAGAAAGAGGATAAAATGTTGGTCTCAATACTTTATTGAAGTAATAAAACATCTCTATGTAACATATGAAACAAAAATGGGAGAAGGAGTCAGATACACATATCAGAAGAGAACTGGATAGATATATTAGAGAAACAAGCAACAACTGAAAATTCACAAATTTAAGAGAGCTTGGCTGGAAGAATGTAGTGAGATTTTTCATAACTCCCAATTTAACAGCACTAAGATCAGGTACCCTGAGCTCAGAGTTTTGTTGGAGACAACGTGGAACCCCGATGGCTAACCACTTTAATGTGTTTGGGGCCCGTCACAAAATCCACTTATTTTGGAGCGAGATATCAGAGATAGAATAATAGGGGAAGATTTAGATTACTCTTTTGTCACCCTGTATCTCGGTCAAATTCCAAACCTTGCATAAGGACAAATTCTTCTGGCAAGTGGAAGGAAAATAATAACCAGGAGGTGGTTATAGATCTGTCAGCATTGGTCCAACATTGGCACGGGATCATTCAGGAAGGCTCAAACATGCATCCTAAATAGGGTGACATTTTGTTATAATGAATGTGTGTGTATGTACATGTAAAAGGATATCTTAATTGTATTTACAGCTCCCATGACGATCTCCTGTTCTTTGTTCATGTATATAGATAAAAAGTTATGATAATAAAAAAAAAAATCCATGGCAATATTTCATAATGTTTTACTCTAGATCAGGGGTCACCAACATGGTGCCCGCGGGCACCAAGGGGCTCTCAAGGACCACATGGAGTGCCCTTAGAGTCTTCTGAAAATAGAAGAACTCAACAGTGAGCTACGTTTGAAATTTCATTGTATTCTGTTGCTCTTCTTTTTTTAATCGGTTATAGAACATTTTATCATTTAATTATATATGGCATTTAAGCATTTATAGAGATTTCAAAATGAAAATGTCTAAAAGAAAATTAGAAATGTAAAGAAACTATAAAGATATGTTTATAATTTAACAAGTTTAGGTGAACGATGACCCTTGCAATTCATAGGTCAGTAATGGTAGCCCCTCCTGTGACTCAGTGCCCCGGAAATAGCCCTCAACTGTAAAAAGGTTGGTGACCGCTGCTGTAGATTTTCTTATTACGGACAGGCTATGGCAGACAACTAAAAACTAGTTTTAAAGTTAGTAAAGACACACACACTGCTTAGAAAAGGCTCTGATCGTAAAGCTTACTTACAGAAGGATGTTGCTGCTGTTATCAGTGTGTTCAAATAGAAGCTTCTTCAGAAAAAATGCTTGAATCGTTGCTAGAACTCCACAGGGACCACCCTGAAAAAGAGCAGAAGAAAAAGTTTTATACAAAGTTATTAAGAAAAATTTCAATAGTTGTTATGAAAATACATTTGCTTTATTGAGCCAGTTTTATTTGAAATTATGGTTTGAACAAAATAAAACAATTAAATAAAATCACCTTTTTCTGCACAATGCCATATCTGAGCTCACGTGTGTTCGAAAATGCAAAACCCTGATTTATCCACTCAGCACTGAAAGAATTCAAGCTGGACCCAAGGAGAACTGTTTTCAATTCCTACAAAAACAAAACAATGAAGAAACAAGCTAAAATCAAACAAAAGCTTCCTCTTCTGGTCTCCATGTCATCAAATCTGTCAGGTACGCACCATGGCAGTGTGCTGGTCCACTGGGCAGCCTACAAAGCTACACTTTAGAACAGGCGCCTGAAGGGACACTTCTGGCAGATCAACATCATCAATATCATCTGGAAATGTAATTAAAAAAAAACAGAAACAACAACATATATTTGGCAAAAGAAATTAATCAAAATAATGTGCGACAAATTGCTTTATTTCAGGGCTCACCTAACACCATCTCTGACACATTTAGTTCATGGACATTCGGTCTGGTCTTCATCCTTTAAACCGCAACACACAAAAATCTCTGGCTATAAACTTCTGAAAACTATTTGAAGTGATGAGGTACAATTTGAATTAGTAACATCCCAATGTTTACTTTATCTCATTCCCTGTGCTTTGTCCTTTTCTTCTGTAGTTCTTTTTATACAGGTTTTCCTCTGTTAAGTTGACATCTAGATTTTCTTCACCCCCGCCAGATGTGTTTTTGAAAGCCAGCTGAGGTCCAGCTAAGGATTCCAGGTTTCCCTTTTCCACGCAGAGTATTGGCTGGGCCAATTCGACTGTCTGACTCTGCCTTTTTCTATTTGTTTCCTTCAACGAAAACCATCATGATAAACACAAGAAGGAAGCTATCGGGGTTATAAAATAAACAGGTTCCTAAGAATCATAAAATAAATACCTTAGGTACTGGTCCAGCCATTAAGCCTCGTCTGATATGACCGGTTTTTCTTCTCTGGGCGACCCCATCGATTAAACCGTCTCCCCGTGCCTCTCTTTTGGAAAAGTCCTCCTGCTTAGAAGGCACTAGTGACTGGACTTCCTGATTGTCTGTTTTGTTAATTAAGAAAGTATTTGAATTCAATGCAGCAGGTCTGTCTTTCTTAGAAGTCATTGATGGATTTGTCACCTGAATATTGCACTTTTCTTTTACTTCAGACCTAAAAAAGAAAAAAGAAAAAAAACATGGATAATCTCAGCTTAGTACAATATAAAATTTTAATTATACATAGAATTTTTGTCTGTGAAATACCTGGTTTCTGTGTATTTTGTCATACAAAACGCTGGTGTCATGTCTTTTGCCTTTGTTTCATTTATAATTGATGGTGTTCCTGGAGGGCAATCGGATGCTGAGCCAGTAGTTTGGTCTATCTGCTCACAATCTCCTGTGGTGATCTTTTCATGGTGCAACCGTTCAATGTGATGCTTCACAATGATTTCCAATAATGTTTTCAAAGGCGATTTCTGAACCTGCATTTATGAGCACGTCAAATTTAGACAATTTTCTACATCCTGGACATGCATTTCTTGTATTTATCCTGATGGATGCACCTTATTTTTTCTGTAGAGATCTTCAATGTTTAGCAACTGCTTCAACAATGATCGGTTGTTTATACTGGCCTGAGTGCGTGGAAGTTCCTCATCCATACAGGCGATGGTCCTTCTCAGGCCCTGTGCATTAATACCATGCAGTGCACAAGTGTCAACATAAAAATAATGATGGATGAATGGACGAGACAGATTAGGCAAATTGGTTTACATAAAGTATTCATACAGAAAGCAATTCAAAGGGCCCAACATATAAACAAGGAAAATATATAACGACGGGAAAATAAAGAAACACTTTACAAGTGACTTAATCCCTTATTTTATACTTGAGACGTAATGGAAACGTAAATAGCAACACTAAAATTAGAAGCTGCAGCTAAACATTTTTTTTTAAGTCCTGATATCCCAGTTTTTCAGGGAAAAGAGATAATAGCCTGTCTGTTTACTGCAAGCCGATCTTGGTTAATAGGTCCTGGGAATATCGAATAAGATTTCTCTGATAGCCTAAAGGGACTCCATGGTTTGTACTGCACAGTTATCTCAGACAAGTATTTAAAACAGAGTTTTTTTTTACTGCTTACTTGATTAGTAGTTTGTTAAAATGTCAGGAAAATGGATGAATCAGTTCGCCTGTTTGATTTTAAGAGTAGACTACATTAGAATAGGAAAATTAAAGCAGGTTTAGGGCTGTGTAATTTAATTTAATCAATTAATTTGATTTTCTGTAATTCAAGATTTAACTTATGGCTTTCATGGCTCAGAAGGACATCAATTTATCACTTCTTGTTTTTAGATCTATACTAAAAACTGATTACCTAGCTAAATGTGTTATTCCACTAGCTGCAAAAATGTAGTGATCTTGAATTAAGGTCACTTCTTGAAGGGTTTGGAAAATAATATTATATTTTTTTTATTCTTATTATCAATTAGGAATAGGTTGTTGCTAATCAGACAAATCTAATGTGATGTAGAGGTTTGTGCAACCATAGTAGAAAACAATGGAACTGATAATCATTATATATGTGTGTTTTAAATGGTTATTTTTTTCAATATCCTTAAATAATGACTGAACATGTTAAGTTTGCAGAGAATAACAAGTTTGGATCGACATTTCTCCAGCCTACAGCTTTTTTTTTTTTTTCCCTTTTTTTTTTCTTTATTTATGCTTGGTGAGGCGGTTGTTCTCTTTCCTTAAGCAAACGCCAAAACTAAAATACAAAAAATCCTGTAGCTCATCTTTGCTAACGCGAGCTAGCTAGTAGCTAACTAACCTTCGCTGGACCATAATGTTCGATAACTTACCTTCCTGCTCAGGTATTCCCGCACTAGAGACGAGGAAACCTCTTCCACAGAAGGAACCATGATAACAGCCAACGCGTCCAAATGCTGAAAGTCCAGCAGAGACACACACACACACACAAAAAACTATCAACAACTAGCTGCACCGCCCTGCGCCGACAGCGCAGATCTCACAGTAGTTGGATGGACCCGTTATTGTCATAGATTACGCCGCAATGTGTACTAGTTGGATATACGGGTATGGATTTTAAAGATATATTTCCTTGTTTGTTGCTTCACCCAAACGAAACCTCAAAATTTTCACCCGCCAACAGACCAGGAAGACTAGATGGTTGGTAAAGGATGGGAATATGTTTTACAGATCAACGAAACTGCGCACCTGTTGTACGTCATCGCGCGTTACCATGGTTTTAGGAATCGCTTCCTCTGGGATATGGGAGCATAGATATCCATAATAAAGGCCTTTATTATGGATATCTATGTATGGGAGTACATTCCTCTATGGAAGCCCGTTTGCGCCACTCTCTGAAGAAAGAAAATGTAGATCCAATATTAAGAAGTAGTTATCTTATAATTATGAGACACTATTAGATAGCTAAGTTCTTTTTCTCACACAGCTGAAGTCAATTTGCCTGATAAAAGGATGGCACTTTTACGTTCTGCCACCTATTTCAAGGGGTTTTTATTTGGACTTTGACTGGACCATCCTCACAAGAACATTTTGTAATTAAATCCTTGTAGCTTTGGCTGTGTGGTTGTTCTGCTGGAGAGTGATTGTCCCCGCCACCTCTAAATCATCTTTACATTTTCATTCATCTTTGTTTTTATTATTTTAACCTGTGTCCATGTGCCTGTAATAATACGATTTTTTTTTTTTATCTGCAATTTTTCCAATGACCCAACTCTGGAAATCATTGTGTAGCAACAAAAAAAATCACATGACACAAAAGTCATGTGGGAAAAGGCTGCTAAATTCCAAGGAATTATTATTATTATTTTTATTACGAAAGACTAGAACTACTGTACAATTAAAGGTTATGTACAATTTTATCCAAGGCAAAATGCTGTGCTGCCTGTTTATATTAAATACTTTATTTTATGATGGTAAGTGAACATTGCTTTACCAAAAAGCAAAGCCCAACTGTGGAAGACAGCAGGAGTACCTGAGGAGACCCCACACTTCCACTGGGAGATGGATACTAAATGTTAACAGATCTCAGGGCTGAATTCAAGCCTTTTTGCCGCAAGGCAACAGTGCATCCACCTGCACCAACTTGCAGGCCTTCTAAAGGAAATATTAAAAGAAAAAAGTGCTTTCTTAAGCCCAGAATTTCTTTAAACACAATTCAGTTTTTCACATATATATAGAATAAACCATGTTTGATGAAAACACTGCATAGGCACACTCCAACCACCATGGGACATTTAAGACAGGCTTACAGTAGTTATGATTTTTTTTTAAGCATGTTATAATGTTAAATTTACATATCTGATATAGGACTTCAATGCTTTAGTAGAGTTCTCCTAATGCTGAAAGCTACACATTCTCATGTCTCTCCCTGTCCTGTGAAAAACCAGTAGTGATAAATATCTTAAAACATGCCTGGAGTATCATATAGAACAAGGTTGTGTAGTGTTTACACCATAAAGGAATATAAACAAATTTGAAAATACATACTACACAAAGAAGGATACAGTTCAGAGGTGTTTTGATCTTAATTTAGCTGAGCCTTGTACTGTGAAAATTAAAGTTTAGTTTTATTTATTTTTTTTTATTGAAATTTACATATAATTTAAACGATAATAATATTGCCATTGCTCCGTTTGCATGAAACTGAATTAGTGTGGTGTATGTTTAAGATCAAAATGTGGGGCTGGTGAGGTGTTAAACATCCCCAGCTCCCCTCACCTTATCTGCAATGCTGTGTTGTACGGCGCCAGGATTCTGCCAAAAGTCACGAAACAATAAATACTCCTACGAGCAGCTTCACCAGAAAACCAGTCAGTATCTGGTGTGACCACCATTTGCCTCATGCAAGGCAATACATCTGCTTCGCATAGAATTGATCAGTAGAATGTAGAATATTGGTCCACTCCTCTTCAATGGCTATCCAAAGTTATATTGACAGGAACTGGTACACGGTGTCGTATATGCAATCCAGGGCATCCCAAACATGCTCAATGGGTGACATGTCGGTGAGTATGCCGGCCATGCAAGAATTGGGATGTCTTCAGTTTCCATGAATTGTGTAGAGATCCTTGCAACATAGAGCCATGCATTATCCTGCTCCAAAGTCAGTTGATGTTCTTGCATGTATTGCACAACAATGGGCCTCAGGATCTCATCACGGTATCTCTGTGCATTTGAAATTCCGTCAATAAGATGCACCTTTGCTCTTTATCCTTAACAGACGCCTGCCCATACCATACTGTAACTCCACCACCACCGAGGGCCATTCGATCCACAACATTGACATCAGAAAACCGCTCACCAACACTATGCCACAGACATTCTTTGCCATCTGCCCTGAACAGAGTAAACTAGGATCCATGAAAAGAACACCTCTCCAACGTGCCAGAGCCAGCGAATATTAGAATTTGCCCACTCAAGTCTGTTGGTCAGGTTGAGACCCTGATGAGGGCAACAAGCAAGCAAATGATCTTCCCTGAGACGGTTTCTGACAGTGTGTGGAAAAATTATTTGGATATGTAAACCAGTTTTTTTCAGCAGCTGTCTGAGTGGCTGGTCTCAACGATCTTGGAGGTGAACATAGTGGATGTGGAGGTCCTGGGCTGGTGTGGTTACATGTGGTCTGAGGATGGTTGGATGTACTGCCAAACTCTCTGAAACGCCTTTGGAGACGGCTTATGGTAGAGAACTGAACATTCAATATATCAACAGCTCTGGTTGACATTCCTGCTGTCAGCATGCCATTTCTAATTAAACCTCTACTTAAGAAACCATCTCTTCACCCAGATGACTTGTTCAATAAGAGACCTATATCCAATCTTCCTTTCTCATCTAAAAATTCTTGAGAAAGTAGTTGACAAACAAGTGTGCGACCACGTACACCATGATGAACTTTTTGAAAGAGTTTCATTCTGGCTTTAGAGCTCATCATAGCAGCTCTGGTGAAAGTCACTCCTGATATTCTCATGGCCTCAGATAACGGACTTGTATCTGTACATGTCCTGTTAGATCTCAGTGCTGCATTTGACACAGTTGATCATAATATAATTTTAGAATAGCTGATCCAAAATGCTGCAGCAAGAGTTCTGATGAAAATTAAAGAGAGATTGTATTTCTCCTATCCTAGCTTCTCTTCATTGGTTTCAATGCAATCAACGGGTTTTCCTTAGATAGAAAGCTGGTTGAATTGTAAAGTTCCTTGAGATGACACGTTTTGAATTTGCGCTTTATAAATAAACTAAATTGAACTGAATTTAATTGCATGTTTCCTCAAATCTTGTTACACCTGTGGCATTGTGCTGCATGTAAAAATTGCACCTTTCAGAGTTGCCTTTTTTTCCCCGCAGTCTAAGGCACACCTGTGCACTAATCATGGTGTCAAATCAGCATCTTCATGTGGCACACCTTTGAGGTAGGGTGGATTATCTCAGAAAAATGAAAAGTGCTCACTATTGCAGATTTAGACTAGTTTGTGAACAATATTTGAGGAAAATGGTTACATTATGTATGTGGAAAAAGTTTAAGTTTATTGAGTTCAACTCATAAAAAAGGGAGCAAGGTGAAAAGTGCTGCGTTTATATTTTTGTTGAGTATATCATATGTGCTCCTATTACCATGGTTATCATCA
This sequence comes from Cyprinodon variegatus, assembly GCF_000732505.1. Lineage (NCBI taxonomy): Eukaryota > Metazoa > Chordata > Actinopteri > Cyprinodontiformes > Cyprinodontidae > Cyprinodon > Cyprinodon variegatus. The sequence goes on from NW_015150483.1 coordinate 1,977,715, forward strand.
CAACTTCCTTAACTTTGATATCAGGAAAATAAAAGTAAAACAACTGCAAAATAATATCTACCTTTAACCAAAAAGCTGTATTTTCTATTGGATTTACTCTTATTATGCTTTCAATTATAATAATTTGGCATAACTTCTATTCATGTTTGTTTATATACATATTTTGCCAACAAAATAAAATAAAATGATTAAAAAGATATAAGAATATTCCAGGATAAGAACAAGCAAGTCATAATTTTGACAGAGGTCATAATTATAATGTTATCAAGCTTTATAATGTAATAATCCCCACTAGGCATGTATACTCCTCTATATTTCCATATAGTTTTATGGGATATAGAATTCTGGTGAACAACAGTTTGCAATAAATCTGAAGTGTTTCAAAAAATATTATTCTCAATGCAAAAAAAAACAATCATTATCATAAAAGCATAGACAGAATGACACATTTAAAGTTTCAGTGAATAGCTATTAGACATCACAGTCATGATTTTTTAATTTTTATTTTATTAAAACTTGCTCTCTATTTATAATATAAGACAATATTCAAGCTAGGCTACTTTTCCTTAACTATCAAACAATAAAAATTCATTCTCGACAAATGAACAATAATATCTGTGTCAAGAATTTGGGGGACATTAGGTGTGTGCATGAATAAAAGTCCATCTTTTTTTGTCAGATTCTGTATATAAAAATGAGATACATGTTCCTTACTCCAAGATGTGGCAGCTCTGATAATACTTTGACAAGAGCTGCATCTCAGTCTGAGATCACATTAGAATATTTTCTGCTTATGGACCATGAAGTGTGATATTTACAATGCAGATCAGCAACATTTTGGACAAATGAACATGGTTAGGGTCTCACAACAATAAACATTTAAAGTACAGGGCGATCTCTGGTAGTAGAACAGGAATCTGTCTGTTTTGGCACAGGTATCATCCGACATCCGGGCAGCATTTTCCATTTAGCAACACGTAAACAACAACTTCATTTCTTATGTATGTATGTTTGTGCATGTGCTGTGTATCCTTGTCTTAGGAATGCCAAGCATAATGTCCTTCCCTCTACCGTTTGACCACAGTGGATTTATTGAAAAACAACAGGGAAACTCTTTCAAAATGGAAGGGCATCAGTAGTCATAAGCTGCAAAACAGAAACAGAAGAACGGTTATCAGCATCTGCTATTCTGCCTAAGTTCCAGCAGAAGAGGAGCATGCGATCCACTTCATTAGGTGATGTAGTTCCAGGGAATGATCGCCATGCAGTCACACCAGAGTGGTCTTACTTTCTATTGTGAGGATGCAGGTACTGGCTGCTGTGCCCCTGCTGTTTACAGCCTTGCACATATACTCCCCCTCGTCCTCCGGGAAGGTCTCCGGCAGGTAAAGGCAGTATGTCTCTCCTCTTTCAATATACTGATAGTCCTCACAGTCCTGGAGCATCTCTCCCTCAAACCACCAGGTGACTTCTGGCTTTGGCTCCCCAGTGATCTTAACAGTGAAACGAACTGGCTCAGAATCCACCACGGACTGGTTTTTGAGGGGCTTTTTGAACCACGGTGCCCCTGACCTCGCATGATCTTCCTCATCTTCATAGGCTGCCGATCCGTTGATGATGCTGCCTTCATCCTCTACATCATCCTCCTTTTTCTGTAAAAGGACAAAAACAGTTATGTTTTCTTGGAGAAATTAAACAAAGCTCAAACTGAACCTTTTACTTATAAGACATGTAAGAATCAGTAGGAGACATTGGTACTTTTTGCAGGGCGGCGTCAATTTCTTGCTGTTCGAACTGCATCCTCTGCAGCTTCTGCTCCTCTATCCTCCTCCGTTCCTCTTCCTCTCTGGCTTTGGCCATTTGTTCAAACCGAGCACGCATGTCCACCTTATGTTTGAACGGTGAGTCCTCAGATCTCACTGGGGTTGTCTCTCTTTCCTCCTCTTCCTCGTCCTAAAAGGCATTGGACTTATTTACAATGTCAAAACAGGATATCTAAACCCATCATGTAAACAGAAACATATTTAAAATTTTTCTATTGTCACCGTCTGATATTGAGTCAGGTTAAAATGTTCCCATTTTAGGTCCATTTGAATAACAAATATCAACTTTCTAACCAGTTTTTTTTATTTAAATTCATTAGTATTTAGTTAGAATTGCCTTTAAACCAGATGATTTCGTTAAAAAATTTGGGAGTATCCTTTCTCATTAAAGCAAACTGAGAAATCTTGTTATAATAATTTCCCAGAGTTTTGTCCCATTTCTCCTAACAGAACTGGACTCACTGAGTCTAATTTAAAGCTGCCTTGCCCATAAACCATTTCAGTTATGCACACTAATTTTCTACAGGACAGCAGGCCACTCCTAAACATTTAATCTGTGATATTTAAAGCACATTGTAAGGTAAATTATAAATTGTGCTGTCTGATCTATTAGTTAATGAAAATTGAAAATGTTGGATTCATACTTTCATGGTAAAATTCCTAAGAATATTTTGTGTTTCAAAGGATGCTTATGTGAGTAATCTCTCTCTCTATATATATATATATATATATATATATATATATATATATATAAAGCTTGATTTAGCACTTGAGCTGCTTTACCTCCTGGGCCCTCTCAGCTTCTCTCTGTTTAATTTCATCATCAATGGCCTTCCTCCGCTCTCTTTCCATCTCAATCTTTTTCTGGATCTCCTCCGTCAGCTGCTTGATTTTCTCAAATTTGGACTTGAGGTTTTTGGCCTGAATGGAGCCAGTTTTCTTGAGCTTTGTCAGCTCTTCATATTCTTTGCTTATGACATCCGAGCTTTCATTAATTTCATCCTGCAAAATATAGGCACAATGAATATTTAGGCACAACATCTCTGTCCAAATCCCTTTGAGTAATGTAGACAAATGCACATGGAAATTAAATCCCTGTTTGCTTGTCATAGTCACAAAGATTTAAGTCTAAAATATGTTTAAAAACGTTAGTTGTAGAACTATCAAAAACAAATATAGAGGCCCCACAGGAAAGATCATAATATTTTAACTTAAATTCTAAGGACATACCTCTCCCATCTCTTTTCTGAGCTGCTCAAATTCCTGTTTTTCCTGTTCGAGTTTCTTTTTGCGTTCCTCAGCTTTCCTTCTCCTCTCAGCCTCCTCTTTTTCTTTAAGGAGCTCCTCAAAGTTGATCTCTAATTTTCTGGGGTGCAGAGCCTCCTGAGAGTCACTCTTTACCATCTCCTCATCATCCTCCAGCACCTGAACAAAGCATAGCATAACATAACAAGCTTCAATCCCATTATGGCCTTTGGCTCAGCATGCATCCCGTTTCATCTCCATATGCAGACTTTTTCTGATCCACAATATGCCTCTTAAAGAAATGATAAATAAAGTGGATATGGTAACTAAAATTCAGAGGGATCACTCTGGCCCATTTGAGTAATTAAAGGAAAATATTGAAAAGGCTGGAAGTTTACACTCCTCCATTGAGGTATGGAAGTCGGAATAATCTGAGGGTTTCAATGATGTGCATGCACTGTTGCTTTTTGGGGGACCAAATGATTATACAAATTATTCTATACATTTCTTGAATCTACCATGCATCACTGGCCCATCAGTTTCTCAGCATGATGCCAAAATTTTCTTCAGTTTTTCAGCTTTACTTCTCATAAACCTTGAAAATTTCAGAGCATTGTTTGAAAGTCTAATCCACAGGGAACAGGCTAATTTAAATTAGATCTCCCATTTCTAGTAGAAAATCCAAAATTATGTTCAGGCCTTTTTATTGGTTACACAAATCATTTAAATTCTCCGAAACCTGCTAAGTTACGTTTAACCAAACGTAATAACTTGGTGTTTACATATTTGATCTTTACATCTGTTTGGATCAGAGAAAATCAACACTAAATGTATCCAGGACTTTGATTACAAATATTTTTCATTCATTTTATGTTATTAATCCAGGACGGAAAACTGTTACAGATGCATGATTAAACCCCCAAGTCATTATGACTTTAATACTCATGATAAGTGTTTTTAAACTTTTTACCAGAACTATATGAATAAAGAAGCCTGACAGAGCTTGGACATGTTAGCGACCAGCCAAACACACATGCTGGAAAATTTGGCCACTAAGTCAGTGAGGCTCACCATGCTTTTGCGGGCCTCAGCAAAGAGCCTCTTCTCCTCTTCCAGTCTCCTCTTTGCCTCCTCCTCTGCCTTCCTCTGCTCCTCCTCGCGTCTCTGCCGCTCTAGTTCTTCAAAACTGACACATATTTTCCCCGGTTTGCTGCCCTCCAGGTTCAGCAAGGCCATCAGTACTTCATCGTCTTCATCTATGAGCTGAGAAGAATACAGGCCAAACTTTAGGGTCTAAACTTTGACATTGTTTGTGAGGAAAAGTTCACCATTACTACCACCATAGTTTAGATTTTTTTATTTTGTTTGTGGGTTTTATTATGTTGTTTCCAGTTTTGCAGGTGTTTTTTTTTTTTTTAGCCTTATTCCGCTGATGTTTGTTTTGTTTTTTTTCCTGATCTGAAATTGATCATCTATGTATTCTATGTGATTGGATTCTATATAACCTAAATCTGCTACTTAATAGAAGGTATTGCCATAATGTATGTAATTTGTTATGTAAAATTTTATAAATAAAGGCTGAAATTAACAGATTTTATGGTAATGGAGCCAGTTATTAGATCTAACCCAAATAATTCTTTGTCTATTTTCTATTCTATTATCAAAACTAATACTTGGGACTGTTGGCCCAGTGGTTAGAGCAGTGCACTTGTGCTCTAAGAAGGTTGCAAGACCCGGAGCTTGCACTCCGGGTCTCTGAGCAAGACTCTTAACCCCACACTGCTCCCCGGGCGCTGCACAATTTCAGCCCACTCCTCCCCAAATTGATGGATTAAATGCAGAGAGTTAATATCTCGAAGGGCCTCTGCCATATTTTATCCACGAGATAGATTGCTAAACACTGCACATAGTTGTATAAATACTTTTCATCCAAAAAGAAATGAATACTGACCATGCTCTTCCTTGCTTCAGCAAAAGCTCTCCTCTCCTCCTCCATGCGTCTCTTTGCCTCCTCCTCTGCTTTCTTGCGCTCCTCTTCAACCCTTTGTCTCTCCAGCTCCTCAAAGCTCAGCCTCAGTTTTCCAGGACGCATCTCTTCTTTGTCGTCATGATCCTCTTCACCAATGTCCTCATCATCTTCCTAATGAGATGTAAATTTCATATATGTTGAAAATAATTTATCCTTTGAATTTTGCTGTTTTTATAACTTTAATTATTGTACATTATAAGGTTTTCTCTGTGTGAAGGTTCAGTCCAGGAAGTCATAACTTTATTGAAATTAAAGGCATTTTGTTTACCATTCCTTCCTTGGCCTCCTTAAAAGCCTTTTTCTCTTCTAGCAGGCGTTGCTTGGCTTCTTCCTCAGCTTGCTTCCTCCGCTGCTCCTGACGTTCCTTTTCCAGTTCCTCAAATGTCAGCTTCAGTTTTCCAGGAGTCACTGACACCTTCTCTGAAGGTTTCTCCTCTTCATCCTGGTATAAAGTAATAAGACTTTTACATCCACCAATATGGAAAAGCTGTAAAACAGTTTTAGAAAGCTTTAAAAATGTACCTGTTGAACAACAGAGCGTCGCTTTGCCTCCCTGAAAGAGCGTCTGTTTTCATCATATCGTCTTTTCTTCTCCTCCTCTACCTTTTTCCTCAGCTCCTCCTCTCTGCTTTTCTCAATGTCCTCAAAGTTCATCTTGATTTTGCCCGGAGGTCTTGATGTCTTTGCTGGAACCACCCGTATCAGGATTGTGTCATCTCCTTCCTGCCAAATAAATAGAGATTGATTTAGTGTATGTGTGTGGAGAGGGGACACTCTGCAGGGCTAATGTAATCATCCACAGTGGGGTCTGTGAAAGGGTGAGGAGTGTGAGTCTAAGATAGCTGAGTCTAAATCTGTCACAGGAGGGGAATCTAGAGCAAATGTAGAGACTGGGTGGTGTGGGAAACAGTTGGTAGGAATCTGCTGTCTACACCTGGCAGCTCTCTTCTACTTCTTTCTGGATCGCAAAGTAACTTAGATCATGATAACCAGCAGGAAAAATATTAAATAAAAGAGGATAAAGTAAAAGTTTTAAAACTTTGTTAAAAAAAATCTGCATTTTTAATCTTGAAATTGGTTATGTGAACACATTTTTATTCAATGAAATATATTACATAATTTATACATGGTAACAAAAATACTTTAATGCATGAATCCCAAAAACATTTTAGCTTCTTTAAGCAAAAATAACAACGCCAAAGATTCGTGATCCCCTAGGGCAGGCATCCCCAAAGTCGGTCCTCCAGGGCCGCTGTCCTGCAGGTTTTAGAGGTTTCCCTCCTCCAGCACAGCTGATTTACAATGATAGTTGATTAACAGGCTTTTGCTGAACTGCAATCATCAGAATCAGCTGTGCTAAAGCAGGGAAACCTCTAAAACCTGCAGGACAGCGGCCCTCAAGGACCGACTTTTCGGGATGCGTGCCTAGCTTTAAAGTATGACAACCTACAACACAATACAGTGTGATACAATTCAGTGCCTTCCTATACAATATAATGCTCCACAGTGTGATACAATGCAATACAATACAATATATTGTAATGTGATGTAAAATAGCGCAACAGAAAACAATTTAATATGCTGCAATATGATGCAGTGATATATAATATGATACAGTAAAATATAAGACGATACAATCAATGTGGCAGAACACAAAACAAGACAAAAAGCAAATGGGTTTTGAATTTTTTTTTTCTCCAGCAAAACATTATAGTTCTTTGCTTAATTAGGAACCAAAGCAGAGATGCAGGAGGAGGTAGAAATGTATGAGTAGCTGGTGCCCCACTAAATTTGTTTCTGTCTTGGTCACATACAACACAAACCTGGCTCTCTTTAATGAAAGCATTCGTCTAAACCGAAGAGAACAAGTTACACCTCTGCATACAAAAACTTTGCTCAAAAATTTAACATTTCACTTCCTTTGAGGATAAAAGCTGGTGCTGAAACAAGTAATATACTGAAACCAATCTCAAGGTGTAAGATATACAGTAGCTAACCATAAAGTAGGCTGAATCTCTCAAGTATCTCTAAATTAACACGTTTCAGATAAAGATTTCCATCTGTTATTCCTTAAAACTCTTTTAAAGTCATTTACACTTAGCTAAAGCAGAATTAGGGCATGGTGATAGCAGGTAATTTCCTGTAATTACCTATTTGGCAGAAGAGTGCTTACATAATCCTGTCCGAAAACAGTATTAAGCCTTACATTACTCTTTCTGTGTGTTACTACTAAGATTCTTTTAATCAGACCTCAAATCATTTTTCAAACCTGTGACACATTGCACACACTGTCAGGCCACAGTCTGGTGTTGTCAACAATGCTGCCGTTGGGTTTCAGACCTATATCTAGACCCTGCCAACTGTTCTCATCTCAAAAGCCACTTAAAATAACTATTCCAAGTGGCAGCTGAGGATTACCTTAATCATTACAGACGAAAGTACTCTATTGCCACCATAAAGGCAAGGCTCAACCACAGACTGCCCTCCTTCTCAACAGCATATGAGACCCTTCACAAGCAGTTAACTCCATGATTACTGACCTCAGCAGCTTTCTGAGCCAATTCCTTCTTGATTTTGAGTTTCTCCATGTGGTCCTGGGCCTCTCTTTTCTTCCTCTCTTCCTCCATCCTCTTCCTCTCTTCTTCTTGTCTCTGTTTTTCCATTTCTGCAAACTTCCCCTTCACACTACCTGGTTTTAATCACGCAGAAAGACACAAGCTTTTAGCTTTACCCTGTCCCTCTTGTTTTCCCTTTTGAGAGCTGCATCCTTCCAGATATCTTACCTGTGATTTTGGGGACGTAAGACTTCTCCACCTTTTTCGGTTTCACCTCCTCTTCCTCATCACTGGAAGCAAGAAGTTCTTTTATCTGCGGTGGATCAGAGAGTTAGAGAGAGAGTGTTGAGGTTAAGGTTTAGCTGGGATCATCTCCTTTGCCACTCAGGAGCCATACTGGTCCCAGCAAGAACAAGGGCCAAATCCCTGCTAATATCAAGGTCATGTGACCTGTCAGTGGGCCTCTGATTGGCCTGCAGGGTAGCTGAACAGCGAGGGGATGAGCATTGGTGTCCATGCAAGCTGGCAAGCTCTGGCACAAGAGTCCACAGGAAGGTTGTTGTGTCTGCTTACTGCCAGTAATCCACTCACATAACACCATATCACTGTCTTTATTTTACCTCTGCCAGAATAAAAGAAAAGAGCTTTACTCTGAAAATCTTAGATTTTCCATTTACTATACCTCACTGTCCAACATTATGATCTCAGCTAGAAATTAAATTCCTTATCATTTACCATGGTATCCTTTTTAACTCTATGCTGCTATTTATTTTAACTTAGGTTTTTTACACTACAATAACTAATTTTGCAATCTATCTCGTGTAAACCCATTTATAAGTTTAATTCCTTTCACATTTTGACTGGAATTATTTTGAATTTGATGTATAATATAATAATTTATCTTATTTATCCAAATCTATCAGCTTCAGGATATTTTATGAATAATTGAAAATGACACACAAAAAGTAAAGACTATCTCAGACTAGGTTGTATATGTTTAAAGCCTATGCAAAAAACTAAACAAAACAAAAAAACTAGTGAGAAATTCTACAGCATACTGTATGTTGGAGTCTTTCCTAAGACACTCAAAGAGAAAACCTGTTATTTTATGGTGTTAAAACGACACAAACACGTGTTTCTGGAGATAGGCACCAGCACCCTTTTCTACCCCGCTTGGGATGAACATGAGGTAAAATTGATGGATAGATTTTATTACTTTTGCTCTATTAAGTTTAAGTACAGTTCCAATGAAGGATAAATGGATCTTGGGCACAAGGGATGGAAATATATTCTGGCATGAATAATTAAATTTATTAAAATACATTTGGATAAGGAATCGATGAGATTTAAGAAGTTGCAACATCTTAACTGTAACAGCACATTTATTATTCTCAGTACAGGTTTCATAATGTTATATTTACATACAGCGCCATTCTCTAAGTCAACCATTCCCTTTCATTCCTGGCCCAGGATTGGGATAACAACTGGATAACAAACTATGTTGCGCTGTTTTGTGATTTATTGCCAAATATGATAAATGCCCCCATCTGACCAACCCTTTTAAAATCTTTCAGAGGGACCTCTGCATCTACTTGTGGGTGTTTTCACAGAGATTATTGTTCAGGACTGGTAGTTTTAAAATGGATGGTTATTTGCTTCTTGCCTGAAGAAATTTGTTGTTGTTTTTTGAAGAAAAATTGAAATTTGATATCTAAGGAATGATGTCATTTTGCTGCTTTATAAGACAACTTTCTTTTTAGACTAATTTCAGCCTTTTTATTGAATTACCTTTGAAAGGAATCTTATTTTGGGTTAATTGTTTCTGTTTTTATTACAATTTATATTATCTCTGATAATATAAATTTATATTATCTCTCTGAATTTGTAAATCCTTACCTCTTCTCACATTGTAGCCCATGATGTGGTTTTAACTGAGTCAAAAACATCAAGTGTGCCAAAAAGGATTTAGTCCAACAAATACTTTTTTTAAATTAAAACTTTAAGACAGGGGTGGGAAACTCCAGTACCTGAGGGTCGGTATCCTGCAGCTTTAGAGCCACACTTGGTCCAACACACCACAATCAAATGGCTTAGTACCTCAGTATGTAGCCAGTTCTCCATCATCTTATCACTTGATTCAGGTGTGTTGAAACAAAGGTACATCTAAAAGTTGCCATAAAGGCCCTCAGGAACCATGAGTTAACAGAAATTAATTCAAATAAATAACTTAATTTATAAAAGATTACTGTGGCAGTAAGTTTGTAAGTTTTAGTTATGTGTAAGTTCATTAGTCCAGGTAGAAAAACCTTCTGTTTAGTTTATGATTCAGTACTTTAGTGTGCATTGATACGTGATTTTACAAATGTGAAATATGAACCAAGACAAAATAAAGGCAAAAGATCATAAAACGTAAATTGTTAATAAATGTGATCTTGAGTCCAAAACCAGCTGGACTGCAGCCCTCTGGATTAAAGACTAGATTCTCATTGAAACTGGCAGCTTCTTCACCTCCATCATGCCCCATCATGCCGTGCAGATCACAAACAGAAGTTAGTGGCGTTTCTCTCTTTCAACCTGCTGCTTCCTGCGATTCCACTCCCTCTCTTTGACATATTGATCCTTCCTCTTCTGCTGTTCGTCCCTGTTCCTCTGACGGCTGCGCTCCTCTCTGGCTCTCTGCATGGCCTCAAATTTGCTTGACACATCTCCTTTTTCTTTGTTTAGCTTTGGCACGTAGCTCTTGGCCACTGGCTTTCTGGACCGCAGGAGCTTCTGTTTTTACAGTAAAAGAAATGATAAAACAAGTTTAAGTAATAAATATGGAGTTTAATGACCGGATAGTGTCCATCTCGGTTGCTTTACCTCTCTTTTAAAAGCCAGATCTGACATGTTCTCCACTTCATTTGTTTCCTGTAGTTGATCTTTGTTGTCGGACACACCATTTACAGCCTCATTTTCCTCACTTTGCTGGCTCTCCATACCGTTTGATTGTGTTTCCTTTGCCTCCTGATTTGTTTTGTCTTTCACCTCGTGAGTTTTTATGGTTTTGTTCTGGAGTGTCTTCTCACTTCTCTCATCAGCATCGCTGACCATCTCCTCATTGTCTTCCTCTCCCATTTTCTCTTCCAAGTCTTCCTCTGTGCTCATGCTGTGCCCGCTGTCGTTTACATCATCTTTAGCATCATGAGCATCGACAGCTGTAACCTGTGCCACCTCAGTCATGTTTGTGCCACAATGACAAGTTGACAAACAGGGTTTGCTTTGATATAAGCTGGAATTAGAAAGGAGAGTTAGCCATAATCAACTTAAATAGATACGTATTGTAACACCTCAAATGCATGGTACAAATGTTTTCCTAAAATAAATACTGTTTCTCTGTTTTATTTTGTTTCATAAAACATTATCCAAGAATAATCCACTTTTTTGTGTCAGTATTTCTTAACAGATAATGAGTCATTAACTATACATACTCTTTTATTGTTTTTATAGCAAATATTCCCTGCTCAGGCATCCCTGTCCATTTAGTGGTTTAGAACTGCTACCATTAACTGTACATGCTTTTTGTTTTACTTTTCATAGAAAGTGCTTCTGGTTCAGTACTTCTATGTTTCATCAATGCCATAGGCGCAACTGCTGTCACATTGTTTTAATTAGCCATAGAAAGTACACTTGTTCAAGATATAAAATTTAGTTAATCTATTTTTTTTTTATCTAAACAATACCAGCTTATGACAAACAATAACACAGGTTATGTCAAAAACAATATTTTGTCTTTGTTTGTTTCTATTGTACTTGTTAAGTTTTCCTGTCTGCTTTCTCCTTTCATTTCCCACTGGTTTGACAGGCTGAGTCAGGTTCTGCTGAGGGGTTTCTTGCTCAGGATAAAGAATGGAAAGTCAGTGACTCCATGGAAGCAGATGGGCTTCCTTAGATAAAAAAGTTTTACCATTTTGCAATGAACTGTATTTTAAGTTTTCCTCTATAATAATAATTCTAAATCTGACCATGATTGGATTGTAATGATTGTAATGAATTATTGTAGATTGATCAGTTGTAGTTTGAACCATATACAATTATTATTAGTTGCTACATTTAAAATGTTGTCTCTTAAAGTGCTTTGGGATACCATTTGTAGTGATGTTTTTTCTTATCTAAAGAAACGGAATCGAACATTTGCTTATAATAATCACACTTATCAAAAACTGGAAATTGATTCCTGCTGCTTGTGTTGGTTGCCGCTAATAATAATATCCATTCTGTCTCAGTCGTAGTCTACTTTTTTAGTATTGAGTATTCCTTGTAAAATTCCCTTTTGTTGCTGCATCTTTGTATCATAGTTTAATGTTTAATCTTTCATACAAATTAGCTATAGAACATCTATATTGTAACTTAATTCTAGTTAGTTTATGTTTTTTTTTTTTTATACCATAAACTTCAAATCTGGGTTTAAGTCAAAGATAACTGTTTTGCTCCTCTTTCTGTTGAGTAAAAGTGCGATGAGGGGCTGCTGACCCCTATTTATAGCCCACTTATGCACCCGGAACATGTGATCATGGCTATTTCTGATGAGTGATAGGCAGTTGGAGAGAGATCAAGTTGGCACCCACATGTCGCCTAAAAGACCCTCCACCAAATGGCCGGGCTCTGTGTGAGACGACCGACTGAACAAGGGGGACTGTTAGTCATCCCATGGTAAAACTGCTGCTCTTTATCAGCCTCCACAAATACCTCTTCTATTCAGATCTGATGATCTTAGTGTGACACAATGCTGCTTAGCAGAAACTGCACCCTTTTAGTTTGTATTAACTCATCCAGCCGTCTGAGGCAGAAATACTCTAAGCCAACAATGTTTTCAAAATCCACTTCCAAAGATTCCTAAGCGAAGACACCATATTTAAAGTGGAAACTAAAGTTACTCAATCTAGATGCACATGCAGAGACTATTGTTGTCTGAAGTCCCATGAAAGACGTCCTTTTGAAAGGTTTTGTTTTGTATCTTGTAAAAAAAATCATAAAACAGGGAAAACAGGAGACATATCCATAACTATATTTTTGAAAAGCCTGATTGGATTAATTGCGTTGTTATTATGTCAATATCATGGAATCTGTCTGTCTGAACAGATGAATACCAGAAGCACAGCTTGATAAGCATGGGATATCACCTGTCATTTTTTTCTAAAGCATGCTATGACAACATGCCATCTGGAGCTTCAATTTACCTAATTATTATTACATAATATATACAGTCCACTTCCTAATTAGAATAAGTCTACATATGTAATTATAGATACAAAGAAATAAGCTTATCTCCAAATGATCTATTCAACAATAAAAGCTCTTTAAGGTCTTTGTAGTAATGCAGCACTAACAAAAAGAAATTCTGCTAACTGAAAATGTTTCGTTTCAGCAGGTGCTGTCCTATTTTTGTACACAGCTGGCACAAGAATTCATGACAGAAATAAATGAGTTTGACACATGTGAAACAGAGAGAGATTAAAGCAGTATACCTTATATAGTTTATAGCTTTCTGTGGGCCTAACAGTAAATCCATGAGGGGAAAAAAGAAAAAAGTGTGATTCACCAAAGAATAGAGGATTTCATACAGGCTAGAAGCAGCTCAAACAGTCATGAGAAGATTTTTCTAGTAATTTTTTACCATAAATTTGAAAATGTGAATATTTTGTTTACTCTGGTTTCATTCTCATATGTTTGGAAAAGACAAATCCATCCAGTTCTATATGTAACAAATAAATCATTACATGAAAATAGATAATGCCCACTTTATGGGCAATTGTATTTTTTTATTATAAAACAAAAAAAAGAATATTACCTTCTTGTGCTGTAGTCCTCAAGTCTTGATTTAAAAAATCCGTTTTGTAAATGAAAACTCAAAGCAGTAAAAGAGTGTTGAGACTTTCAGTGAGGAGTGACCACTGTCTGCTCAGACCCTGCTGGCTGCTGGTTGGGGGTCAGGAAGGCGTTTCCATAAAAGTACCGTTACTTTCTGCCGGATAACCAGCGCGCCTGTCGCACATTCAGCTGTTGCCCAGCCAGCATGTCTGCACGCAAATGCAGCAGCACTACACAGGCCTGAGCTGGTCATTTGTCACAGCTGCGTAAATGGGAAACTGTTCTTTCCATCCATCTTGTTAGATGTTATCATTTGCAGGGCTTTATTCAGTTCCAGTTTATCAGCACTTTTGCTTTTTGAAGCTACACATGAACAGAAGCATAATTTTTTCTATGAAAAGCTGAAAAACATGGGATGCATTTATATTCACCCTCCTTTACTCTGATACCATTATATTCGCCCAGTGCAACCATTTTCAGAAGTCACTTACTACTGGTTAGTGGTTGTCTACATTTCATCTCAGTTTAATGTTGCATTCAATCTGTGTTAGAAGTCAGAGTTAGAAATGATGTTACACTCAAGTTGAGTTTTTTTTATGTCAGAAAACAGAAAACTACATTACTTGAGTAAAAGTATTGATACTCATGGTTAATCTTTTAATAATTACAAGTACAAGCTGTTCAACCAAAAATCTACTCAACTTAAAAAGTACTGAGTTACTCACTTTTGAAGATGCTTAGGTATTCAAAAGTACAAATTACACTTTGCAATTTCAGTACATTGCTGTTTAAATTTCAGAGTAATTTTACTGAATCTCGTAACTTTCAGAAACCACCTGATGTATTGACGTGTAAAACCACTCTGCTACAAATTCTACACCACTGGTTAAAAAAAACTTCAGCATAAAAATAACAAACAAAAAATAAAGTTAGCTATTTCAATTATTATTTTTTAATTAAAAACACACCATAAAGAAAACAGGAGTGTCTACCTCCCTAGTATGTCAAAGTTCTGCATATAACTGCTAATTAGCTACCATTTGACTCAGGTGTGTTAAAAAAGAGATAACTAAAACCAGGAAACCTGTTCTAAAGGATGAACTTTGAACTTTCAAGGAAGATAAACAGCAAGAGTAGATTTCAACCCTAAGCTGAGCCAAAAGGAACGAGTGACAACTCGCCTTCTTGAAATGTAGCGTAGTCGGATGTTATAAGAACCCAACCAAAAATAAAATTAATAATTAAGAAGAGTAAAGATACTCAAAAAAATTTACTTACACTAATCAACTTCATTTCCTCCACTGGAAAACAGTTGAACTATATCTTATTCTCTTTCAAATTAACAACTATCTGCTACTTTGCTTTTGTCTACAACATTAATACTCAAGAAAATACTCAAGGGGTAAGAATATTTTTGCAAAACATGGCAAAAAAAAGTGATTTTCAAACCAACTGCCTTTAAACCATTGGCCCTCTGTTCATCAGGAAAACCATCACTTGACTGTTTGAACCTCATGGTTAAATGTTGCACAATTTTTAGAGAAGAACTCTGTTTGGGCCTGAAATCTAAAAGTAGACTCAGATTACTGTTATCTGCCTGTTGTCTCCTCACCAGAAAAATTCCTTACTTATCAAAGGGGAAAACAGTTTACACCTTTGCTATACAGAAATAACCTGTTCAACGGTTCCATCCTGGCATGTGTTGATAGCGCTCAGTGCCATGTAGCAGTGTGTGGAGAGAGAAACTGAAGCTTCTTATCTCTCAGACATCAGAGGTCTCACGCAAGCCTAAAATGAACCAAACTGTGTTCATTTGAATATTGTTCCTTAACAGCTTAAAGGAAATGGGTGCCTGTTCTACATGGATGTAAATAAATACTATTTTGTACCTGCACTTAGGCACCTCTAAGTATTGTTCCTGGTAGAATGACAAAAAAAGCAACAAACAATTCAAGGAAAGGCAATACAAATGTATTTGTATAGCACAATTTAGTACAAAGACAATGCAAAATGCTTTAAATGATTAAAATATAGGAAAACAAAACAGAATCAAACCAAATGCAGAAGCAAAAAAGAACATTTAAAAACAATTGGAATAAAGAAAATAAAAAAGTATAATTAATGATGTTTCAGTTGAACTGTTTAAATAGAACAGTCGAAGGCAATCCTAAACAAATGTGTTTTTAGTCTTGATTTAAAGGAACTCAGGCTTTCTGCACTTTTACAGTTTTCAGGAAGTTTGTTCTAGATAAGTGGAGCATAGGAACTAAATGCTGCTTCTTCATGTTTAGTTCTGGTTCTAGGTATGCAGAGCAGGCTGGAGCCAGAAGACCTGAGTGGTCTGGAGGGTTGATAC
Source organism: Cyprinodon variegatus (assembly GCF_000732505.1). Taxonomy (NCBI): domain Eukaryota; kingdom Metazoa; phylum Chordata; class Actinopteri; order Cyprinodontiformes; family Cyprinodontidae; genus Cyprinodon; species Cyprinodon variegatus. The sequence goes on from NW_015150483.1 coordinate 1,993,573, forward strand.
CCTGATAGCAAGTCTGTGATGTATTTAGGTGCTAAGCCATTCAGAGATTTATACAATAACAATACAATAATTTTAAAGTCTATTCTCTGAAATACAGGGAGCCAGTGTAAGGACTTTAGAACTGGGGTGATGTGCTCTACTTTCTTAGTCTTAGTGAGGACACGGGCAGCAGTGTTCTGGATCAGCTGCAGCTGTCTGATCCACTTTTTAGGCAGACCTGTGAAAATACCGTTGCAGTAATCAATTCAACTAATAATAAAAGCATGGATTAGTTTTTCCAGATCATGCTGAGACATTAGTCCTTTAATCCTAGAAATGTTCTTCAGGTGATAGAAAGCCGACCTTGCAATTGTCTTTTTAAATGCTTTTGGAGGTTCAAGTCTGAATCCAGCACTACACCTAGATATCGAGCTTGATCAGTGGTTACCAGCTGAAATGATTTTCCAGTCAGAATTTGCTAAATTAGGTCATTACATGCTAAATTTTAACCTGTTTGCTTGAGCTTCCATAATGCCAGCATTAGTTTTTGCCAGAGTAGAAATGAATTATTAATGCAAGATTAAGTGTTGTAAACAGAGTTTGTTATTTAGGGTTTTGACAAAACTCCAAAACATTAGAGCCAAAGCAGATGTGTAACCTGAGGCCCATTGTCATTGCAAACCAAAGAGGCTAACTAAAATGACTCTGGATTCCTTGCATAAAAATGCCTGTATTCTTTTGCTTAAGTCTGTGCATAAACACTTAGGTGTAAATAATTCAACAAAATTGCACCCAGTGTAGAAACTGAACATGAGAAAGGGAGTAATCCTATACTTAGAGCAGCTAACTGATGACATTCAACCTCATCAAATATCCTCGAAGCCGCTACAAATGTTTCGTTTGTCTAATTGCCATTATTTTACATGCCAGCATGTGTAGGTCTACACGTTTCTGTGAAACAAAAGGCCATCTTCACAAGGTTTGTGAAAAGTGATATTCTAAATTTCCAGCAGATCAAGGAATCATGAGTTTAGTGTCTGTTCTGTAAACTCTCTGTGCCCTGAAAGCTCTGATCTCTGCTGTGCTGATTCCTGCATCAGGGACAAAAAGGACACTGCTTTAAATAGAAGTGCAGCTGTGGCAGCTAATCAACAAGGGTAAGACAGCTAACCTCAGTCAGACAGGGCCATGGCCTTAGCTCTTAATATATTTTCATAGTGATCCTGCCCTCACCCCTCCTCAGGATTCGGTAGAGTAGCTCAGTGGGGTCAGACCTCTAACATGTGCTTTTGGGAGGACGCCTCTCCATACCTTTACAGGCAGCATAAAAAAAACAATTTTCGTCACAATGTTTTTATCACTGCTGCTTACCTTATCAATGCTGTACTTTACAAAATGAAATGGTCTAGAGAGCTGTTCTTAACAAAATTTATTTTTGTTTATACTTGTGTTTACAAAATGACAAAATAAAATCTGTTTAATTCTATTTAAGTCTAAGTCTCTAAATCTAAACATTTGAAACTTGTATATGAGTTCTGTTTTTATTGTGTTCTGGTAACTTGAACAGTTTAACAGTTTCATCAAATTGATTGAGTTAAAAAAAAAGTTGGGACAACTAAAAAATATACATTTTGGGGGATTAAAGAAAGTTGAAACTTCAATGCATTACAGACTCCCCAAAAAGCTCTGAACTTATCATAATATTTTATCCAACACTCATCTTAGTATAAGAATAAATTATAAGTCAATAGCAGGGTTTTCAAAGGGCTTACACTTTTTCATACCACCAGATGGTGCCCACTCCCATAACCTAGGCATTAAAATAAGCGTAAGGCAAGTATTTTCCTTAGCAAACCTCAGCCCATACTACTTGGGGAAGAAAGACATGTTTCTCATCAAATTAATGTGTTTGCAGAGTTGCTCCTCACAGACAGACGGAGTTCTGTCTGTGAGGAGGAATACAAGGGGGTGTTGAGGCCCCCGGTCTACGGGATAATTTTGTTGCATGCTGAGGTGGTTTTTCCTCCAGGTGCTCCAAAACATAATCCAGTGGAGAATCTCCGGCTGGTATTTAAAATGCATACAAATTCTGACAAGATAAATTGATTAAAAGCAAACATTTATTAATCTGTACCTTTGATTCCAACATTGCTTGTAGTCAATAGACTAACCTATTTTACATGTTTATATTGTGACAGTGATTGAGTTCATATCAATGTGACAGATTCAATCATGTCAGGCACAAAGACAAAGAAAAACTCTTGCTCAGTCTTGTTTTTGAAAGATGGTGTAGGAAATGTGAAACTGATAGAATTTGCAATAGCAACTGAGTCAAAGGTCAATCTTTAGAGAAAAAAGAACATATATGCAATATATATGCACTTCTGGTGTTTTGTTTTGTTTTTTTTTGCTTTTTACTTTAGATTGATCAAAGTGTGATAAAGCTTATGAAAGATTAGGAACTGAAGGAGTATTTATCATCCTATGGACCGAGTGGCAGTTTTTGGGTATTTTAGATCCAAATAACCAAAACCCAGCAGTTGGATGTCCAAAATTTTTGAAAGAGTAAAAAGAATATTAACAAACTCAAAACCAAAAAAGTCAGTGTGGCAAACAAAGAGCCCCCCCAACTCAAATGCTAGAAAAGTGAAAGAACAATTGAGCTCCTTTGGCTGCATTTCAGAGTTGTACTTGTCCTGTTAGATCTCAGTGCTGCATTATGATACAGCTGATCATAATATTCTTTTAGAAAGAGTTGTATATTTTGTAGAAATTAATGGAACAGCACTAGACTGGTTTAAATCTTATATATCTGAGTTTTCAAATTATTCACATTAATGATAAATCTTACACATTGCTGCTTTTGGCTGGGAAAAGGAAAAGCACTTGCTCATTAAACTTGCCCATGTGGTTCTTGAGCAAGCTGCTCTTGGTGTCATTGAAAGCGATCTGTTGAAGATGGGTCACACTCGGAGCGAGCTGTATATTAGACTTGCAGTACTAACTGTTGTGATGTAAGTTGTGTTTAAGTTGACAACTGTATTTTTCAGGGACTGTTGAAGCAAAAAAAAAACTTTACAACACTGCTACAGGTTACACTTAAATTTTATGTTATTTTAGTTTTTAATTTGAGTTTATGTGGGATAAATTAAACATGACAATTATTTGTCAGTTTCAAGTCATAAAGACTGAAAGAGACATATTTAATGTGTTTTAATTTGTTTCATTAAACCACTGCAGTTTTGAAGAAGCCATCACTTTCATAAACATTTACAGACATATTGTATTAAATCTGCACAAACCTATCTGCATTCTTAATTCTGTATTTTCTTATTAGCTATACTCTTTAACTTCATTCTCCTTTGGTCTTTTTCCAGACATCCATTCTCCTTTCGACTATAGTCTAACAATCAATCCCCTACACATTCCCTTCCTACTTCAAATTGGACACATCTGATCAAATGTGAAAGGTAATACATAAAGTAAATTATGTATATGAAAGGTCCTGCTGGGCCTGCTGGCCTTAAAGGGTATCACTTCTGTCGTTCATCATTGATCAGCTCTCTTAAACTACCGGTAATATATATCTCAACTGTTTTGTAGAAATCATTTGAAAAGGATAAATTGTACTCAGACATCAGGTCTACACAGATATTGAACATGTCTTCTAACATGGGAAGTCTTTGAATGTAGACTCCTCAAAGCATAGTGAGACTTTGTCTATAGACACGGTGTTTATGTAGTTTCTTTTCACACATGTGTGGAACTGCATACATAATTGAGGGACGCCCATGAGGCGATCTTGAATTTGTGAATTTGAATTTATGAATTGTGAGACTGGGTGGTTGTTCCAAGTCTGTAAAGCATCATTTAGTTCCTCCAATACAAACAAATAATTAATTAAACAGCTTTTTTTCTTCTTTTTTTTTTTTTTACATTAATGACACTTAAATGTGTAACCAGAAGATGGCAGCAATACATTGTAAACAAGGTTAGTGTTTAAAACATTTTTAGATCTACTGTCCTACCATGACACAAGCACTGGCTAGTATTGAAGACATACCTAAATTGTTCTCATAAAGAAAAACTGAATGAGGGAATTACCCAAAAAGTTGTCCCATCCAACTCTGAAAACATTCACTTCTCAAAACGAGCCACCATTGTTCAATGCAATGGTTTCCCGTGCTTGGACCAAATGACACAGTGTCCCTTTGAGCTTGGTTCTCAGACAAATGCATAAATCATTTCTTCAAGTCCTGCAATATTGTCCTTTTCTGTTCCTAGGCCAAGCATGACCTTGCAGGGCAACCCCCAGCAGCAATCACAGCATCCACAAAATAGCCATCAATTATCTTTTTGTTCATTTTTTGTTTTATAAGCTTCTAGTCATAGCATCTTCCAGGAGACACCATCAATGTATCCACTGATTGCAAATATTAATGGCTTCATCTTGTCATAGCCATCAATTTGCCAGATATGGTTTGGGCCTCTGAAGCATATTTCTTGACCTTAGACTTAGACTATTTTTATTGTCATTTTGTATTCACAGAGTGTACACAGAACAAATTTTTGTTTTTTGTATAGCTCTCATGACATTTCCATTTCTTAAAGTATAGCAGTGATTAAATGTAAACCTTATGGGGGGGGGGGACATGGTGCAAAAAAACACATTGATATGGTCAGGTTGATGCAGAGTCTGTGACATCATTTAGAGTTTTTTCAACATTCAGCTGTCTGATGGCGGTGGGGAAGAAGTTGTTGCAAAATCTGTTGAACCTGCATTGAAGGCTGTGAAGCCTCTTCCCAGAGGGCAGCATGGAGAACAGTCCATGGGGGTGTGAGGGGTCATTATTAATGTTATGGGCACGGGGCAAGCAGTGCTGGGATGAAATGTCATTTGTCTAGGGATGAGGAGCCCAGATAATCTTCTCTGCTGTTCTCACTACTCATCTCACATTCTTCCAATCTGCGGCACTGCAGCCTCTACACCATACAGTCAGAAAGCTGGTCAGAACGCTTTCTATGGTGCTTCTGTAGAAGGTTGTGAAGATGGGTGGAGGCAGGTGGCCTCTCCTCATCCTCTGCAGGAAGTACAAGCACTTTTGTGCCCTTTTGGCCAATGAAGTGGTGTTTACAGTCCAGGTGAGGTTGTCGGTGATCAACACCTTCACCGTCAAGGAAGTAATCAGAGAAATATTCAAACAGTCTCTCTGTCTGTCACAACACCATGTCCCCAAGATTTTTCATGCATCCATCTATAACCATGGTACTCACCAGATGTAAATAAATGCTGCCAATTCCCCCACATCTGTTTTGCTTTTACATAAAGAGAAATGCTTTTTGCATACAATTCGTTCAATTATGCGTTTAATTTACTTTTAAAGCAAATTTTGTATTTCGTCTGTTATAAAGCCATCTCTAAAGGACTTCTCCACCAAATCAGAGGCTATCCTTGACAGACAGCAGTAACCTATCCCAAAAGCTTTAGGAAGAAATTCGTAGTTATAATTTTATAACTCAAAATTAGGGCTTTAAAACTCAAAATTATTACTCATAATTATTACTTTAAAACAAAAAAAATTAGGGCTTTAAAACCCATAATTATTAAGTTTATTCCCCTAATTATGCCTTTAAAATTCATAGTTTAATTACAACTTAAAAACTTGTAATTACGACTTCCGGTTAGGCTTTTATTTTGTCTTACATGACGGAAGTGGGCTTCCATTACTCTAAATTGACAGCCTAATTCTTCTACATTCATACATTGTTGGCTAGACAACAATTAAATCAAGAAAATATGTACAACTTTAAATTATACTAACAAAATAAAGATAATACATAATACCACCAAAAAATACAATAAATAAAATAAACTGAATTCTTTCTACAGCAGTTTTACAAATGTACATTTACATATATTGGGTTTTCTACTTTTTCCATTGTTAACATGTTAGCAACTTATTAATTTTACCAACTTCCTGGTTTGCTTTTATGTCGAAAATCTCACTTAAACAGCTAATGTAAACTAAGTTATGTTTTTTTTTTTAAGAACATTTTATATTAATTTAATTTGTATAAATTATATAAACACACGCGCCTTAGCAACTTTAAACGTTAATAAAAAAATAATAATAATAAGTGCCTCTGCATCAAAAGCTGCTTCTAACGGCAGGGGCGCTTTTTGCGGCGATACACCGGGAAATCCTGACATTATCGCGATAAACTGACTGCTATGCAGTTCAGTTATAGGGGCCTGGCGCTGGAATGTGAAACTACAAGTTATTTCCCAGAACCAAACAAACTGAAAATCCTCTATCCGTTGTTTTCAAAATATGGCAGCACCCCCCTGGAGCAAGCTATGGTTTTAAATGCAACAGAGACCTTTAACCCGTGGTAAGTTTAATTAAGTCGTCGGATGCTTTTTAGCGTAGTTAGCTGGCTGGTCCATTAACAGCCGGGGACTTTGACAGCTGAGTAGCCTGAGGTTAGCATTAGCAAAGTTAGCCACTTGGCAGTTTAGGAACTGAGTTAATCTTATTTTAAGAGTCATCCGGTTTAGAGGATTGGAATCCTGAAATCGTACCAGGTGACATCAGAAAATCCCCCAGGAATAGTAACTATATGTCCCAGAGGAGCCTCGCAGGACACAGGTGCGGCTGTTTGTTTGGGTAATGTTCCGGAGGCTAACTGGTGTTGATAAGTAGCATGCTAGCTGACGGGTGTATGTCGTCGTTGCTTGGTGCAAAAGTGTGGCTAAACAATCAACAAAATGACGGACGCCTAGCAGATAAGCTCCTATTAAGTAAGTGAAAATTCAAAATCCTTGTTTAGGGTGTCGTTGTGTTGATGAGAAGCTTGAATTGTCCACGTTAAATATAAATGTGCATTCTTGATTCTGACAGCCATAGCCTGCTATATCTCTTAATTACAGTTTCTGATATGTGTAATCACGCGGTTGCTGACACACAGGGTTTGTTTGAAGAATTTAGATGGCCGACAGCCCTAACAGGTCATTGCAAGCCGTTCTCCTTGAATCTGAGCTTGATAAATCCCTGTGTGTCGTTTATCCTGTGCTTCATCAGGTGATGAGCCGACTTTTGCATCTTTGGGCCCTTTGACACGCTGTGTGGGTTCAGGATGGCGCAGGGAGGCTCTCAAGTGGACTACCACATTCTGCAAGACCTCAAGCAGCGATTCCCAGAGATCCCAGAGGGAGTAGTGTCTCAGTTCCTTTTGCAGGTAAATGCACATTGCTGATGGATTTCAGGTTGATTCAAAAACAAAGCAGTTACCAACCCTGTTCCTCTAGTAGTCCCTTCCTGCATGTTTAGGCCTCTCCTTGGTTCCATGTACTGTATTGACACAAATAAGTGACTAACAGGCTTTTGTAAGCTGCAGAGGAAGCCATGCAATTATTCTAGAGTCAGGTGTGCCAGAACAGAGAGCCTAAAACATGCAGAGTTGGGAACTGCTCTAGATTACTGTATTGTTGGTTTTCTGCACTAAATCTATTTTCAATAGAACAATTATTTAACTGTTAAAAATAGGCTATTTGTATGCACCTTGATGCTCTATCTCTCCGGTTCCTTTCCCGGAAAAGAGATCACTCGGGACAAACCCTTTAAAAAACACTTCATCACTTATATGTAATAAATAACCAGGAGACATGACAACAGATTCTGATAGAAATTGTAATCTTACTCGGATCAAAGAAATTGCTTAGAATGTACAGAATGGCAGCTGCTCACCTCCCAGGAAGTGGCCCCGATTAACAGTTAAAAAGGTATTTTATATATCTCCAGTCTGCCACATCCATCTTATTTTACATCATACATGTTAGCAGATGATTAGACATCCATGACTCCAGCCTTATCAAAATATTACACTTCGTTCTTAGCTGAGGGACACCGCTCTCATTCCATTTCCAAATCTTTGCCACGTACAGAATGAAGATTATAACTGTATATCCAGACAGAGGAACTGTCCTAATTAGATTAAAACATCAGTTCTGAAATGCAACAGGCAGCCCATACCAGGGTGTAATAAACTCACACATCTTCAATGATTATTATCCTAACAGCCCAAATTATGTCTTTTTTTGTTTGATATTTCTAAAATAGATTAACTCTAGAAAGTCCTTCTGCATAGATATAATCAGGTTTTGATATGACTATAATAGGGTGTACCTTTTTATTTGTAAATATGTCCCAATGCCTTTATAATAAATCAGTGGCATAAACCCCCAAAATAGACAAACTGGTTATTTCTTAGGATTGCATGACTCCTTTTTTTAAAATAATACATTTCACAGTTGGGACAACCCCATAATGATCAAATGGTTAAAATATGAAAATCTGTGTCATTGTTATTTTTGATGCAGCTACATTCTAGAGTTGTGCAATGTTACTGTGATAATTTTTTATGGTTTCAAATATACGTTTTCATGTTTTCCATAAAGAAATTGATCAAATGTTTGGAATATAAATTAGTGCCAAAGAAACTGTTACATTTCTCCAGTGTCCATTTAAAGGTAAACTTTTTTAAAATATGCACTGGCCCTTCAGTCCCAGAGAGAGTAAGAAGTCATTATTAATTGTTCTGTACTTTAGATTTAATTAAAATTGTACACAATTTGTTGACCATTTGCTCCTCCATGTTTGACCCTAAATACTCATTACTCTAAGGCTTACAACAGTATTTATCATATGTGCATGAAAACGTATTTCTTTCTTTCTGATTGTATGTTCTTAATCCGTTTTTGTTCTTAGTAGATTTGAAAATAGAATATTTGACCAAAACAAAATATAAAATTGAAATTAACTTTTGCTTAATATTTTCTGTAAATAATTTGGTTTCATAAACACTTGTTATCATCTTATTACCCCTTTCCTTCACCCAGGTATTAAGGTTGCAGAGTTAAGTTTTGAACTTGATTATTTAAAAGCAGTAAAAAGATGCTAACGCTGCAAACAATCTCTTTCAGAACAACAATAATGTGGATATTTGCTGCCACCTGCTGACTCAAGAGAGTAACAGATATCTCTATGGAGACTTCCATCATAGTCCAGAGGAGATGCGAATAAGTCGAAACCGTATGCTACACATCAGCCCTGGCTATGCAGGTTCAGAAACAGGTAAAACAAATGGAGGAGGAGCAGGAGTGGGGCGCTCTTTGGTGCACAGCACCAGTGACAGTCACATCGACCCTCAACGGCCTAACTACCACGAACCACAGTCGGCCCCTGCCGCTGTGGCCCCTGGTTATAATCCGTTTTTTATGAACAACCAGAGCCGCTCCTCCAGCACCCCCACGCCTCCACCTGCAATGGGCATGTCCCCCACATACACCCCAGTTCCACGACATTCTATGAGCCCTATAACGGTCACTCTTTCACAAACCATACCTACTCTCCAACAGGCTCTGCAGATTCCGCCTGGGCCCTATGATAACAGCAACAATACCAAACTGTACATGCGTCCCTCACCCTCTCAGAGCCCACAGCCAGTTCCTTGGCCCTCCACAACCGTCTACCAGCATCAGCAGTCCCCTTACAGTACTCCCACATATGGCTCTCCTTACAGCTCGCCTCAACACCAGGTCCAGCCACAAACTGGACCTCTGCCATGTGTCTTCCTCCCTATAAGTCCTCCAACCCACACAAATATGCCCTACCATCACCAGCAGCAAACCCCGCAGCAATACAGGCCCTTCCAGTCCAAAAACCCTTTAACAAAGCAGATAGAAATCACCTTTGAAGGCCCACGACCTCGCAGCAACTCACCTGTGCACACCCCAATTCCCCAGGCCCCCCTTTACATGCCCTCAAGCCCCTCGCCCAGCTCCCCTTCACGGGCAATCTCCATCACCGGACCTTCTGGACCAGCACCATTTCACCCGGGAATGTATCTGCCGCACCAGGGCAACACAAGGCCTCAGCAGGCCTCCTCTCCCCAGCCGGGCCAGTCTATGTATAGCTTCAAAATTAAGGTGTCCCCTGGAGGCCATGTACAAAGACCACCAAGTTCACCACCTGTCGCTGAAGCTGAGCCTCTTCTCAACATTGTAGATCAAGATGAGCACAGCTCTACCCCAGCACCCATCCTGCCCATCTCTGCCCTGCCAGGGAAGATTGTCAGTCAGTTTCAGCAATTTCCTCGGCGTTCAAGCTCAGCCTCAGATGACTATGCCTACACACAAGGTAAGAAATATTTCATGCTTTTGTTCTGCTTTAGGTTTTCTGCATTTGTGTTTTAAGTTCACTTTGTTTGGATTTTGAGATGTTGAACTGGAAAAATCAGTTGGTCAGGTTTTTTTTTAGACTTTCTTGATGACTTGTTAGCTAGTTATATTAAAAAAAATCAAACCTTTTCCTTTTCTGAATTTGACTACTCTTTACAAATATGACAAAATGGATATATTTAGATTTTATAATTCTGTTTTTCTTTAACTGTTTTATGTTTTTCTTAACAGGATTGATATCTTGTAAATCAGTAGAATAAATAGACAAATCCTTTTCAGTTAGAAGCTCACAATTGTTAAAGCCTAATTGTTACAAAGCTGTGTTTTTTTTTTTTGTTTTTTTTTTGCACAAGTGAGTTTTTTAAAATTTGAAGCTTTCACGATCACTTGGAAAATCCAACAAAGTAAAAAAAAAAATTAGAAAAGAAACCACTGGCCTTTGTTTTCCAAATTTGAATGCGTTTCGCTTCCCATCCAGGAATCTTTTTCAATTTGAAATGTCTGGAGTAGCGCTTTAGTTCCAGGCTTATAGAGTGGCCCAAACAAAAGCCTTATTATGTCTTAGAAAACATGCCAATTGAACCGAAAGAACAGGTCCACCCGTTAGTAATGGGGAGTCGTTGAGGTCGTTGTTGGCCTGCAAGACCAGGCGAAATGTTTTGGTCCCCTGCACGGCGATGAGGTTTGAGATTGTAGCGGGAAGTAATCAACAATTACTTGGAATCACTTAGAAAGGCACCAGAAACCTTCCCCTGGAGTCAGAATTCCTACCTAAAAAGTCCCACAGTCAACATGAATAAATCACTGTTTTCAATGTATAACATTTCTGAGAATAAACCAGTGGTACACACAAGATTATGGAAATATTTATGTCTGAATATTTACACATGTAGGTAGGTTTCTTCAGTGTTTTAGCTGCCAATTAACTAGAAGCTGGATCCAGAGAATATTTTCCAGCTAAACACTCAAAATCTTTTTTTATTTTATTTTTTATTTGCGTTATGTGCAACAAAACTAACAACATCTGCATTTATTTCACTCTTTAAATACAGATAAGTTATCTCTCATGCTAGGAGTTAAGTTTTAGCCATGTGAATAAAAAAAAAAAACAAAGTTAAAAAGCTAACATCAGGGTTCTCTGAAGCTTATTTCACTGAAATTTCTCACCACTACGCTGAAAATAGGTTTATTTGCTCTTCCTATTTTCCTTTTGCATTTCAGTGCAGCCCCTGGTTACTCTTACTGAAGCAACAAATGCTCATAAATTGAACAGCATTCTTTGCTCCTGTGTTTAAAACATGTTTATGGTGGATGTCCTTTCCCACAGCTCTTCTGCTTCACCAGCGGGCAAGGATGGAGCGTTTGGTAAAGCAGCTCCACATGGAGAAGCAGAAGCTAGAGCAGCTTAAGGCGGACGTCAATAACATGGAATACGAAGCCCTCCAGAGGCGTTTTCGACGAGTGAACTCCTCAAATCTTGTACCCAGAGTAAGCATGACAATGTATTAAAAATTGTTGTCCTTTTACATTTTGACTGGTTTTCCAGTTTTCATGATAGCTCTCTCACCTCTTTATGAAAAAAAGAAAGAAAAACGTCGGTAAACTCCACAGATCTCTCTGAGAATCACCTCTCTCTGCCTCAGCCAGCATATAAACCACCCTACAGTGTTTATAGCTGTGTTCTTCTTTTCTTTAAATGTAGATCTTATTATGTTTTTAATATAGGCATATGAACATTCTCTATCTGTTCTGGTTTGAGATGATGCACAGACTCGTTAAGGCCTAGCTTTATAGAACGTTCCAGCGGTTACATTTTTTTTTTTTCTTTATAACATTTCCATATTCTGTCCAAGTCAAATGTGGGAAATTGTTTTTTTTTTTGTGTATAGCACAGAAACAGAAGTGAAAGAAATCTGCTCAGATCTACCCACCCTGCCTAGGCGGAGTCTCTCTATACTCAGTCAGTGGGGGAAAAAATCAGATCGGACATCAAAAAATTTGTATGCAACCGGTGTGTTCAGGCCTCAAGCCTAAATTCCCCAGACTTGTACAATCAAGTAGCCGCTTAAATAGAACTTGTATAACATTATGAAGTTGCAAAGCGGTGGAGGGCCATTTCAAAAGCAGTTGGACTGTTCTGAAATGCAACAGATCCCACTGTCCAGAAATGGGTTTTTAACATTGAAATGTGTGACTAAAGCCCTGAAGTCCTTACTTGACTCTAGTGGAGGCAGAATAGCCCAATCTATAGAGTTCAAAAGTAAAAGCCACAGTGAGGCTGAATGATGTGACCAAAACTTTTAATTTCTGTTCATACAATGAAAATTTGACATTAACAAAATAAAACATCAGAAAAACTGCCAAGATTACACATAACAGAATCCTGTACAATCTCATGAGAAGTAATTCGACCTGTTTATATAACTCCTCAAATATTATGTTTTAAAATTATTTGCTCTAAAAAACAAGACTTAAAACTGGAAATGTCGTACCACAGTTATTGAACTAATTGATTGTTTAACTCAATTATTAACTCTAGTCGAAAGGTGTCCATCGTTTCATACCTGGTCTAAAACATCATAGTGAGTCAAACATGGAGGTGGTGGTATGAATGTCTGGAGCTGCTTTGCTTCTTCAGAATCTATAATGATTGTAACAGAGAAAGTATGGCCATCAGTTTGTGACATTAAAGTCAAGGGATCTGGTTTGTTCTTCAGAGCAGTAATCTGAACACATCCACTAGTTCAGCTCTGAATGGTTCAGGTCCTGGGACTCACACCTTTGCACAAACAACATTCTGTTATGTTTTAACTCAGAGGTTTTTATAAATTTTTTGCTACTGCCAAATTTTCACTTGAAAGCTGTGCACTATTTTATATATGAGGGCCCCAGGACTGGCCTAGTCAAAGCCCAGGATTATATGTGATTGAGTCTCTGTGGCTTGAAAGAGATTTTTGAGTTAATTTATGCTAAATCCTTAAATCTAGAATCTTATTGGCTTCAGGAAGTGATAACCCTTTACATGGGACTACTGCATATTTGGGCTTTTTTCCCTTAATAAGAAAAACATTTTCCTAAGAATAAATTACCTTGTTGTTTTGGAACATTTAAGTGTGACAAAAAATAAACCAAGTTTGGTTACATCAAAAATGTACACATTTCGCAAGAAACACTGAAAATATTGTTAATGATTTAAAAGAAAAAAACAAAACATTTAGAAGCCTGGATTTGGAATATAAAACTGTGTGCTCACTGACTGGGATGTTTTCATTGATTGCAGCCTGAGGAGATTACCCGACTACGGACTCATAACAGACAGCTGCAGATTGATATTGACTGCACACTGAAGGAAACAGACCTGCTGCAGTCCAGAGGTATAAACACAGGCTGGCGACAATCTGAATTTCTATATAAATAACCTTTGAGTGTGTTTCAAGATGTATTCAAACTAAATGTTTTCTTTTTTTTTTTTAAGAAGCATCAAAGCAAACAGGATTAAACAATAAATAACGAAAAGATCTGTCTGTCTATAGACTAACCAGCTTGAATTGCTGCTTAGTTTGTAGCTAGAACCAAACAGATTCATAATTGACTCTCAACCTGTCGATGCTTAGATCTGGTTTATACAAAACCTTTGGTGATTTACATGACTGATTAAAGCAACAGCTGTTACATTTGAGTAGGAAATTAATTTTAATGAGCTTTATTATGCTGCTGTTATGCTAAATATTCTATTTTCTATTGTTTCTATCTGTTTTTAGGATCTTGACTTTGAATTTGGTTCAGATCTATTGTAGGTTCATGGTTTATCCTGAAACAAAAAAATAAAACAATATCATAGTTGTTATTTTAACTATCACCTTACAAAAGTATTTATTCGTACCCATTTAGATATTTTTGTGATTGTCAAAACCAAAGGTTTACGAGGGTTACGTAAAATGGTCATTTTCACCCATCTTTACTCTGAAACATAGAAATTCAATCAAATGTATTACAGTGAGGAAAATAAGTATTTTAACACCCTGCTATTTTCTAAGTTCTCCTACTTAGAAATCATGAAGGGGTCTGAAATTGTTATTATAAATGCATGCCCACTGTGAGCGACTTAATCTAAAAAATGAAAAAAATCCAGAAATCACACTATATACATTTTGTAACTACTTATTTGTATGATACAGCCGCAAATAAGTATTTGAACACCTGTGAAAATCAATGTTAATATTTAGTACAGTAGCCTTTGTTTGCAATTAAACAAGTTTAACGTTTCCTGTAGTTTTTCATTAGGTTTGCACACACAGCAGGAGGGACTTTGGCCCAATCCTCCACATATATCTCTAGATCAGTCAGGTTTCTGGGCAATAGCTTAGAAACATGGAGTTTGAGCTCCCTCCAAAGATTCTCTACCAGTCAAACTTAATAGAAAATCTGTTTATATTATACAATCAGACACCTGCATACAGTCTTACTGGTGGGAAAAAAGGGTCATCCCTAAAGGGGGTATATTTTAACAAGGCGTTTCATAGAGCATTAGCTAGTTTTAGTAAAGAAAAATTGTTTAAACTATCATGTCAACAATGTGAATTCCTCAGCGTCACCGTTTTTTTTCTTTTATTAGTACAAATCAAAGCAGGAAGTTGAAGGAAAAAAACTTGAAGCAAGTACATTTTCTTATTTCCTGGCCATCATATTCCCCACAATTTTTAGTGTAAGCAGCTTTAGCTGATTGGACCTTTAGAACCAATCAAGAACCTCTAATTGTCATCATAAAACTGTAAATTTTGCAGACTCTTTGCTTAAAATGCACAAATTGCGTGTGGACCAGGGGTCGGCAACCCACACTGCTCAAAGAGCCATATTGGACCAAAAAAAAAAAAAATAAGAATCTGTCTGGAGCCGCAAAAATGTAAAAGCCTTATATAAGCCTCGTATAGCAACACGGGCTCTAAGTGTATTATCCCACTATAGAAAAGGACTATGTGGGCTTAAATATATAATAAGCATTCATGATTAAATGTTTATCCTGAAGCAAATGTCACATAGTAGCCTGAGGTGACGGAGGAACAGTGAACGCTCCCATCGCGCACCGCTTCACCGAGCGCCACTTCACCACCTTCACTGCGCGGTTTAAGTTTTCTTGCAATGATGAAATTATAGAAACACAATAAAGTAATCTTTCTATGGTGGACGTGTTTCTGTTGGGAGGAGTTTATTGAGTCATGAGGAACCAAGCAGGAACTGACCTCAGAGACATCATCGTTCCTTGGTCTGATTAATATTTTTAGGATTTGGGGAAAAAATGGAAGAAAGTTCAGATACCTGCATCAAAGCGCTACCTGTTTGACCTGTGGATGGTTTTCCATCCTTGCAACAAAACTAGCAGCAGTAGTGGCTTTTGGGAATGCAATGCACTTCTTAAATCTATCTTTGCGCTCCTCTAATTTATCCTGCAATCGCACTTTTTCTCTCACTCCCAGCTTGGTGGTGGGCTGCTGATTTAGCCTTCCCTGGAAATGCCTTTCAGAATTTTTCTTTTTAGTTTTTGACAACCTCTCATTACAAAACAAAAACACAGGCAATCCTTCTGCATTGATAATGAAAGCAAATCATTCGGTCTATTTGAATCCTAATTTCTTATCAACTATTTTCCTTTTTTCCCTTTGAGATTCATATTCCGAGACACACCTGCAGCTTTGTTTGCCTGGCACCGCTCCACAGTGGTTCCAAGTTATGACCACTGATCTCTATGGCTATGACGCCAATTATTGTTTAAATTTATTTATAATACAAATGTTTACAGCATTGGAAAACATTAATTAATTTTTGTTTGACCTCCTGCACACCATATTAAAACAAAAACAAACAAAAAAATCGATTTTCATAAAATTTTTGAAAAAGCTCCAGGGAGCCACAAGGGGGAGGCTAAAGAGCCGCATGCGGCTCCAGAGCCGCAGGTTGCCGACCCCTGGTGTGGACAAAATGAAAAAAATACATGTACAAAATAAACAAAATCATCCTATGCAGAAAAACTAGAATCACTTGAAGTTCTTAAACAAGGCATATTTATGTAGACGTTATCTCAGTGTAAAAGACTCTCGCCAAATTAAACAAAATGCAAACTCTGCCTTATTTTTGCTTTTATCCACAGGGAAGTTTGACCCTAAAGCAATTAGCAACTTTTATGACAACATTCAACCCGGTCCGTTGGGGCCAACCAATCCTGGGAAGAAAGGTGAGGAAACTTTTGTAGGATTTGGGACTTAAATGTGTGAGCAGTGGAGGAGTTATGTTAGGGTTTGAAAAATAGCCATCCATCCATCTTCTCCCGGTTATTACGCTGGAGTAGCGTTGAGGCCGGTGCCTATCTCTGGCAGTCTATATGCGAGAGGCGGGGTACACCCTGGATAGGTCGCCAATCTGTCGTAGGGCAGAAAATAAGTCTAAATATTTAAATAAAATGCAGTTAAGAGTTGAGATTGGCCAATCACAGTAACACGTGAACATTCATCAAATGCCATCAGAAACCATACCATAGTTTTATCCTTTTGCTGTTCCTCTTTCAACGATGAAATTCTTAACAAACAGACGTGATAGCAGCAGCATTAGTGTGTCCTCTTGCACTGCCATGTTTATTTTAGATTGGCTGTGGGTTTAGCAGCTCTTGGTTTTGTCACAGCTGTGTGCTCTGCTTTAAACCACAATACTGCAACAAGAGTGGCACACCTGATTTGTGTCCGACTCGCAAAATACAGTATTTCCTTAGCCAGGAAGTTGAGGTCAAGATGAGCCACAACAATATTGTGTATAGACTGGAGAAACAAAGCTCAACATTATCAGCTGAACACACCAAATAGATACTCAAAACAATAAAGAATTGGAGCAATGCATGGACACTTTTATGTTTTAAAAACAGTGAAACTCTTCTGCTGCTAAAGTTTTTTAAATATCTTGTTTAAAGATAAGGGATCAAACTTAAATGTGTTCTGGAGGTCATAATACTTGTAAATTTAAAAACCCTAATTCTATTCTAGGGTCTAGAAAAGTGTGAAATTTAACCAATTAATATATATTCTGGATACATGATAAAGACAGAATATATTTTATTGAGACCTTTCATTTTTAGACTTTGTTTCCAGGCTGTTTATTTAAATCTTATATATGTTGATCCAAAGCTTCGTTATTTGCTTGATTTTTACATTTAAAGCTTTGGTCCCGCAGACCATTCACTGTCATGACTTAAATTTGAACGTTTGTGTCTATCCCAACTTCAATTCTGGGAATGAATATCCAAAGCTGCATCTAGAACTATCCTAAGATTTGTTTTTTTTAAAATAAAAAATACATTCAGCCCCAATATTGGCCTTAGAGGAACACCTGTCTCCTTCTCTAAAGCTGCACACTTAAAGTATAGTAGTTATTTCCAACATCTAGACTTCAACTTTTTTTTCTGAGATGCAAGCTAGACACGAACCCCTCTGTGTATTGTGGAGTTAAACAGGATTTTCTTGAAAGCATCTTTCAATATTTTTTTTTTTTTTAGTGCATGTCTTTAATAACATGGAATGGGTTTTTGTGCTTTGTGTTCAAACTTTGTTTTTCTGTTGTGTATTTTAGAAGGGGAGCCGGCCTCCAAGCCACCACCTCAAAGAGACGAGGATTTTGAAGGAGCTCACTGGAACTGTGACAGCTGCACCCTCCTCAACCATCCTGCACTCAACCGCTGTGAGGCATGTGAGATGCCACGCTACAGCTGAACTTGGCATGGCACTGCAGCGCCCATCCTTGGCCCAGTTTTTGCATAACTTTGGAAACCCCGAACCACGTCCCCCAGGAATCTATCTCAAGGTCTGCCCCTCTGTCAATCAATATACCCCCCCTCCCTCCACCTGCTGAGGAAGAGCCACTACTTCTCCCCATCCTCTGATTACTTCTCCTTTTGCCCTCCACTACTGTGCATTATGATCTTTTCTTTGGATGTTGTTTCCTGGCATATGTCAAAGAGGGGCTTGAAAAGGTGCAACTGTGGTGAAGTGGAACAAAATGGTTTATGGATGAAGAAGAGGCGGCAATGGTTTACCTAGCGAACATTCCAGGCAGAAGAGTGACTGCTCTGTTTACACTGTGCCGATTACTGAACACAGAAAGAAGGCACGTCTACTTTAATCCAAGACCTGTGTTTTCTTAATGACAGAAGAACAATGAACGAAGTGGTATGCAAGTTGTGACAAATGCGAATTGTAGATTGTACACTGTATCTGGCTCATTATGAGAGCTCATATCACTGAAAGAACACTAAAAGACACTTGCATAAAGTATACTCCTTGTACTTTTATGCATATTATGCCACCATGTATTATGTGTTCAAAGATGTTGATTTCCTGTGCAAATGCCTCAACTTGCTGTACTTAATAAAAGAGCTGATTCTATGTGACTTGACAACACATGACTGCAAAATTTCACCTGATTCTCTCAATCAAACTTTTATTTTTATTTTAATACAGGTTTATCTTGTTGATAATCAGACAAATTGTTGCAAACAGTAGTGGCATGCACATGCTTTCACTTTGTGAAGACCAGCAGGAGAAGTTAAGCTCCACCGGGATTGAGATTTTGGCTATTATTAATCCCAGCTTTGATATCAAAACTATGCAACTTCAACCATTAAGGATTCGTTTTATTGTCTGTTGTTACATTTCTGCAGAGTGGGAAGATAAACAGGCATCACATGAGGAGTACTCTGAGCACATGCTGAGGAGCATGATCATCCATTACGGTGGTGTCCAAATGTTTTTCCCACGGTGGCAAAATTACACAAATAGAGCCTTGAATGCCCAAAAAGATACATCTTTTTCAATTTGCAAATTCAATCATGTTGTGAATTTCTAACTATATTTATAAATCAATGCAGAATGAAAAATGCAAAGAATTGTCCCAAATTTTTGCCTCAGTAAAATAATCAATTCACCAAGTTTTTTTTTTTTTTTTTTGGTCCAAAAATTCTGATAAATGTAAACCATTGGTGCAATATTAAATATTGCATACAAAACAATGTTAAAGCAAAAAAACAAATTGGATATTAGAAGCTGAACCCTTTCTGTTGCACCAAACATATTTTATCTGCTATGCATCTCTTTCAAAAGAAACCATGTCCGAGAAAATATTAGCCTAACGTTTATTCCCAAGTGTACCATCTGTATTAACTACCTTAACTAGTAAGCTGGTCTCCTAAACTGCGATGAGAGTCTTAGCGAACTGAATAAAATCCTTCTGACTGAAATAAATGGTCCCTGGACTGCAATTTTGGACACCCCTGATCCTAGTGTGTTCACTCAGCAGCCATGGTCATTTGCCATTTCTCTTCCCACTCTTCTTCTATTGGACTGCATACTGCTATATTATGCACACATAATTACATAAAGTACATCAGTTTTATTAAAAAACTTTGTGACTCAAACTGTGCTATAAAATCGACACAAGCATGCTTGATAGATCTGGCTAATAATGAACCAGCAGACGTTTCTAACCTGTGTCATATTTAGAAGATGCTTGTGGAATGTTTTCTTTCAAAATTAGCCCTTAACTTCTCATGAATCATTTGTCAGAAATGTAATTAGGAATAGAGAATGAAATATTGCTCCATGATCATTTTTTCTTCTGTTGAAAGGGAAGGAAAGGTTGGTTAACATCCAGACATGGTGCGTCTCTGGGGAGATGTAAAATGTTACTTGGTCTTCCTCGCTTTGTCATCACCAGGATATTACTGGAGCTGGACGTCTTCCTCTCTGCGCTTAAATCGCAGACTAACTCTGCTCTCAGTAGTTTATAACTGCAATGCTCCAGAATTTCTGGCCTAAATGAGCAGCACATAATTATCAGATTAGTAACAGTATGTCTCCAAAGCTTTCTACTGACTCGGTTTGGCTTTTTGATAAGGAGTTGCAGTTTAGCCTGAGAAAAGAACTCATAGGAAGGAATGTCTTTCAGACAGTAAGCAAAAAAAACAAAAACAAACCTGATACAAACACTGTCACTGTTTTCCATTCTGTGATTGTGCAGTGAGGGACATACAGTTTATGAACCACACCCTGAAAACACTTGTTTCCTTATGCTTGTTTTTTGTTGTTTTGCTTTTTGTGTGTGTGTGACAATTTTCAATAATAATCTTCATAGTTCTTGGGGTTCAGACAGTAGAGAATGGCGGCACCAAAGGAGAAGATGGTGGATCCCCAGGCCAGCCCGTAGCCCCAGTTGAACTCATGGTACACCCTCAGGCTGACTGTTTCTATGAACTTGATTGGAAACAACACCAAGCTGCAGACCTGAAGGACCACTGCAAAAGGAAAAGGAGATCCATAATGAACAAACAAAGGAACCAAAATAATAAAAATGCAACAGAGATAGTCACTAAATTCCCACAGAAACCTACAGACCTGCAGAGAACAGCATGATGGCCACAGGCTTGTAGCAGCGACCCCTTGAACCAACGCACAGGGAGATCAGAGCCGTGAGGAGCGAGAGCAGGGTGAGGGCGGCTCCCCCGAGCAGTGTGGCCAGTGTGGCGATCTGCCAGTCTGAGAAAAACACAAGGTGCATGCAGGTAAATGAAAAAAAGGCCATCAATAGCCATGTTGCTATAAGGAGCAGACAGATAAATAGACGGAAAAAAAGGAAGTAGAGAGCAGTGTGTCTCAAGAAAAAACATTAATGTCACAGTTTGAGAAATTTGTCAGGAAATAACGTTTCTAAAAATGTAAAATGCTTAACTTTAAACTCAGGTCAAACTTTTTTTCTGTTACAAATGCTACAGGGTCTAAAATGAGATACAGGGTGCATATATGTAGAAGCACCTTCTCCTCACTGTTATGTAAAGTAGAGGATCTAGGATCCTGTGGGTCTGATGTTCTTCCAAAGGCCTTTATAACCTTGTTTGGGTTTCTGACATCCTGAACTCTTTTAAAAACCTGAAGACTGAAATACTTGTCTTGTCAAATTAACCATTAACCTTCAAATGGGTAATTATTGGCTGTTCTAACAAGGTTATAATCCAAAAAACACATGGCCAAATTAGCACACAGAAATGTAATCTTCCTTATGACCAACTCAGACCTAAAACTTTCAGGAAACTTGATGGTAAAATGGAGGATTAAAAACAGAAGCACATTATCAACGTCAATCAATATCTTGAATCTTTTACACATCTTTAGCCGGTGTGAAAACATTTATTTTTCTGCATTTGTGACAGAAAATAAAAATATACTATGTAATTGAGCTGGTGGTGAATAATCACAGTATAAACACAAAGTATTTCTGGTTCAGAGACTGGTAGTGTTGTTAATGTCCAGGCATGTTTTTATCCAAAGCCTCTTGGGATCAATGACCGGAGGCAGATAAAGGAGGTGAACCACTTAGGAGACAAGACTCAGTCCCAACACAGCTCTCTCCAGTTTGACAAGAATGCTAAGCACAGATCTCAGCATTTTTAGTAATGACTCTCAGTGCAGAGGAAAGGTTAAAAAAAAGGGATTCTGTGAGAGGTTAGCTCAGATAATGAGAATCTCTCCATGCTCCCTAGTTAATGCCAGCACAGCAGCATGTTCTGCAAGTTGACTAAGATTCCTTCCTAATAACCCTGAACTGGAAATAACTGATGGCCCAGAGTTAAATGAAATGTAAAGGCCCTTGCAAAAGTAAAAAAACAAAACAAGTACAAAAAACAAAACTTAGCTTTTTCCCATTTGCACCTTTTTTCCACCAACACAAAACAAGGCATAGAATAGAATAGAATAGAATAGAATAGAATAGAATAGAATAGAATAGAATAGAATAGAATAGAATAGAATAGAGGAATACTCTATATGCTCCGACAGTGGGGATATTTATTATTTTTAAAACAAACAGGCAATATGCAAACACAAAGTAATATAAAATTAGGAAAAGACCAAAAATAAATAAAGGTTAGAAAAGGCTATATAGCTTCTTAAAAATGTGAATACTTAGAATAAATGAAATATTTTAAAGATAAACAACAACCTATTCACACACGTGAAGAAAAACACAAAATAAGATTAAAAATTGTGCAAATAAAGGTAATGATTTACAAAAACACTCACAGAGCAGATGAATAATAGGAACTACCAGCATAGTT
The DNA here is from genome assembly GCF_000732505.1 of Cyprinodon variegatus. Lineage (NCBI taxonomy): Eukaryota > Metazoa > Chordata > Actinopteri > Cyprinodontiformes > Cyprinodontidae > Cyprinodon > Cyprinodon variegatus. The sequence continues at coordinate 2,015,934 of NW_015150483.1, forward strand.
ATAAACACTTATTGGGCCTGATGGAACGATGAAAACTGAAAAGTCTAATAGCTGGCAGCAGTAGTTTTTCATTGGGGATGGAGACATTGTGCCAGCTGCTACTGCGTGTTATTTTAGCATCCTGGGACAGAGCTGATCCATCGGCTTTCCCTCAGCTACAATAAGTGGAATTGTGAAGGGGAATAAAATTGCTGTATGGGTTTTCTTTTTCTTTTTTTTTTTTACACAGAATGAAGTGTGAAAAATGTGGCATACATTTGTATTCAGCTTCCCGTACGTTGATGACCATAAAAAAATTCAGTGTTAACATTTTTTCCAATCAGACACAAAATTACTAAATGGATTCCACCTGCGTGTCATTCAATCTCAGCATAAGAAAACCGCAAAGTATTTTACAATCCACCATCTAGGAAAAAAAAAAGAAAAAGTATGGCACATCTGCAAACCTTTCTAGATGTGGCCATCCACCTACAGTAGCTGATAGGGTTGGACAATTAAATGCAATTAAATGGCAGGTTGCAGTAATATACCTAAAGTGAGTTTGCAACCACACTGTCGATAGAGAAAGATGCAGCTAGCTTGCAGATTCATGCCTGCAAATAGAAGTTAGCACTTTTACACACAAACCTTACAGTAAGGTCTTGCAAAAATTGACTCTGGAAAAAACAAGCTCCCAAGGTCCTAAATCCTGTAGTAAAAATTGTATATGATTGTGTTTAGTGCAAAAGAAAATCAAAATATAATCACTATCGCAATATTTTTATCAAAATAGTTGAGCCCTAATAGCTGAAATGCTGGCGAGGCGAGCATTAATCAGAGAAATGAATAAGAGGATCACTTAGCATTGGAGAAGCTGCAGAGAGTCTTTGCTGGGGATAACTGTTGAGCTTCAATGAAAGAAGTGGCAAGAAAGCCAGATGAAACCAGAATCAAAGCAAAGAAACTATGTGTGTCAGAAAACTAACAAAGAAAGTCTAATAATACCAATCTGTGGATGTTTAAAGCAAGAAGAGACAAAATCCAACTTCTGAGATGTTGGACATACATTTTCAGGTATTCTTTTCTTTTGGTTTACTATTCATTTTCATTTGTTAGGAAAACAAATAAATGTCTATATTTTTTCAATGTAATAAAAGAGTATGAATAAGCAGCTACACTTTTCTCAAGCATTGAAAAGCAATACGTTTTTGGTCCGACCTCTTAAAACCAGGATTCTTAATGATATTACATCAGACTTTTAAACAGCCACTGGAGCAGGCTCCAGAGACAGTGTTATTGTTTAGAGATAAGGCGTCTTTTTTATTTTTTCAGGGAAGCAGGAGGTTTATAGGTAAACATGAGGAGGATATTATGGCGAGGAATCTGATTACATAGGAGGAAATCATTTAAAGCACGGAGGGTGGAGCATAGCTTTCACATCAAAGCATAAAAGGAATCAAGTTCTCTACAGGCATGACTCAATATAATAGGTGTGAGCATTCAGAGACTGCGTTTTGAATGGATTTTATCTTTTGTCTGCCTTTTAGAGAGGCCAAGTAATATAAAAAAAAAAAAACCATTGAGTATTGCCAAAAAGATTCCCTCTCTGTCGGGGCATAAAATCATCAAAACATGTAGGCAGAGATGTGGAGGGGCATAAGCTGCTTAAAGTTCCCACTTCTTTTGGAAGAGAACTTTCTTCGATGGGCCAAGGAGCTCAAATATGAACGTAAATCAATTACTTCTGACCAAATATGGTGGAGGATTTGGGGCTTATATAATTGGCCGGGTCACCACAGGATGTTGGAAAGAGCTCACTTCATGTTACACAAGTTACACACCACGACCCCTCGCTGTTCATTGCCTCTCAGAGTGGGTTACAGTGACTTGACCTGCAGTTGTCGCAGTGCTTTGTTGCTCTGATATCTTTCCTGGGTCGGCTCACTGCCTTCGGCCTCCGGTCGGTTTCAATTGGCTCGGTTTTATCGGGGGTTTACGAAAAACAGCCGGATGCAGAAAGTCGTCTCATCTCAAATTTGGAGCGGAGCCTACTTGCTGCACAAGAAGCACAACCAGACATGGGAGTGCTTCAAGGCTCCGACAAATAGGAAGTGCCAAACTATTAATCTGTGCCCCCGTGTGATGACAGATGGAAAAGGAGATACAGTACAGGAAAAAATCTGATCTGAGATTTAATTAAAGTTCCCGCCTGTGCATTTGAAGTGTTAATGGAGATAAACCTTCCAGGTCTCATATCAGTTACTTTGTCTTGAGCAGATCTGTGTCACTGAATAGCCCCAAGTATCTTCTTTTCACTTTAAAAACCCGCTTTGCCTCAGATCAGTAGACAAACGGCGCTTGGATCAAAATGCTCTGTTCCAAGGCCTTTGCAGCCACCTGGATGAGCAGTGACCATCCTCTGAGAAAAGATGAGCTCCCAGAAATGGGATCAATATTACATTATTAATGTGCTTTGCCTTCCCTGCCCCTCACTGAGCTGGACTGTCTCACATGCTGGCGCCACAGTGTTTGCCTCTTCTCACACCAGCCTGGAATCGACACATGCTGCTGTTACAGGACTGCCCCACATTCCAACTCTAATGTTGAGCCTAAACTTGTTTAAACTTCACCAACAACCCCCCCTCCAATCAATGTGTGTGTTAATGTGAAATAAATATACCGTGGGAGTTAAATATTTACATATAATGTATAAAAAGGCAACTTTTTTTCTGTTTCAACCACTAAGAATTTGCTAAACACCTAAATGATGATTGAATGATGTTATCTTTTTAAAGCCGAACATTTGAATACCTTCTTTATTATTTGGTTGAAATGTTTTTTAGCTTATCTGTGTAGCTTGGATGAGAAATTTTTAGCATCCTTCCCACAGTTTTTCACAGCGGTTTCCTTGGACTTTGAGTCATCTTAACAGAACCTGTGTCTGGTTTAATGATATCCTTGCTCACATGTCTTTTATAACTCTAATTTAGGGATGCAACTAAGAGTTATTTCGCAAATCGATTAATCTGTCTGTTATTATTTCCATTAATCAATTAATAATTGGATAGCAAAATGTTCCCTTAAGCAGATTTTATTAGAATTTAAACCAGGTGAAACTAAAACTTTTTAATTTGAGGAGTTCTGGATAGAGCATATTGAAAGATGAAAACTATTTTTTATCCAAAATAGCAAAAAAGTAAAAAAAATCATACATATATTTTTACAATTTTGATATAATTAATGCTCTAAGTGCATTGCTCTGCCAAGTTAAGGCATGTGCTAGAGTTGTTGATTATTTCAATTATTGATTGATCATAAAAAATAAGATTAAAGGTGTCATCCCTACTCTAATTACACATTTTCTATGGGACACAGACCAGGGGTGTGGCTACTCCTAAACATTGACTTCAATCTCTGTAAGCAAATTCTTGGTTTGATTGGGCCCATTGTCAGTTTGAAGGACACATCTATGGACAAATGCGATGCACAATTTAAATTTTGCTTCAGTATTTAAACATAATATGATGTGATCTGTTTTGTGGGCTCATCATTCTCTTGTGAAGTAAAATGCTCACACAACATAAGGCTGCCCAAGTGCAAAGGTCACTGTGACCAAACGGTTTTAACAGGTCAGAGGACAAGTCTCCAAAAATGAAAGGTATTTCTCTGTATATGCATTGACAAGTTGTAATCTGAGTGTTCATGTTTCTTTTAGAGTCAGACTCTTGTTATTACAAGATTCATTTCATGGGGAATCATCACACTCCTATCAGCTTCACCAACATTTATTACTGGGGAACAAGGACTGTCCCCTTCCTTAAGGATATACCTGCCTTAGGAACAAATGGCGGTTTAACCTCCTGGAATCTAAAATTTCCTCAAAATGAACTGGATTGTAAAGGTAAAGAAAAACTTGTATTTGTGTCCTGGCTAAGTTTCCTCCTCTGTCACCATGGGATCCATTTTCACTGCTTCGTCAATGATATGCAGGTTTACATCTTATCTAAACCGACCGTTGCCATTCCTCCAACCTCCCTCATCATCTGCCTTGATGACATCCGAAGCTACATGAGCAGGAATTTCCTAAAACCAAACAGCAATAAAACCGAGGCCTGCCTCATCAGCTCCAAATCCATCATTACTATATTACAGTACACCCCTGCTCCAACTATCATCGTCAACAGATTCCTTTCCCCCCAAGTCAAGAGTCTCTGCGTTATTCTGGACAGCACACTTTCATTTGCACCTAATATTCAAAATATCACCCTTACTGCACTCATTTGTCACATCCCAGATTCACTATTGCAATGCCCTATAGTTCCCTCCAAACTTTTCCACAGACTGCAAATCATTCCGAACTCTGCCACACAGATTATAACCTGTAGCAAATCACTGGGCCACATCAACCCCGTTCTTATTGAACTTGAATGGCTCCCCGTACAATACCATTGACTAAAAAAACTTCTCCTTACCTACAAAGCTCTCCATAATCAAGCCCCCACTTACCTCTGCGACCTCCTTCACACATCGTCTCCCTCCAATACCCTCCACCCAACCTCTTCTGGACTGTTAACCAACCCCATGTCACGCCTCAGTACCATGGGTACCGAAGCCTTAAGCTGCTCTGGATCTCCCTCCCCCTCATACAAAAGACAGCCTGACACCATCACATCATTCAAGTCTGAACTTAAACCCCACCTGTTCAAACTGGCTTACTCGCTGTCACATCGGACACTAAGCACTTCACTTGTTTAAATGTTTTTTGATGTTTCCAGCTTTTGTTTCAAAGGTGACCTTGAATGACTTGAAATGTACCTCCAAATAAATAATATATATCATTATTATGTCACACAAGGAATTAGGGTGTTTAAGGTGTAGACTTAAAATGCCCACACAAGTGTGCCTCCATCAAATCTAGCCAATCAATAGGTTACAAAGCCATTACATTGCTAAATTAATTTTAACTTTTTAAAACGATAATTTGTGGATGTACACTATGGGCTCTATGCAAAACTTCACTACTCCCTGAATGTAATGCAGCTCCTTTCTTTCCTGGCTGTGTCTCCTACCCCTATATCCCTCACTCACTATATTGAACGGGTATATAATAAAATATATGATGGACTTTTTAATGAACTCAGTTATCTGACCGTTCAGACAGTTGATCACTACTTTTCCCTTGCTCATATAACTCCGCCTCCACTGCGCGATACCTGTGCCATCTTTGTTTTTAGTCGTAGGTGACAGCAGGCCACTGTGACAGCAAATCCCATAATGCATTGTGAGGAGAGCTCTACACACAAATCTTTCCGGGATATATCTTCTCGTCTAGCAACCATGGATGATCACTTCTTTTCAAGGTGCATTGTGGGAAATTTTGAGTCCACTACTCTTTCATCCACTAGACCAGAGGTCTTCAACAGGGGGTCCGCGACCCATAGGGGGTCCACTGAGGTACTGCATGGGGGTCTGCATGGTTAGTTGATATTTTTATATTCCCCCCCTGCAATTTTTTTTCCACTAATTGAAATGTCTTTAAATACTCAGTAACATGAATTCAACACACTGTAGTAAACAGATAAATGGAGGCAGAGGATGTCTTTCAGTCATCAATGCACACATTCAGCGACACACAGGAGCTCTTTCAAGCTGGGCACCGTTTCATTCACAACACCTGTCCCATCAACCAGGAATCAGAATCAGAAAAACTTTAATAATCCCAGGGAGAAATTAATTTCTTTACATTACTCCATCAGTAATAGAGCGACTATAGGACACAATTTCATACAATATATATAGTTAGGGGGTCCCCGCTCCATCTCGCCATCAGTTTGGGGGTCCTTGGTCTGGAAAACATTGAAGACCCCTGAACTAGACATTCAAACACTCATTTAAAATGGCGCAACCACTATATAAGGGGTGTTCAACTTTTTCTCAAGAGATACTATCCTGCAAATTTCTGATGCAACGAATATGTTGATTTTTCTGTACCATACCTCTGCTGAGCTGGTGACTGAAAATTTTGATACAGGCGGTTTAGAGAAGAGATGCATCTAAAAGTTACAGGATAGTAGCTCTTGAGGACTGGACTTGAGCACCCCTGCACTATATAGTGCCCTATACAGTGATTAGGGTAGATATTCAGACACAGCCTTTCACTACTGGATGAAGTGATTCATCCAGGTGTGCATGGCGTCAGTAAACATGACGAAATTGGCCAAACATACCTGGATGAATCAGTTCATTTTTTTGTGCATATACCCATTGGCTTTAAAGAAAGAGATGAAAATACTTAAACCTATAATTTTTGTAATCTATTGGACCAAAAATATATAACTTTTGAAATAAAATAATATTCTCTTCATAAGGTGTATTGTATATCTAGTCTTCTAATGTAGCTTTTTTAACAGAAAAGCCCCAGCGTCCTGTTTTCTTTCTAAAAGTTCAAACATATCTAGGCAGCCAGCTGCTGTTTCAGACTAACAAGATTAGGTTTATGCCCTCAGCATGACACCAAGTGAAAACTTTAGCAGGGTTGTTATGGGGAGAAGGCTAGAGGAAGAGGGTAGAAACTGATTCCTGGACCTCAAATCAATAGTCCCGACCCAAGCAGAAGCTTGGAGAAATGGGAAGTTTGCTGCGTACGTTCACTGTGGCACAATTCTGCTGCTGATAGCTGACACAGAGACTGCATGCCTTTATGTGGCTCCGAAGTGCACTTTGTCTGCGCTGACTGAGGAGGAATGGGGGCCAGTGTGACCCATCTCAGACAGAAAGAAAACATTTTGTCAAGCTAACAAAAACACAATTCACCACGCTGCACGCAGGAGGAGGCCAGAGGCAGAGAAGAAATTGAAATATTTATTGGCGAACAGGCTCAAAATGTTAAACACCCTCAGAGAAATGACAGAAGAACCAGTGCATGCTTTATCATTTACAATTAGATCTGATTTTTACAATGCTGAAAAAAAAAAAAAAACAGTTAGTGAGGGCTGCTTTACCCTGAAATATATCCCCAGATTAAATTTAGTCATCTTTTAGATTTACGTGGAAAAAGAAACAAAGAAGAGTGGTAACAAGAAAGCTATTGATCAATGAAATTAACAATAAGAAAGACAATTATGTTTTCGCTTGTATGTAGCCTACATTGAAAAAATAAAGCAACTATTTTTGACTTTAATAATTTTTTTCCATGTTAACATGGTAGGACATAAAACAATTGTGTTAAAGTAACTAAATATGATTAACTAGATACCAAAAATGATTGCATTATTTTTTCAGTGTGAAAACTGCCCTTTAACAGCACCCTGACGGGACATTGCTCATAGGAAAATATTGTAGTGGCTGTGTTATATTGATGCTCACTTAGGGTCCCCTATAAAGACACAATAAGGAGATTTGTTTTAACATAGAAGATATATTTTTGCCTTTGACCCTGCACTGATTACCATAGCCTCAGCTTTCAGAAAGACTTTTACACTGCAGATCAGACACTGACTGTTCCTGACCTTCATAAATAAAAACAACCCTGAGCTATTACTTTAAGGAGTTCAATGTTAAGAGTTTAACACAGCTTCACATCCTCAAAAATATGTTTTTTTTTATCTAAGAATAACTAATTTGTAATAATAGCATCATCCAAGTTATTAATCATCTGGGATTTTATTAAATAGTGTTCACATAGATAAAATTTTAAATGATGACTCAACATTTTATTTGATTAAAGACCTATGGGCTGTTGTAGACCATACAGCCCAGTAAGGGGACAACATGAGGAAGACCCCTAAAAGCGCTAAAACCAGTATTTCTCAAGTGTTTCAATTGTTTCCCTGGTAACTAATCTCCAGGCATCTGGATCTCTGGGGAGCTCTGTGTTCTGGGTTGCCCTTGCTCCTTGGCCGGTGGAGGAACCCACACAAAGGCTCATTTTGTGCGCAACAAAAGGGCAAATGAAACTCCATCTGGAGCGCTCCCGGTAGGATAGGATTCCCACATCATTCTGCGCAAAAAAAAAAAAAAAAAAAAATCATAAAAAAAAAAAAAAAAAAAAAAAAAGTCCAGACAGAAAAATCTAACTGACCTCTCAGCATTTTCACTCAAGGGTAAACTTTGATTTATTTTGTTTTATTTTGTCTACTGCCATAGAAAAGCGCAGCCCAAACGCCCCCTTAACTCGTGCGGTTTCAATTAACTAGAGAATAATTGTAAATTAGGCCAGATAAACATTTTCTCTGGGTGATATTTTATCATTTTACCCAACTAAATCGGTTCTGCACTGATCTGCCTGCTATAGGATCCTTTGTGGCCGCTGCGCACATTTGAATATGAATGTGGGTGTCTGTTGCACCCCCATTTGCAGACCCTAGGAAACACCTAAAAAAAGTGGTGCATCCGAATTAAACTGTGGATAAGTCCCTCTAACATGCGCGTCTTTCTCACCAGTAGTCAGCGTCTTGCTGCAGGACCAGTCCACGGAGCTGACGGGTTTCCAACAGGACTCCCACAGGGACAGGTAGTACTGGTCGTTCGCTGTGACCCACGCCGGGCTCATGATGGCCCCGGCATCCAGGCACAGCGCAAGGAAGACGCACACGAGTCCCACCAACTTCAGGGGCGTCAGCACCGACACCCGGATCTCCTCTGTGCCACTAACGGATGAAGCCATGTCCCCCAAAAAGTGTCTGGCTAATTCAAATGGAGAAGGGGAGAGGAGAAAAGGGGCAACATTGGAGGGTTTGTGTTGTTCCTATAGTCTATGAAGTGAGTTATATCCAGAGTGAGGATGAATCCCCCCTGTCAGTGCTATAGGGTCCCGCTCATTAACTGCGCGTCTTGCTGCTGCGCGCAGTGCGCTCTGCTGACAGGACCCTCCAGCTGCACATTCCTAAAACACTGTGCTATACTTGCTGGGTCCTAGTGCCTTTCTGTAGGTACTCCTAGTTAATATACCAGTCACCATTTGCTCATTTTAATGCAAAAATAATCTGTAGGACCGTAGTACGGAAGAGGATTAGGGCCACTGGAGAAAAAAAAAGTTAACTGATTTTTAAATTTTATTTCAGTTTAGTATGGGGAAAAAAAGTCATAATTTTGACTTTTTCCCATACTAAACTGAAATAAAATGTAAAAATCAGTTAACTCTTTTTTTCTCCAGTGGCCCTAATCCTCTTCCATACCATAGGCAAGGCAAGGCAAGGCAAATTTATTTGTATAGCACAATTCAGTACAAAGACAATGCAAAGTGCATTACATGATTAAAACATAGGAAAATAAAGCAGAATCAAAGCAAGTAGGAAAAATAAAAAATAAATAACTAAAATAAAAAATGCAGAAACAAAAAAGAACATTAAAAACAGTTGGACTAAAGAAAAATAAAAAAGTGGAACTAATGATGTTTCAGTTGAACTGTTTAACTAGAACAGTCGAAGGCAGTCCTAAACAAATGTGTTTTTAGTTTTGATTTAAAGGAACTCAGGCTTTCGGCACTTTTACAGTTTTCTGGAAGTTTGTTCCAGATAAGTGGAGCAAAGGAACTAAATGCTGCTTCTCCATGTTTAGGAAAATAATAAAATTTTAACCTTTATTTTAAAATAATGTTTAAAGAGGCAATTGGCTACATATTTTACAAAGTAAACCACTTTTATGCAGACTTAATTCTTAACAAGAACAATTATTTATTTATTTTTTACATTTTTTTGAGCAATGTTTAATTTCTTACAAAATGTTCTTAAAACTGCATGATAAATTATGTATATAATAGTTCATTTTCATGCCCCCTTTTTGTCTATCCCTCTCCCTCAGATACAGAGAGAACAGCTTACATAGCTCATTTATTTTATAATTAAACTTTAATAATTCTCTTTCCTCAGGGAAAAACCTCAGAATTAATCCATATTGATGAACACAGACACAGGCACACACAGATAATAATGCTTCAAAAGGGAAAAAGCTCCAAAGTCATGCTGGAAAAAAAAGCTGTTTATTTTAATGGCAAAAAATATGTTGCAAACTGATTTTGTTTAACTGGTGTGGAGAGTCTATGGCTTCCATTCATCTCAATTAAACTTCTCATTCACGAGTTATGATAAACTCAATTTTTTACTAATTGTTTTTATACATTAGGAAAGTAAAACATGGTTTGAAGAAAATGTTTTCTGTCTTTATTCTATACAGACATATTTATCTGTCCACTCAAGTCTACTTTATGCATTTTATACTGTGAAAAAAAAGATACAACAAAGTAGTTGCATATAGTTGCAGGTGGGGAATTGCCATTAGGCAATACTTGGCAAATTCCTAGGGCCATAAGTTCCTGGGGACCCCATAAAACTCTGTTTACATGTATGGTTAAAACAAGTATTCCTATTTAGTACCCCCCACCCCCCTTCAGTGTCCACCACTTTTTGGAAAGGTCCAAACAGACAGCAGCAAACCATTTGAAAAAAAAAACTATGCCAAGTTAGTGCTTTTGCCGCTATATTTAGTGACTTTTCACACCCCTCTTGCGCTTTTTTTTTTTTTCAAAAAAGTACCTAGTGCCAAATCTAGCGACTTTTTCTGCTATTGGAGAATTTGCCGACAATATATAAAAGCACAGAACTCTGCTCTCTAGAGCAAGTGGATCGGTAACCCCGCCTCCTGCTCTCCTCTATCTTGTCTGCTGTAATGATTAATGCAGCTAATATTTTATTCAAATGAAAAATGGACAAACAGATAAGCAGATCATGGCTTGTCTACAGTGAAAAGAAGGACTGTGTTTTTTTATTTAAGCTGTCGCCTTTTTGGAAACACGGGATGGAGCCATCGGCTAAGTGAGCTTACTGCTTGGAAAAAATCTATCATTCCTTGTGAGACGGCATTAAAAATCAGCCGAGTACAAAACATAGAGGAAAACAACAAGAAAATGGACAAGAAAAGAGGGGCAAAACGTAGAACAAATGATGTATGTCTATTCTAATAAAATTTCCATATCTGTATAATGGGTCTGTTTTATGTGTTGTATTCTCAATTCAGAGGGCCCCCTGCCTGTCTTTGCCTAGGACCCCACATTTCCTAAATCTGCCCCTGTATAGTTGAAATTTATTTTTACAGATGTAATATGATATTCTGTTGGAATGGTGGTTCCTTTAGCTCCCCTGTAGAAACCCTGTGTATCTGCCATCTTGGTTTCACTGACTTTTGTTTTCAATTGCAAGGATCAACAAATGGGAATTTTCCGTATGGGATGACGATGGAATAGCTTACATAAGATTTGACTATATGCACAAGTGGACGTGCAGATGATTTCACCTCTCTGAAACAGACGAACACCTTTTCCATAAACACAGGATGTGTAGTTCATTATGTTTGTTCCAGAAATAAAAAGCTACTCATTGCACCAGTTGGGTTTAAATAACTTGTTGCTAGAAGAAACATAAGTGCACATCTAATTATCTAATCGGAGGCTTGTAACTATTTGCTTAGTTCATTCAAGGTGGCCAGGCAGTGTATGATAAATTTGCATAATTTTATTGTCGTTTATCATTGTGACACTTAGGAACCAAGAGTATTTAAGGAAGTTTTTTTATTTATTTATATATATATA